>NC_050574.1:303779646-304086646 GCF_011100635.1 Trichosurus vulpecula | reverse complement strand
AATCTGGGAATTAACTTGTTTTTGTCAATAGAACTTTAGTGCTGTAAAACTATTCTAAAATCATTGCATTATACATATGCAAAAGGCACAAAATAGTAACCTTCTCAAAGGGAATAAAATCATTACCTTTTCACTCAATGGATGGGGACAGACCCACACCCACACCCACACCCACATACACATGCATTCTGCTCTGACTCTTTTGGCTCTGTAGTTGTCCATGTTGCACAACTTGAGCTGGGACTTCATCTTCTGTTACCACACATGTCCAGGGAGCATCCTGTGCAGTCATTCAAACAGTGCATGGCACTTAATCCAAGTGACTAATTTCTTAAAAAGAAGTGCAATTTAAAAGGACATGAAGTTGGAAGAATGAACCTTGTGTAAAGCAGTGATTTCTAAAGGTACTATAGATGTTAATACAGAGAATTCAAGTATTCTACTTTTTGCACCTGGGAGGAAGCTACAAGCTATTTGTGCTCCTTGGCATGTGAGGCACAAAGGCCCTCTCTTGGTTCCCATGATAACTAGGTTTGGAGGTTATTGTTTATCCTTCATTGTCGAAGATGTCTTCGTAGGTGATGACTTAAGGCTGAATTGGATTTAAATGAAGCAGAGTTGTACAAAGTTGTCAGCCTCTTTCTTTCTTCCTAAGTCATCAAAGTTCAGTAGCAAGACCAAAGTCAAAACGACTGGTGCTAGCCTAGGATACAGTGGCATCTTTGATGCCTGACCAGGTTCTAAGACCTCCATAGCACTTGCTTCAGCAATCTTCTTCGTGACTGTTTGTACAAATTATTCTCATCTGCCTATTCCATTGGGAAAGTCTTCCTGTGCTTTGGGTAGACATCCCCTTAACTGACAGGTTTGAGGCCTGTTGGTTACTTTCAGCCTGGTTTAGCCCTTCTGCTGAGATGGTTTACTAGGATGTGGTTACTGCACATGCTAAAGCTTCTTGTAGTCACAGGTGAGGTTGGGTGACAGGGGGACACCAGAGGTGGCTGCGCAGCCCTGGAAAGGGCTTGACAAGGTCTCACACCAGAGGCGCTAGTCCTACAAATTTGAAAGGGTGTTTTCTGGCAGCTAATTGTTGTTCAAGGTTATTGTTATACAACTCCTTTGCAATCCTCATTGGGGCTTTGCAGCTCAGGCCTGTTTGTGTTCTGAGAGATTAGGTGCCGGCAAACCAGGAGGGAAAAAAGGATTCATGGACATTTGGTTAAAAACAGCGTGGAATCAGTGGAGTATATCTTTGAAGTGAAACTTAGATATCATTAATAGAATCAATGAATTTTATAGTGGAGGGAACTGTAGAAGTCACCTAAGTTTATCCAACCCCCTTATTTCACCCTCTTTCATATTGATTCCTGTGATAGTCTTGTCTCTTGCTTCTCCTCCCATCTGATTGTTTTCTCATTCTTCTTTCATGGTTCCTCTTCCTTCTTGCAAGCACATAGGAGGGAGTGTACCTCAGGGCTCTCTGTTCTGTGGCCTCCTCACTTTCCTCTCTTCATTCTCATCTTGGATGATTTCACTTGTTTCCATGGATTCAGCTATGCTAATAGTTCCTAAATCTGTTTGTGTAGTCCTGATCTCTCTCCTGCTTGTCAGCCCCACATCTCCAAAAGGCCCTTGGCTATCTCCAGCTAGTTCTTTAATCAATAACTCAAGCTTGAATTTGTAATCTTCACACCTAAACCTGTGCCTGCCCCAGATTCCCCAATTTTTGCTGATGGCATCACTGTCCTCCTTGTCACTGAGATTCATAACCTTAGTGTCATTATCCTCGATTTCTCTATTACCTCCCCCCCCAACCCCTGGTTAATACTTTCTTATCATAGTTAACATAGAGCATAGATCTAGAGCTGGAAGCAACCTCAGAGTCCATCTGTTCCAACCCCTTCATTTTACAGTTGAGGAAACTGAGTCTCAGGAAAGCCAAGTGACTTGTCTAAGGTCACTCAGGTAATGAGTGGCAGAGGTGGGAATTTAAGCCAGGCCCTGAGTTTAAAACCAGACTGCTGCTTTGCTATGCTGCTTTTTATACATTTCTCTCTCCTCCCCCCCCCCCGCCCCATGTAAGCTCCTTGAAGCCAGGTTCTTGTTTTTGTTCTTTGTGTATCTCCAGTCCCCTTACACACAGTAGAGGCTTATTAATAAATATTTTTGAATTTAATGAAAATTGATACCAGAGAGATTCAATGACTTTCTTGCCCAGAGCTATAAATCATCAAGTGATAGAGATGCGTTTAGATATAGGCAGCCTGATTCCCAAGTTAATGCTCTTCTCCTATTTCATTTTTAACAAGTAACTCTTGAGCACTTGCTCTGTAGGAGGTACTGGAATATGTTGGGGCATAGAAACGAAGTCCTGGTGTAGGCCTTGCCCCTAGAGTTGGGGAGAAAAGAAGTGAAGCAATTAGTGGCCATTACAAGACAGGACAGAAAAGGGTTAAATTATGGAAGTGCTAAGTTGGGTGATCAAAATGGGTATCAAATGTATGAGTGCATTGGGTGGTCATTGAAGGTGAGTCCTGCTTTTAAATCTTGAGTGTAGTCTGTATTTTAGTTCATTAGTTTTTTTACTTTGTTAGGATGCTTTTTCTTACGGTTCTTTCTTTGAGGTGTGATTTTTCCACCCCTTCCTTTCACATTTGATTGTTGAGCTTCTAAAGTGGAATGCTTTGACTAACTGGTGAGATTTTTATTTAAAAAAATCTCAAAGTGAAAATAAATATTGGGAAATTTTTTTTTTCCAATTGAAGTCTTTTACAGGTTACTTAAGTTATTTCTGTTAGAATTAGTAAATGTTATTAGACAGAGAAAATCCTTTGTTATATAATATTAGTACATGTTGAAAACTTTCATCAGACTTGGTCAACATTATCTCTCCTCAGGACAGAAGCCAAGTCATTCAAGGAAATATTTCTGTTTAGAATGGTATAACTCACACTTTTAGTTATGTTAGTTTGTGACTGCATGCTTAATATTTTTACCAGCATTTATTGATGCTTCATTTCTATTTTGACATAACTGAGTATAAATGATCCCACATTTTATTTTTTTATCTTTTAATTTCAAACAGGTTAAATGTAATTTTTACAAAATTTGATGACGTCCAAAGATCTGGTAACATGATACAGTCTGCAAGTGGTGAGTAGAAAAGATAGTGTGATGACCATTGAGGCATTTTCTGTATGATGATATCATATTTGCTGTATCTGTAATAGGTCATATTTTAAGGCAATCCAGACTTAAGTCCTTGGAGTTAACCATTTCTGAAAAGCAATCACATGCCAGCTCTCAACCTTTTTTGTGTAGTGACTATTTGAGCAGATGTGTTGTTTGTTACTAGTAAACAGTAAGCATAGTATATTGTTGTAATAGCATTTAGATGAGTAATTCATGTCCTTTTTATTAATTAAAAGTTAAATTAGTTGAAGACTTAACTGTTTATGGTACTGCAGATTCTATCTCACCAGGAGAAAGGAGTTGTTCAAAACGTAATAGAGCAAGGCTGCCCTTGGGAAGATAGTGGGAGCAAAAAGCCTTTTAAATTGTGAGGAACCTTCAAAAAGGAAGTGCATGCAAGAATCTGGACTTGAGTCATTGTAGAGAATTGTTAGAACCAAGCTCCTGGGTAAATAACCCCAAAAGTAGCTCAATGAAACAGTCATTAAGCATTTATTGAGTGCCTGCTCTCTGCCAGTCACTGTGCTGAAGTATTGAGGATACAAAAAAAGTCAGAAGTCTCTTCTATCAAGTAGCCCACAGTATAATGGGGAGGACAACCTGCAAACAGCCACGTGTAAACAAACTATAAACAGGATAAATCATAAATCACTGCAAAGTGCTCTAATGTGAACATGATAATGCCTTATTTGACACGAAGAATTAACAAAAGCCTTCTTAGCCTCACTATACAGATGGAGAAACTAAAATTTACAGAGATTACATGACTTGCTTGAGGTCAGACACAGCTAGGAAGTGGTGGAGTTGATTTTTGAGTCCTGATTTGCTGGGGCTGGGCCCAGTTCTTTAACTGTTATAATACCAGAATGCTGGTTGTAGATCTGATGGACCTTTAAGGGCATCTACAAACTGAAGCACACAGTTGAAATGACTTGCCCAAGGCCATACAGCTAGTAAATTTCTGAGGTCATATTCAAGCTCAGGTCTTCCTGACTCCAAGCCTACCACTCTGCCCACTGCAATACCTGGCTATCAGACTGATACAGTGGGAAATAGTTGGTGACCCCAAATAGTCTGATGTTCCAGTATATCTTTGGACTGCATGGTGCAGATTGATTTCACATAGGTTGAATGTAAAATTACTACCTTCTTCATAAAGATAAGGAGAAGCTTACAAATTCTAACAAAAAATAATGGAAGAAATGGAGATAGACTTTTCAACAAATTAGGTTGACTTAGGATATAGCTAATTTAATGTGGAAGGCTAAAGTCCAGTGTGTTAGAATCCATCTTAGAAAACTTAAGGCATTGAGTTCCATTCCATAAGTATTTATTGAATGCCCATTTTGTGTTACTAACAGCTATTGGCAATGATATTTGCAGATTATTAAGGAAACTCATGATTTCAGAAGAGTAGAAGTCAAAATTGAATCACATGGTCACTGTGCACTCCATGACCTGGGTACAGCAGACAAGGGCTCTTTCCATTCCCCTATCTCCAACACTTTGACCATAATAAGGAAATTGAAATATATAGCCCTATGTTGTCATATGTATTATTTACCCTGTAGAGACCATTTTAAAAATGTTTGACAAAGTAAAGAAATTCAGGCACTGAGAGCCTGTCATAAAGTGGTAATTGTTAAGAGCTTGACCTGGAATCCACACCTTTTGATTCCTATTCTCATGGTCTCTTCACTATAAAGTTTATATATTTTCATGTCTCTACTTGTGCTTATACACATTGTTGGTGTATCAGAGGCAGCTGCTATCTTTCACACCTCTTTATAGAATTTCTTTATTTGGTACTTCTTGGAACCTGTCATAGCATTGCTAGGGAAGGAAGTACTGAGCAGGACCATAAAAGTTTTCACCAAAAAACAATTTTGACTTTTTTAACTTGACTTGTTGTTAGACAAGGGTCGTTCATTTTAATGCCGGTGTTAGGGGAGGAGGACAAAGCATGTGATATTGGCTTTATATTTCTTGGACTTTATCTACTCTTCTCCCTCTCCCCCACATGTTATTTATGGAGAACACGATTCAAATGGATCTATAGCCAGATCTTTGGTATAGCAAGGGCCATATGAAAGCACTTTACACATTCCTAGCTTATAAGAGAGATAACAATAATAGGACACAAAGGAAAAGGGAGGGGGAGAAAGGAGAATTTATCTTGTACTTTGTGTTGCAAAACATGTTATATATTTTGTCTTATTTTCTTCTCAATAGTAGGAGCAAGTAGGATTTAAATCCACAGCTTCCTAGCTCTTTGTCTAGTGCTCTGCCCATTATACTGTGCTGTCTTACAGGTGCCCAAGTATGTCCTGCATTACAGGTGAAAGTGATTTGGGAAGTAGATGGGGGGAGGGAGGGATCATGAAAAGAGAACAGTGGTGGAGGGGAAAGGCCTGGAGTCCTGAGTTCAAATCTGGCCTCAGACACTTGACAAGCACTAGCTCTGTGACCTTGGCTAAGTCACTTAACCCCAATTGCCTTGCCTTCCCCCCTCCAAAAAGGAAAAAAAAGAAAAGAGAACAGTGTCACTTCACCAGCGTCATTTATTTTTATAAAGGAAAATGGGGGAGTAGATGGAAGGTGGGAGAGCTACTGATATTTCCTTGAAGACGTAGAATTTGATCTTATAGCAGTGCTTCAAATGGATGTCCATGTATCATTGCTATCTCTTTTGGTTTTTAAATATTGAACTTATGTTTAGAAGGGTTGAGTAAAGAAAAGAACAGGAGGTTAGGTTTCTAGCACCCAAAATGTATACTTACAATGATTTAGAACCATTAACTTTAAAATCAGTTTGAAACCATTTAGGGACTGTGATCCTAGTGTTAGTCAATACCTGTTTGACAAAAAGTAAACAATGCCAAGCATACCCCATTTCCTTTTCTGATAAAATAATTGACCTTGAGTATAAGGTGGGGGAGGGGGATTCAGCGCTTACCAGTCATACAAGAGCTATCATAATCATCATGTCATCCTCTGCTTGGGAATGTTAGTACACATCTACTCTCAGTATTTAGCACTTCAGGCAGTAGATGATGAGAGCTTGGGGGGAGAGATGCAAAGGAATAACTGACAGTGAAATAAAGAAAATTGAGAGGCAGAAAGAGAAGATATTGTGTGTGTGTGTGGGGGGGGGGGGGCAAGATGGGGCTGGGCCAGAATTCGTAGTAGTGAAATATGTATGAGATTATTTTGGGGATACAAGGACCAGGATGATTTTGCCATCTTGTCATAATGATTATCTTACCTATTCAGTCACTGAGGTTAAATGAATGTTGAAGTTAACAGAAGTCAGAATGAGAACTCAAATATATATAGTTCTTGAAAGTCTTCAAAGTACATCATGTGCAACCACCTGTGAAGTATGCAGTCTAATTTTACCATCATTTTACAGATGAGGAAATGGCTGAGGGAAGCTTAAGTGACTGGCTTATGATTACATCAGTCCAACAAGCATTTATTAAGCACTTTGTGCCTGGCACTCTACTAGACTGAGGATGCAAACACAAAAACAACAAGGAGTTTACATCCTGGTGGAGGACAAATGATTATTAAGTACTTCAGCCTACATCTTCTCAGTGCTTTTGCCATTTCACGTTCACTACTACATGGGTGTTGAAATCCTTTATCCTCATGCGTCCCTCTGTTACACAGGATTACACTTTGCAGCGGAAGTGCTCTTGGAGGTGAAAGTATAGCTTGTTAGCAAGGTTTGCAGTAAATCTATGTTTATATTAGCTGTGTTCGTTTCTTTCCCTTTTTAGTAACTGGATTATGGAGATTGGAAATCAGGAGTTAGAACTGAGGGAACTTGGCAGTGAAAGAAAATGGAAGCAGTTGTAGAGTAAAAGGTTGATTTCTTTTTTTTTTTTTTTCCAAGAGGATGACAAAAATGAGATTCAGATACTATGGGAAGGGGGGGATTTTTGAGAATGTGGGACATGGCAGCCTGGATTTGAAGTCGGAGGATCTGGATAGAATTTGGGTTCTGATATTTTATAATCTGTGTAATTTGGAGCAAATTGCTTAGCCTCTCTGGGCCTTAGTGAGAGAGATGAAGTAGTGAAGAATGATTGTGTTGAGTACTGTTTGTGATTCCTTTGTTGTATTCTGTTATGATAGTTATATTCTGTAAGCTCCCTTACAGCTCTAAACTTTTCTTTTTTCTTATCCTAAGTTTACTTCTCTTTTAGGAGGATGAGCTCTATGCGCTCTCCCTGATTGAAGACTGTATAAATAAGCTAGTCCAGGAGACCAGTACTTAAAAATTATAGACTCCATGTTGTTAGTAATTACTAGATGTCCCACTCTAGTGACTTGCTTAGAGAACTTCCTGAGGCTACTTACGTCCAATGTTTTTTTTTTTCCTCAAAAAATACAGTGACCTCAAAGATTGCTTTGTACATAAATAGTGCAGCAAAACTTGATGAATGGCCTTTTGAGAGGTTGCATACCTATCTGCTCATAAACCACCTGTGGGACTTAAATATTCTTTATCCCCCCCTTGTTTCCTCATTGCTATTAGTTCATGCAGATCTCCTATGTTAGTGTGTGGGATAGGGTTAAGGCTGGGATACCAACTTGCATGGGTAACGTGGGAAAGCATTTTTAGACTATCCCTTCTATTCCTTTCTCCTGGGAGCCTAAGGTTGCACCCCCCCCCCCCCCCATTCATTCAACAAGTATTTATTTGCAGTAGTCTAGGCTCCAAAATCTCCAAATCTTCCCTACCCTCCAGACCTGACAGGTTGCCAAGGCTTGTTGAAGAAGTTTCTTTGGCAGCATGGAAAGAGCCCAGGATTTGAAGCCAGAGGATCTGGGTAGATTCTGCTCTGATATTTTATGATCTGTATGACTTTGGGCAAATAGCTTAGCCTCCCTGGGCTTATCTTTATCCTTATCTTTAAAATACAGGGAATTAGTTGAGATGACCTGAAGTCTAAATCTGTGGACTTACTATATTGCATCTGCCACTTTCTACTCATTCTGAGGTCACCGTAGTTCTCAGTAGCTCTTGTAATGATTGATATTAAAATTACTCTTTGGATACAAAAGATATGTCAGCCATTGCCCAAATAACCAACCCCCTTCTCCACGAAATACTTTTTTGGAAAATCACCAGTCAGAATTGCCTAGTAGCATAGTTGCAATTGAACTAGGAAGTGCCTGCCATTCTTTACTCCCAGAGGGTGCGCACCTTGGCCTTCATAGTTCCAACACTGTGCTGCATTTGACTTGAGTTGTTGCCTCCTAGTATTGTTCCTGCTTTTGCAGTTATTTTGCATATCATCCAAAGCTGGCTTTGAGGTTTTGAGGCAGATTGAATAATCATAATGATAATACTAATGATGATGGCGATGATAGCTACCATTTATGTAGTGCTTCCTACGTGCCAGGTGCTGTACTAAACATTTTACGGTTATCTCATTTGATCCTCACAATAGCTCTGGGAGGTAGGTGCTCTTATCTCCATTTTACAGATAAGGTAACTGAGGCAGACAGAGGTTTTCAGTGACTTGCTCAGGGTCACACAATTAAGTATTTTGAGGTAAGATTTGAACGTTGGTCTTCCTGAATTCAGGCCTAGTACTCTGTCCACTGGGCTCTCTCTCTGCCCTCAGGTTGAAAAGAAGAACCAATATCGTAAGGAGGTCAGGGAACAGTGAAGGTTTGGGGAGGTGGGGGTTAAGGTTTCAGTCTTAGAAATACTGAGTTTGAAATACTTGCCTGCTATCTAAGTGGAGATGTCTACTAGGCAATGGGATGTAGGAATTCAAAACTCAGGAGAGAGCTGGAAACTAAAGAAAAAGATGACCATTTTCATAGATGAAAGTTGGGAATTGATGGGAATGAATGAACTTGACAAAGATGATAGTGACAAGAAAGGAAGAGAATAGTGCTCTGGGGAATGCCAAATTGTGCTAAGGTAGGAGGACTGGCCTTAGTATTTACTGAAGACTGATGAAGACACTTAAGTTAGATAATTAAGTAGTATTAATGTTATTAGTGATGACGGTTATTTCTGCATACCAATTACAGAGCTTTTAGAACTGGGAGTCAGGAAAAGGACTGGTTTAAGTTACTTTTTTTTTTTCTTGGAGGGAGGGAAGGCAGGGCAAGTGGGGTTAAATGATTTGCCCAAGGTCACACAGCTACTAAGTGTGTCAAGTGTCTGAGGCCGGATTTGAACTCAGGTCCTCCTGACTCCAGGTCCGATGATCTAGTCACTGCGCCACCTAGCTGCCCATGGTTTAAGTTCTAAAAGATTAGAGAAATTGGGCCATAGGCCAGCCATTTTTCTAGAATTGATTTTTTAATGTAAAGGCATATTCAAGACGACTTCAGATTTTGCAGTAGGAGGAAGATTATGATGCCTTTCTTAGTGTGTAATCTAATTTTTGTGCAGGTCACCAAAACATGAACTGAAGTAGCAATAAGGTGCTTCTTTTTAATAACAATAATAACAGTTCTTACAATTATAGCTACAACTTCCATAATGTCTTAAGGCTTATAAAACAATTTATATTTGTGATCTCATTTGGTCCCAACAACGACCTTATGAGGGCAGGTGCTTTTCTTATTGTTCTTATTTTACAGGTGAGAAAACTGAGACTTATATAGGTTAAATAACTTGCTCATGGTCACATAATTAGATGAAGCAGGATTTGGACCCAGGTCTTTCTGACTTCACATTCAGCTTTCTATCAACTATACCACATAGGTGCTTTAACGTAAGAAAATTCTAATAAGGGGTTTGTACTACTTCCATTAGCTTATATTGATTTAACCTTTAGTTTGAATAGTTTAATCAATTAATAATTTAGCAGTTTCTTTTACACAGTGGAGTATTTGAGGGGTTCTTTTGGCTGGATTGATATGATGAGGTTTGCATAAGTGTTGTACAAACCTATAAAGTAATCCAGTATTCTGTAAATCTCACTTGTGAAAATTCAGCAACCAGTTCTGAACAGAATAGCAGTGATAGCTATATGTTTTGGAAACAGAATTCATATATCCATAGATATTCCATACTAGAAAAGACTAGACAATTTGCCTGGGGTACATGGAATTCTTTGGAAAGTATAGTAAATATTATTTCATTTTGAGGGGGAAAGCTAATTCCTACCAATAGGAATAAAAAGGAATCTTGTGCTGTCTTGGTTATTTAAAGTAGTTATTGAATAACTACTAAAAAGTTAACTTACCTGTTTTTAGCCTTCTATTAAAAAAAGTAGAGAACATAACTATCCTTGTCTGTTTCCCTGAACCTCTCCAGTTGTCTGTCAAGTAAGTTATCCCTCTCATAGTTACTGTGATCATATCTGTTAATGGAATTTCAGCATTTTTTTCAATCTTCAAATCTCATTTTGAGTCTTTTCTTTGTTGCTACATCATTACCCAATCACGGTCGTCATTTGTATTATGTGAGGAATGCAAAGGACAACATCTCTGTCACTTTAGCTTTGAGTGGACTTTCTGTGTGTGTTCTGATGGAAATGACCCCATGCTGTTGTTTTTAAGCTATGGGATTGAATTGCTATGTGTAATTTTTTATGTTAGTAGATGAGCCCTTATTGGAAATTAGTTATCAAAATAATGAATATGTGGTTAAGCTGTGTGAATCTTTCGATGTATCATACTTTAGGCTTTGATGTAGCATCAGTCTCTTGCTTGAGATCATTCAGTTCTTGAATGCCGGACTATATATGCATATGTATATACATATACACATACACATATTTATAGGTATATACACACAGGTATACATATATGTGTGGATATAGAAGTGTATATACACATATATACCCATATTACAATATTTATTTTTGTTTGAAAGATAAATTTGATATTCGTGGTGTTCATTTGGGCCATGACATAACATTTCTCTCCAGCGGAGGTTCAATGGAAGCATGTAACAATTTTTACCCCCAAGTTTTTATATATGGGTCTATCAATATCTGATGAAGATTTCTTTTATTTTGTTCCATTCTTTTTTTTTTAGAGCATTTTTTAAATTTAGTTTTCAGCATTGATTTTCACAACAGCTTGAATTACAAATTTTCTCCCCATTTCTACCCTCCCCCCACTCCAAGATGGCGTGTATTCTGGTTGCCCTGTTCCCCAGTCAGCCCTCCCTTCTGTCACCCCACTCCCCATCCCCTTTTCCCTTCCTTTCTTGTAGGGTAAGATAAATTTCTATGCCCCATTGCCTGTGTATCTTATTTCCTAGTTGCATGCAAAAACTTTTCTTTTTGTTTTTGAACATCTGTTTTTAAAACTTTGAGTTCCAAATTCTCTCCCCTCTTCCCTTCCCACCCACCCTCCCTAAGAAGTCAAGCAATTCAACATAGGCCACATGTATAACCCTTCTACAATACTCATGTTGTGAAAGACTAACTATATTTTGCTCCTTCCTAACCTATCCCCCTTTATTGAATTTTCTCCCTTGGCTCCCCTTTCGAAAGTGTTTGTTTTTGATTACCTCCACCCCCATCTGCCCTCACTTCTATCATTCCTCCTTTTTTTAAATCTTCTTCCTTCTTTTTTCCTGTGGGGTAAGATACCCAAATGAGTATGTATGGTATTCCCTCCTCAGGTCAAATTTGATGAGAGCAAGATTCACTCATTCCCCCTCACCTGCCTTCTCTTTTCTCCCTACAGAACTGCTTTTTCTTGCCACTTTTATGCAAGATAATTTACCCCATTCTATCTCTCCCTATCTCCCTCTCTCAATATATTCCTCTCTCATCCCTTAATTTGATTTTATTTCCTTTAGATATCTTCCCTTCATCTTCAACTCACCCTGTGCCCCCCCTCTCTCTTTCTCTCTCTCTCTGTATATGTATACGTATATGTATACATACATACATATATACATACCTACACACTCACATATACATATATATATATATATGTGCATATATGCATATTCCCTTCAGCTACCCTAATACTGAGGTCTCATGAATCATACACATCATCTTTCCATGTAGAAATGTAAACAAAACAGTTCAACTTTAGTAAGTCCCTTGCAATTTCTTTTTCTTGTTCTTTTTCTTGATTACCTTTTTATGCTTCTCTTGATTCTTGTGTTTGAAAGTCAGCTTTTCTATTCAGCTCTGGTCTTTTCACTGAGAAAGCTTGAAAGTCCTCTATTTTATTGAAAGCCCATATTTTGCCTTGGAGCATGAAACTCAGTTTTGCTGGGTAGGTGATTCTTGGTTTTAATCCTAGCTCCATTGACCTCCAGAATATCGTATTCCAAGCCCTTTGATCTCTTAATGTAGAAGCTGCTAGATCTTGGATTATTCTGATTGTGTTTCCACAATACTCAAATTGTTTTTTTCTGGCTGCTTGCAATATTTTCTCCTTGATCTGGGAGCTCTGGAATTTGGTGACAGTATTCCTAGGAGATTTCTTTTTGGGATCTTTTTGAGGAGGTGATCGGTGGATTCTTTCAATTTCTATTTTGCCCTGTGGCTCTAGAATATCAGGGCAGTTCTCCTTGATAATTTCTTGAAGGATGATATCTAGGCTCTTTTTTGGATCATGGCTTTCAGGTAGTCCAATCATTTTTAAATTCTCTCTCCTGGATCTATTTTCCAGGTCAGTGGTTTTTCCAGTGAGATATTTCACATTTTCTTCCACTTTTTCATTTCTTTGGTTCTGTTTTATAATATCTTGATTTCTCATCAAGTCACTAGCTTCTACTTGCTCCAATCTAATTTTTAAGGTAGTATTTTCTTCAGTGGTCTTTTGGACCTCCTTTTCCATTTGGCTAATTCTGCCTTTCAAGGCATTCTTCTCCTCATTGGCTTTTTGCAGCTCTTTTGCCTTTTGAGTTAGTCTATTTTTTAAGGTGTTGGTTTTTTCAGTATATTTTTCGGTATTTTTTGGGGTCTCCTTTAGCAAGTCATTGACTTGTTTTTCATGGTTTTCTCCCATCCTTCTCATTTCTCTTCCCAATTTTTCCAGCTCCTTTTTGAGCTCTTCCATGGCCTGAGACCAGTTCATGTTTTTCTTGGAGGCTTTTGTTGTAGGCTCTTTGACTTTGTTGACTTCTTCTGGCTGTATGTTTTGGTCTTCTTTGTCACCAGAGAAAGATTCCAAAGTCTGAGACTGAATCTGGGTGCGTTTTCGCTGCCTGACCATATTCCCAGCCAACTAACTTGACCCTTGAGTTTTTCAGCGGGGTGTGACTGCTTGTAGAGTTCAGAGAACTATGTTCCAAGCCTGGGGGGATGTGCCAGCTCTGCCACACCAGCACTGCTCCTTGCCCAAGGACCCCTAACCCCAACCGGGCTTAGATCTTCAGCAGGCTCTTCAGTCCTGCTCTGATCTGTCACTTAATACCTCCCACCAGGTGGGCCTGGGGCCGGAAGTAACTGCATCTGTAGTTCTGTAGCTGCCCCACCTCCACTGCCCCCAGGGGGGTAGCCTAAGAAAACTCCTTCCACTCCAGCAGCTTTTCCCACTAACCTTCTCTGTTGTCTTTGGTATTTGTGGGTTGAGAAGCCTGGTAACTGCTGCAGCTCACTGATTCAGGGCACTAGGGCCCGCTCGGCCCGGCTCCTGGTCTGGTTGATCCGCACAGCCCACGCTTGGCTCCGCTCTGCTCTGTTCCGCCCCCAGCTCTGTACAGGATAGACCTCACCCAGAGACCATCCAGGCTGTCCTGGGCTGGAGCCCTGCTTCCCTCTGCTATTTTCTGGGTTCTGCAGTTCTAGAATTGGTTCAGAGCCATTTTTTATAGGTTTTTGGAGGGGCTCGGCGGGGAGCTCACGCTAGTCCCTGCTTTCCAGCTTCCATCTTGGCTCGGCCCCCCCCCCCCCCATTTTGTTACATTCTTAAGAATTATTTCTGATTTTAGTAAATGAGGTCCTTTATTTGATACAATTTATATCTCATAAATCTTAAGGAGTCTCTGTTCTTGGATGTTCTCGGAACTAATGATACTTTATAAAGAGGTAGCTTGTTAGGGTATCTAAGGAGAGATTCTTGAACATATTAATGTGGTTCTCTCTGAATTTAGGAATTTTGAAGAGAAAGCCTGTCTGCTTTCTAATGACTTGCTTTGAATGTATTTTTTACACCCTTTAAAAAAAATTAAAGGACATAGAACTTAGAAAGTTAGAACTTTAACACTGGAAGGATCCCATTCTCTTCATTTTGCTTTAGCAAGAGAGATGTCATTTTATAACTGTTGGCACATGTGTGTGTGAGAGAGACGAGAGAGAGAGAACAAGACCGTTAAGTAATCTTCTCTAAAATGAACAGTTCTCTTTATTTTTAAAGTGTCAAAGATAAGGCAATTAAGTTAGAGTTATTAAACATTTGTTAAGTGTCTACTATTTGCCAGGCACTGTGCTAAGCTTGAGGGATACAAAGAAAGGCATAAGACATTTCCTGCCCTCTAGGAGCTCACATCTGACAGGGTAGACAACACAAAAGAATACTGATGGGTGGGGAGGTGGTTGAGGACGTTACCTGGGCACATGAGGAGGTCTGCTGCCCTGGTGGTAAATAATCTGAGGAGTTAGGAACTTCCGAGTTAATTTCATCTTGTAGTATATAATAAATTTTTGGAGATCCTGAACTCCGGGAACCAGCAGGGAAGGAAATGATGAAGAGACCTCCTCGGATGTTTTCCTTAAATGCTGGGAAATCAGGGAAGAGTTCCTAGATGTTCACTTCTGTTCTTTCCAGCTAGAGAGAGGGAGGGACCATAGGGACAGGGGCTGCTGAGGATTCCAAGTCACAAAGGCATTACTTTACATTTTGAGAAAGAAAATATACCAAACTGGAAGATTGTTGGGTTTGTCTTGATACAGATGAGGTACCAAGTTGTTGTCTGTCCTTCATTCTTGAAGAGGACCGTGACATTAGGAAGGTGATGTCATGACTTACAAGTAAATTGGATTTAGGTGAGGCTGTGGTGTGCAAAGTCACCAGCCTCACTCTTCCTTCCCAAGCCATCTGGGTCCAGTGGCAAGATGTAGATCAGAAAGTACTAAGCTACCAGATTGATGAACTTGGTTTCTTTAGGAATATAGATCTTGGTTTTTAAATTTTGTTTTAAAATTTTTTTAGAGCATAATAGAATTATGTATGAAACAGTAGAGGAGAAAGAATAGCAATTTGAAATGGATTTCATGTCTATAATAGAGAATTTCATCTTTGTATGTATTCTGCTTGTTGCTAGGTTACTTGAAAGGACATTGAGTGTTGAATGGCTAGAAAATGGGAATGGAAATGTACATCATTTTCTAGATACCATTTTTCTAGATGCAATTTTTTCATCCCCCATATAATTAGTAAATCTCTTGAGCAAAATTGTAGTTTCACTACTTTGAATTTCAAAAAGAAATTTTGTGTATTTGTATGTAACTTAGTTTTCTAATTATGCAGATTGCTTTTGCTTCTGGGTGAAATATATTTTCTTAAGAGATAGTTGCAGAGTAGCCATTTTCCTTTATCTTTATAATTTTTAGTTGAATGCAATTGGCATGAAGCCTTTGTATATAAGTAAAGATTCAACTTGACCAAGAAAATACATATATTTAGGCATTTCTTCAAGTAGATGGACATATTTATATCTATAGAACGAGTATATTTTAAAAGTCCTGGCTTTACCACTGCTTATAACCACAGTAAATTTGAGCCAATGAAAACATTTGAATATGGGAAAACAGATTTCTTTCTGACAGAACTAGAAGGCAGATGCTGTATTTATTCTACACAGTGAGTATATGTTCTTGTTTTTGCCACCAAATGAATTTTGACCAGTGTTTTCTCAGAAAAAATGAATAACTTAGAAAATGTGCTAAATATTTCCTTCCCACATTTTAGGAACTGATGTTTTCAGAGCAAAATAATCAGTGATAAACCTCAACACCATTTTTTTTTTTTTGTAGTTTTTGGGAGAAAGGTTTATTTAAGGATATCTATTGGAATCTCAGTTTTTTATATGAACAACCCACCCCGTTATGGTTTTCTAGTCTCTTCATTTATAACAGTTTCGAAAAAGTGCATTAATTGCAGAAAAGTGGTTATTTTCTCCAGGCTTGTCTGTCAGGTGTGAATTGCAAGGTCCTCAAATAGTGTCTTGAGGAAAGTGTTTCCATAGTCACAGCTTCTTGCTATGTGAGAAAATCACTTAAAATAGACTTGAAGAATACTATTTCTGTCATTGTTCTTAAGCAGATTAAACTGTAACTAACATCTTATTTGGTCTTTTATATAACTTAGTTTGGCTGTCCTTCAAGGTTTGTGGTATGAGTGCACCTGTTCTGATGAGAAAAAAATGGGAAGGAGAGGTAAAAATCAGTTCTAGTTCCAGTTTTAACGAATGTTCTAATATTGGAGTGAAACAGAGTGAAGAAGGTTTCTTCTTAGACCACGGCTGTACAGATGGATGGAGGTACAGTGGGCTTTTATTTTGGAAGAGGGTGGCAGATGTCTTTGCTGCTAGGTCATGCAGAGGAGGTGCATTGTGCGTGGGACCGGCAGAGTTTACTTGTGCTTAAGTTACTAGGAGGTAAGCACTCCAGTGCTTCTTTCAGAGCAGTGTTTGTTTGCTCCCAAGATTGCTGAAGATCATGACTACTGGGAAAGGTAGGCTGTTTGCTTCTCTGGCTTGTGAAGAATGTTAATTATAACCAAGTGTTAAGTATTTCAGTGTTTTTGCTGCATTGTGTGTGTGTTGGGGAGTGCGACACATTCAAAATTGTTTCATTTACTTTGATAATTAAGAGATACGAAAGAGATTCAGATGCTATGACTGTGCTTTCTCTTTAGGCAGAAAATAGCTTATTGAGGTAGGAAAATGGAGCCAGAAAAGGGGTGGGGGTGGGGAGCCTGGAGTGGCGAAGCATCTAAGGAGGGGTACAGATTTTTAAAATTGACTTAACGGAAATAATATAAGGTGGATTTTCATCACCCTCTCTTTATTTTATCTTTTGCCCATTCTTTATTTTTGCTCTAGCCCAATTGGCAGCATTTGTTTACTCATGCTTTGTCAGATAAGATAACAGAATTATTATTTCGTCATTTATAAGACATTTGTTCAGTATAAGCTGTCATGAAAGGCTTCAGCTGAATAGAAATGTTTGTTTTCCTATAATATTCAGATTGTTTTAGGCTGTTGATCTGCAGTAAGAGAAAAGAGAGTACAGAACTTGGATGGCTAAGAGAAGAACTTAGGAATCAAAGATATAAACAATTTATCCTCCTTTTGATGAATTGCTTTGTTCTTCCAATGAGGGGAAAGGAAGATGGTACAGGTGATGGGATATATATGGGGGAGGGAATAAGTAATTTTAGTAAAAGGTAAGTGTCTTTTAAGTTTTGGGAAAAAGCAGATAAGACAAGGTTTTTGTCTTGATGATAATGGCATCTACACCTCCAGGGCTATTATGACTATCATATGAAGTAATGTATGTAAAGTGTTTTGCAAACCTTCAAAATGTTATGCAAATGACAGGTATTGCTTTTAGATTATTTTTATTTGTTAAAGAATTAAATACCAGTGAAGTTTGAGTTTGATGGAGAGTTTAATTGATAAGTCTCTGAAATTCTCTGTTGATGTCTTCCTTTTACCTGGGGTATTTAGTGGCAGGCTCTTTAGTTTGCTATTTTTGAAGGATACTCGCAAAACCTCGAGTTACAACATGTGTTTTGCATCATAAGATTGACTATAATTACTAGCAGTAAATTCTTATATCACTGAGGGTGAGGGTTTGGCATTGTCCCAACTCCTTTTTCTGCTTTATTTATAGGCAGAATAAATTATTATTCAGATATCCTTTATCTCTCTTTTCAAATTCATTCTCTGCCTGTTTGCCTAGAATACTGAAAATGTATCTACTTATATTTGAATAATCCAAATTTACTGCTTCATCATTTTAAATTGAGAATTTTAATTATACTATTGTGGTGTCACATTTTATCCCATGCTCTATTTTCAGTACAAAGCGGTAAGGGAAATCAATACCTGAGCAGCAGGATTAAATAATTCATATTATCAAGTAGCCCTTTTCACAGCTTTTCATGAGAATATTCTCATAAAAGCTGACTTTTTGTTTAATCAATTGAGAAAACTGAGACCATAGAATCTTCTGTTTTGTGTTCAAGATAGCACAGTTTTATAGAGTTGGAATTAAGAGTCTGGACTACCCTTTCCTAGGTGTACTCCTCTGGTTCTCATTTATTGCTACCTGAAATGCACAGAAGTGATAGCAGCTATTTTACAACAAGAAAATGCAAATCTAGGAAATGAAAGAAAAACTGCCTATTGAAATGACCTGTTTGAGTCCCTCCCTGGGGAAAAAAATGAGTTACAAGCACCATTAAGTGTGATGAAGCTTTGCTACATGGAGTTCTTATTAAAGTGGTTCTATTTCTTATGTTTTAAAATTTCTAATTGTGTTGCTCTTCATGCAGTCAAGGTGCATGCAGTTATATAAGTATTCGGAAAGACAGCTAAAATGGTGCGAATTCTAGAATTGAGTTTTTGCCGTCTTTGAAAGTGCGGCAGACCTTTGCAAATGCAATCCGAGTTGTTAGGGATCAGTGGAGTTGAGATAGTTTTTAGGAATGGATACAGCAATAATGATCCAAGAAAGGTCTGAATTATTTATGAGGGCCAGCTTTTAACATGTACACATATTATTAATACTTTGGATTCATGATCTTGACAACTGTCTTCATCTTCACTTCTCATAAAACTGAAAGATGGATGAAATGATAGTTTTTAATATCTTCAGGCTTGATGATTCTAAGTACTTAGGACAAGTGCTGCCCTTTGAGGAAGAAGAAAACCATAGAAAGTCAATGTAGCCCCATGGACAATTTATAGGCCTTTTAAGAAGAGCCTGTGGGGTTCTTGTTGTAAACAATTACTGACTTGATGTTCCGCCTACTGTTTGTTCCATTGCTTGTCTTTTCCTTATTTTTTCACCCAGATAGGAGACTCTCACCCTTTTATTTCATGGAGTTCCCTTCAAATGAATGAGACGAATCTGTAAAGTACTTTGCATTTCTTGGAAGAAAAGTGCAACACAATTTTGATATACGATAGTAACATGCAAAAAATGCTTCAGGAATAGACCTCTGTATTTAAGGATTTTTAAAGGGTGATCTTTTTTATTGCATTCCTTGTTAGGATGGAAGTGAAATCTTGGGAGGTTCAGATGGCTCATGGTACGGAAACATTTATCTGTGGACAAAATATTCTGGTCAAATACCTGTTCCAAGTTGATCCCTGAATTTTTTCTACTCATTTGCTGTATGCCTACACAGTTGTTGCCAACAACAATTAAGGTCAGGATTGGCATAGTGATAATTAAAGTGACATTGCATACAAGAGGGCCAAGTGTAAATTTGACATTTCTGAGCGCATAGCAATAACATTTGCTATAGATAATACCCCCTCTAGGCAGATTTTTTTTGCTTTAAAGTGAACAGTTGGAACTTTTTTTTTTTGTCAGAGTGAAAGAGACACAGATTCTTATGAATTATATAGTTTTTAAAGCATCTGAGGTATATTTATGAGTCTGAATTTGGTAGTAAAAATCCACTTTTAATTTTTAGTCATTGATTCAGAAACTTTTTCTTGTTTTGATTCAGAAACTTTAAGGCACATGTTAAACTTCATAATTTTAAAAATTTGTGTTTAAAAAAATAATATGCATCTCTGAGGTGAAGGTTCCCCCATCTTATGAGGACTAATTTACCTTCTCTCCTAAATGTTGACCCTTTATTCAGTCATCAGTTACTAACTGATTTATACAAAGCACTGTGTTGTAGACACTGAGGAAATATAAAGATGATTAAGACACATAGTATCTTTCCTCTTAGAATTTCCTGTCTAATAGGGAAATAAATACATATATCCCCAAATAATACAGTAGCTGTAATTCCAAATAGAGTGACAAGAACAAAGTGCTGTATGAAACCTAAGGAGAAGAATAATTTTTGATTAGGAAATCTGGTAAGATTTATTGAAGGGATACCACTCAAACTGGACCTCTCAGTGGATTGAATTTTGTATTAGGTCTGGCTTTTTGGCTTTTTAACCCTAGGCTTTCTCTCCTTCCCACCTTTACCTCCTCTCCCCTCCCCCCCTTAAGGGAGTAGGTAGGGTTTCAAAATTAATTGAGCTTTCCAATTTCAGTTCAAATGTGAAAGATTCGCTGTGATTGACTGTCATTTGAAGTAAAATATAAATGTCCTTGTTAATATTTCAACAGCTACCATGATTACACCATATGCAGACTAACCCAGAAAAGTCTAAGGAATTATATAATTTTACGTAACACAAATACAGATTTTGCTTGTACAGTTTTGAGTTTTGAAGGCAAAAAAATAGCATTTATTGACAGATAATAGAGATTTTGTTTGTGTAGCACTTTATAGTTTATATAATACTTTATGTACGGATTCAATTATCAGAATGGATCCACAGTAAATGGTACAGGTATTATCCCCATTTTATAGATGAGGACACTGAGGCACAGATAACAGTAAATGACTTGCCCATGGCCATAGCCTGTAAATGATATAGCAGGGACTTGAAGCTCAGGTGTTGTGACTTAAAGTTCAGCGCTCTCTCCGCTATGACATGCTGTCCTTCAGAATGACTTTGGGATACTACATAGTTATCCTAGTTTCTTAAAACATTTCTCAGCTCCTCTTCTAGAACTGCTTTTAGAGTTATCCAAGAAAAGTCCTCCTTATTTCTCTATAGCCCCCAGGTTAGCATAAGATAATAACATAAGAGTTACTAAGCCAGTAAAGGAAAACTTTCATTATCTAGAGACTACGCATTTGGCATGCTCAAGGGTCCAGAACAGTTTCAAACCTGAGAGGTCTTACGCCCAGAAAAGCCAAAACCCATTTTTGATATTTTTGACCCAATTACCAAGTAACAGTGACACGAGAGAAGAAAGGCAAAAGTCTGAAGTAGTCAGTAAGTACTTATTAGCATCTACTGTGTTCCAGGCACTGTGCTAAATGCTGGATTTATAAAGAAAGGCAAAAGGCAGTCCCCACCCTCAAGGAGCTTCCAATCATATGGGGGAAGCCAGTACATTTAAAAAAAAAAACCTAAAGGAGGGTGGGGGGTGGTACCTGGCAGAGGGGCATGATGAAGTCCTGTAGCTGTGTGGGAAATGATGAGGTGGCTGCTTACGCCCCCCCAATGGAGGATTTGGGAGGAGCTCTCCTATGTCTATCCTCCATCTCTTCCAGTCATAGGGAAGATGGGGCCCCAGAGGTAGGGGGTACTGAGGAAGTATTAGTTTCAGAGTTGACCAGATCTTTCAGGAAGATGAGTTTCTGGAGATAATGATGAAGTCCAGGAAAGCAGCTGCTTGGAAAATGAATTTGGGTGGCTGCTCTGAGCTGTGGGTAAAGAACTTGGGGAGCTATAAAGGATTATGTAAATTTGGGTTATGCTATGTGATATGTAAATGGTCACCTTAGGAGATAGGAAGACCTGGGTTCAAGTCTAACCTTTCAACCACACTGGCCATGTCTTAGCATGTCATTTAACCTCTTGTGCCCTAGGAAATTAACTCTCTTAAATTGGTAAATTGTACCCTAAGGAAGCCATTGAGAAGAATGAAGTACCTATATACACCAAAATATTTTTTAGCAATGCTTTTTGTGGTAGAAAAGAACTAGAAACAAAGTAGATGCTCATTGGTTGGAGAATGGCTAAACAAATTAAAGTACATAAATGTAATGGAATGTTACTATGCTATAAGAAATGATTAATGTGACTGAACATAGAGAAACATGCAAAGATCTACATGAACTGATGCAGAGTGAAGTAAGCTGAGCCTAGAAAACAATATCTACCATGACTACAACAATGTAATTGGAAAGAACAACCATACAAAAAATCAAAAGTGAGTATAGCAACATTATAAAGATTAAGCATAACTCAAATGAAGAGCTATGAGAGGATGCTCCAAACCCCCATCTCTTTGTAGAATTAGAAGATACACAGGTGTTGCACATTGCATATGTTTTTGGACTTTTCTCATATATTGATCTGTTGTGCTTGTATTTTCCTCTTACTTTCCTTTTTGTCTTCAAAATATATGGATCGTTCTCTGCAAGAAGGTGGGGGAGATACACTGGGAGAAAGGGTGATGATGTAATAAAAGACATCAGTAAAAACTTACTTTTAAAAAAGATGTTAAGTTGTCAGTCAGTAAACATATATTAAGTACCTGCAATGTGGCAGGCACTGTGCTGAGCACTGGGGATACAAAAAGATGCAAAAGACAGTCCCTGGGCCTAAAAATTGTTCAAAGTTTAATCCAAGTTGCAAAACATTAGCTGATCTGCATTGACATTAGGATTTTTCCATGAGAGACAGACACAAACAGACAGACACAAAGGATCTTTATTCAAATCCTTGTTTTGTTAAATGAGGGACTTGGACTGTAAGACCCCTTCCATCTCTAATTCTGTGACCCTAAGTGACCTTGGTATCATGAAGTCCACTACATCTTGCATCTTTGCAGCTACCCCGGAGTAGGAGGAAAAGGGTGCACAAATTTACCATGTTGTTGTCACTAACAAGACTTGGTCTGTCCAGAGTTAAATTACACTTGTAATTAGTTGTTTCTTCTTTCTCCTTTTCTGTTTGGATACAGTGCTCAGAGCAGACTCTGTAGTTGGAGGGGTATCTTAGCTAGTGTTAACTTTCCTAATGCATGGTCTACTTGGTCTTTATGAAGTTTTTAAATACAGGTTGCAAAAGCAGATGTTTCATTTATTTTTATTTGTAGTTTTGGGGAGAGGGTAAGGCAGGGCAGTTGGGGTTAAGTGACTTGCCCAAGGTCACACACAGGTAGTAAGTGTGTCACGTATCTGAGGTCAGATTTAAACTTAGGTCTTCCTGACTCCAGGGCTGGTACTCTACTCACTGTGCCACCTAGCTTCCCCAAAAGCAAATATTTTAACTGCTTTTTCATGCCATCCATCATCCTTACACCTGATGCCCCATCATCTAGAGGAAATGTTATTTTTGTTTTAATTCTGTGTAAAAAACCACCTGACTTTTTTTTTTTTCCATGAAAGCTGAGAAGTGATAGTAGGCAAAAGAGGCAAGAAAAAAGGAAACCAGAAAACCAGTAGTTATGGCAGTAGGGACAGCTAACAGGAGACTCTGATAGCAAAGAAGAATACTGCCGATGAAGAGACAGGAAATAAAGCATCTTTATAGTCTGGAGGGAAGGCACAGCCATAGAATATTTGTGTGTGTGTGTGTGTGTGTGTGTGTACGTGTACACATGTAGATATGGTTTTATGATTCTCGTTAGCCAAGGCGTACCTGTTGGTATGATTCATCTGCCTAGGGGGTCATTCATACTAATTTCATCAATAGAATTATAAGAGTAAGTTACTCAGTTCTATGTTCTGTATATAGTAAAATATTTGATTATAACTAGTGAGCCTGATTCATCAAGAAGTAGTTTGAAAAACAAGGGAATTACATGTTCTACTCTAAAAGAATTTTTATAAAAAATAAAATAAAAATTTATTTACAGTGAAATTCCTCAGTTGTCCAAAAGGCCTTATCTAGAATGATTTATTTCTTGATTATACCAGAAAATAGAAATTTTACTGATAGATGCCAAATTCGTGCTGTAGGCAAGGAGCATTATGAATTTAGAGGTAGCAATCATTTCATTATTGTTTGGAATGATCAGAAACTGCTTTTCTCATTCTGAGGAGGTGTCTCTTGAGCTGGGCTCTAAAAATGTTGGTAGAATTTCAATAGGTAAAGGAATAGGGTGGAGCATTTCATGTGGATAGAGTGCTAATGGAAACAAATGGTCAAAGGTGGGGATACATATGATATGTTTGGGTTTGGCGGTTTTCCACTGTGACTAGATCATGAGGTGAGTGGATTAGTCAGGGATATAGTTGGAAAGTTTTTTTCAGGACCTCAAATGCCATCTTGTTCAAGGCCATACTCTGTCACTTCCTGACTCATGTTGAGAAAATAATTTAACCACTTTGAACCCATTTCCTTATGAAAATAAAAGACTCCATGGCCCCTTCCAGTAAGAAATCCATGGTCCTAAGATCTTTTGGATTTTACCTTGGAATTTATAGGGGATAGTTGAATGTTTTAAATAGGGGAATATCCTAAGATCCGTTGCCTATCATTTGGTATTGGACAACAACTGAATGTTTGTAAGGAAGGGAATGACTTGATATATCATTAAGGCAAGAATCAGAACCTTGAGGATGACCATGAACATTCCTGAATGGTTTGGAATCACAAAGTATGAAAAACTCTCTATGTCGATGGCAGAGTAAGTATGACTCTAGAGGATCAAGCCTGAGAACGAATACCCCCAGTTCAATATAGCAGCAATTATATTCCAAAACCAGTAAGCCCACCTCAATGGAGTAACAAGGAAATTATAACACAGTATTACAGCAAAGAACCGAGTCATCCTGTAACCTTCCCCCCTGCTAGAGCCTTCTTGTAAACAATCACTCCGCTCAGCGCTGTCTCTACAGCTCTGTCGACTTCGAGTTCCTGCTCCTTTTCCTTGGGATGAATTCTGATTCCTGTAGCTCCCCGAAGATTCTGCTCCTTGATCTCCACAACTCTCTTGTTCTGCACTTCCTGCTCCACGGTCTTTCTCGATGCTGCCTCTCCCTCAATGTCTGCTGCCTCAATGTCTTCTTGATGTCTGCTTCTGAATTCCACTGCTCTCAGTTCTGGGCTGTCTTTTATACAGTCTTAGCCAGCATCTGATTGGCTAGAACTCAGGTCTCTGATTGGCTGAATTCATGGTTGACTAGAATTCAGTGCTCATACCATTGGCTCTGGTCTTAGCAACTCCACTTAGGGTCCTGAGGGCTTCATGCTTACTGTGGCACCTAATAAGTAAGGGCTTTAGGCCTGCTTACTAACAAAGATATAATCAAGCTTTCCCACCTAGGCCCACCTGAGGCCTATCGAATAGGTGAGGAAGATTTTCAATTACGTTAATACTTCACATGATGAAAGTGGTGTTTTAGGCAAGTTAATTGGGCTATTGAATATATAATTGACCTCTTCCTTACTCTTGAATGTAAATTAACCTCCATGCTTGGGATCAGTGGGTAAAATGTTTTTCTGCTTCTGCTTTGACCATATTTTTGTTTTGTGGGGAAAGAAAGGAATATCAGCAATTGTGCCGTTGACAAGTTTGAGTTGACTTTAGAATTCTGTTTGAATAGAGTGGTATGGCACAGTAGATGGAGTACTGGACTTGGAATTGGGAAGACCTGGTTTCAGATCCAGTCTTAGACAGTTATTGGCTCCATGAACATGAGTACTTAGCCATTCTCATTTTTTTCAGTTGTAAAATGGGATAATGATGTCCTCTGCACTTATCTGTCATTATTGTTGTGAGGGTCAAAGGAAATAGTGTGTATAAAGTGCCTTCAAACCTTAATGCCCTTATATGTTTATTATTACATTCACATGACATATTCTTTGTGCTTAGTGTGGTTAGAAGAAGGCTAAAAGTTGAAAGAGATGGGATGTTGCAGGTTCTGATTTTGGCACTACAGCAGCAAAGATAATTTTTAGAACCTAATCCTTTCATATATCCAACAGCTGCCCTGTTTAAAATTCTTGCCAATTAAAAGCTGCCTGTGGTCATGCGGTGGAGGTGTGGGTTCAAATGCCATGACTTTGGTTACTTCAGAGTTCACTGGTTTCACTGAAATAGTAGAACTATCACAGCATGGCTTTACTCACTTGGCTCTTATGTTTTTTATTTGTCTACTGCTGTCATTTTTCCTTAGTTGCTAACACTACAGTAAATGAATATACTTAACCATTGTAAGTAAAAAAAGTGAAGTAAGCTTAGACAGCGTTATAAGAACAAAAAAAAAAAAGGCAGGGCTTGTATTTATAAATCTTGGTTCAAGTTTTAAGTGTTGTTATGTTTTTATTTGACCTATTCCAAGACACATGTACTCTCAAACACACAAAAGATTGGTGCTGGAATATTCTATTTGAAGACTTGTTAGTAGATTCTGGTCTTTTCAGTGCACAACTGAATCCTACAATTAGTCAGGTCGTGATGAACACTGGATCTAGGGATGTGTTGGTATAGCAAAAGATAATGCTTATGAAGTAATATTGGTGGAGTCAGTATGCTTGGTCTAGTGTATTTCTCATCTTCCCAACCCCCAACTAAAAGGATGAATCATACGTAACCTGCTGTTTGGTATCCTTTTGCTGCATTGTTTGTTCAAGGCACTTTGAAATTTTCTTGCCTCCCACTCTTTCTCTTCCTCCTCCTCTCAAATTCTCAATATATGACACAGATGCCTGAGTAATCCTTGGCTGCATGTATGTAATATTGAGCCTTTATTGAGAGTCCTACAATGTCATCTCAGAGAGAGAAGCACTTAGGAATATCTTTCTTTTTTACTCTAAATTTGCCAGAATGTACATTTTTGGTTTGAACTGTTTTATCTTTCTAGAAAGATTTTTTGAAGGTTAAAGCCATACAAAAAAGGGAAGCTTTATTTACCATTCTCACAGAATATTATAGATTATCTCTGTGGGATTGAATAGGTCATAAAACTATTTCTTTCTACTTCTAGAATCTTCATCTTGATTAAATTGAAAGGGTTGCTAGAAGACCCTTTATTCCTCTCCATCTCCTCAGGTAAGTTTAGATTATTTAGTTAAACCAAGTGCTCAAAGCAGAGGATGTTTATATCTTATAGCCTACAGTAGCAATTTGTAAAGTTGTAGCTTTGATGATGACATGTGCACAGAGATGTCTGACTGGAGAAGGGTGTTGGCTGGTCATATAGCTAGAATGAAGGAAATATAGCCTGAATTTTACACTGGAATTATCTATGAAATTGTAAAACTCAGAGAAAGGCACCTGAAGTGTTGGGTAAATTCTGAATGGAAGATTTATGGGAGTTTTTTGTACAAAAACATTTCAATTTAACATAATCAAAATTATCTATTTTGCATTTTGTAATGCTTTCTATCTCTTGTTGGGTCATGAATCCTTCCCTTTCCCCTAAATCTGACAGGTAAACTATTCCTTGCTCTCCCAAATTGCTTATAGTATCAGCCTTTATTCCTAAATCATGAACCCATTTTGACTTTATTTTGGTATATGGTGTAAGATATGGGTCTATGCCCAGTTTCTGCCATATTATTTTCCAATTTTCCCAGCAGTTTTTGTGAAATAGTGAATTCTTAACCCAGGAGCTGGATTCTTTGGGTTTATCAAAGAATAGATTGCTATAGTTGTTGACTGCTGCATCTTTGTACCTAACCTATTCCACTGATCCACCACTCTGTTTCTTAGCCAGTACCAAGTACTTTTGATGACTGCTGCTTTATAATACAGTTTAATATCTGGTATGGCTAGGCCACCTTCCCTGACATTTCTTTTCATTAATTCCCTTGATATTGTGTGTAAAATAGCTTGATTGATATGGCACTGAGTAAGTAATGCAACTTACAGTGTGATGTGAGTTGTTTCCCTAAACCTAACCATTGCTGAACTGCTGTCCTTTTTTGCCAGATATTTTTATCAAAGTGTGAGTCCTTTCTCCATTAACTTGGTCTTTGGGTTTATGGAGGGTTAGATACTGTGAGTTTGCTTTGATATCATGTATGCCTAATCTGTTTTGCCCTTCAGCTTCTCTGTATTTTAAGTAGTAACAAATCATTGTAATGATCACTGCTTTGAAATAGTTTGTGCAGATCTAAATCCTTCATTTCCACTTTTTCTTTGTACCTTCATCTGCAGTACCTAGCACAGTGCATATACA
Organism: Trichosurus vulpecula; assembly: GCF_011100635.1. Lineage (NCBI taxonomy): Eukaryota > Metazoa > Chordata > Mammalia > Diprotodontia > Phalangeridae > Trichosurus > Trichosurus vulpecula. Next base: position 304,058,602 of record NC_050574.1, on the reverse strand, counting down.
GTTAATGCTTAATTCTTGCTGATTGATTAAATTCTTTCAACAACTGGGCCATGTCAGTTTTGTACATTGGCAATTGTTAGAAAGTCTCCATTAAATAGTTGTCTGTCAGATTTATGAATAAGGAAAGAATTTAGGACCAAAGATGAGATAATTAACATTATAAAATATAAAAAGATATAAACATTATATAAAATTAAAAAGTTTTTGCACAAATAAAACCAATGCTCCCAAAATTATAAGGAGAACAGAAAACAGGGGGGTGGGGTGGATTTTACAGCAAGTATCTCTGATAAAGGCCTTATTTCTCAAATATATAGAGAACTGAGTGAAATTTATGAAAATACAAGTTATCCCCCAACTTATAAATGGCCAAAGGATTCGTACAGGCAGTTTTCAGACAAAGATGTCAAAGCTATCAACAGTCATGTGAAAAAATGCTCTAATTAGAGCATTGATTAGAGAAATACAAATTGAAACAACTCTGAGGTACACACCTATTAAATTGGCTAAAATGACAAAAAAAGAAAATGTTGAATGTTGCAGGGGATATGGGAAAACTGGGACATTAATGCATTGTTGGTAGAGTTTTGAACTGATCCAACCTATTTCAGAGAGTAATTTGGAACTGTGTCCAGAGGGATATAAAATTATTCATACCCCTTGATCCAGCAATACCATTGCTAACTCTGTGTCCCAAAGTCATCCCAAAAAAAGGAAGAGGATCTATTTTTTACAAAAATATAGCAGCTCTTTTTGTTGTGGCTAAGAATTGGAAATCAAAGGGATGTCCATCAATTGGGGAACAGTTAAACCAGTTGTGGTATATGATTATAATGGAATATTATTGTGCTATAAGAATTGCCAAGGAGGATGATTTCAGAAAATCCTGGAAAGACTTACATGAACTGGTGCATAATGAAGTGAATAGTGCCAGGAGAACATTGTACACAGTGACAGCAATCTTGTTTGATGAAGAATTGTGAATGACCTAATTATTCTCAGCAGTACAATGACTACGATCCCAAAGGACTAATGATGAAGCATACTATCCACCTTCAGAAAAAGAACTGATATTGATTGGATACAGATTGAAACATGCTATTTTTCACTTTCTTTAATTTTTTTCTTTTATCCGAGTCTTCTTGTGGAAAATGACCGATATGGAAGTGTTTTACAGAATTCCACATATATAACCTATATCTGATGCTTACCTTCTCATGGAGGGGAAGTGGGAGAGAGGGATAGAATTTGGAACTCAAAACTTTGAATAAAAATGTTAAAAAATTAACTGTTAATAGGCAAAAAGGAGAGATCAATGCTAGATATATCAGACATCACATCAGATGTATATAAAAGATTAATATTTAAGAAATCTGTGAAAATTTTTTTTTTAAATTTCCATTTTATTGATCCAAAGTTTGCTTCCCTGTAGCATCTACTTGGCCTAATTTTGCCCTCTGGAGCTATACGAAATGTGTGCTTTCTCTTACATACAGCAAGCTTTCAAACATTTGAAGGTAGCTCCTATAAATTCCTATAAAGCAGGATTCTTAATCATTTTGTGTGTGTATAATGGACCCCTTTGGCAGTCTGGTCAAGCCTATGGACCCTTTCTCAGAATAATGTTTTTAAATGCATAAAATATAATACATACGGTTACAAAGGAAACAAATTATTTTTAAATACATTTGCCAGAATATTTTAAAAACACATTCACGGCAGCAGGTTAAGGACCCTGGCCTTAGTCTCTTTTTCTGACTAGACACTTTCAATTTCTCCAGATATTTCTTAATGACAGGGTTTCTAGGACCTTCACTATCATGATTGCTGTTCCCTGCCTATGCTTCGGTTTTTCAATGGCTCTCTTAAAATGTGGTACTCAGAACCAAACAAAATTAAATTATAGTTTGTATTTCACAAGTATGCAATACAGTAAGACTATAATATATAGCTATATATCATTAAAACCTAAGATTGCATTTGCTGTTATCCAACTCACTTTGCAGATCTATGTCACCCTGTTGGTTCAGACTCTCCAACTTAGTTTTCAATCAAATAAAAACCTTAGGGACTTCCCCCCATTTTAATGTTAAACTATTTTTAGCTGATTCTCCCTTACCTTCTCTTCATTTGTGGAAATTTCACCTGTGAAATTCACTTGCATGTACTCATAAGCTAATGCTTTCACAAGAACAGAATCTCACACAAAAAGTTATTATCCTTGAAAATAGAAGCTTAAATGGGACCCTAATTAATGGATTTGCTGATTTTTTTTTTCTGACATTAGCTGGTTATATCACTCCTTTGACCATGACATTCATACTAGCAAGTATCCATCTATTTCCTTTCTCATTTTTCAAATCTCATCATGTTTGGCACTATTAAAAGTGAGGGATTGATGACTAATAACAACCTTAGGTTGGGCGTATTGCCAGTTGGAGCTGTATAGGCCCCTGCCCACACAACACCTGCCCCCCCCTCCCCCCCTTTGGAGCTCCACCTGGGGCTCTTTATTAGAGATGGTTAATTATCCTATGGAACACCATCTAGAATAGTTTTCACCAGAGACTTAAAGAGGATATGAACTTGGAATCTCTATCTACAGAAGGCATTCATCAGCTCTCCCTAAGCTTGATTTGTTAGTGCTTGACAATGTCTCAAAGATACAGGTATCCTTGGATGTTTTTTTCTTTATAGTCTACTTTCATTTCCTGTCCTTCTCGAGTCTGACTTGTTTCTAACTTTTTCTCCCTCTTGTTTTCTTAATTTTGTCCAAATTCTTTCACTATCTAGTTTCCTTTTTAATGATTTTGTAAAGCTCAAATTTACTTCCTTTTAATTATTGTCATTTCTTGCTTCAGTAATTCTTGATGGTTTCAGAAGCCATTAGAATAATTGGAAATATTTGTGCTCTTAAGGATGGATGTATTGAACTGGCTAGGACATCTTGAACTAGAGTTGTATCCCAGAATGTCTTACAGGAAAAAAGCCAGCATAAATGCCAATAACACTTTGTGGAAGTCAGCACTTTGAACGTGAAGCAGAGAAAATGCTCATTATATGAAACATATTTCAAGGCTGTTTTCCTTTTCTTTGGGGCATAGTTTGAACTGTTTTCATTACTAGTATTTGAAGGTATAGGTTCTAAGTCTCCCCAGCATCTCTATAGGGCTATGTATTAAATAGCATTTATTACACTATTTTCACATCAGAATGCTGGTATTCTTCTTAGCAACTTCCTCTGCCTCCCTCTGCAGTTTTCTTTTGCCTCTCTAGACAGAAATCACACTTATAGTTTTGGATCTATATGGGAAATTTTTTGTGTGTTCTGTGAAATTGTTTTGCATTTATAGAAATTAAAAGCATTGTTTACAAAAACACTTTAAGATGGAACTGAATATTAAGCGTCCCATATTGGAGATAGCTCCTTTTATGTTAAAATGTGCCTGGATTTTTGTGACTCTTCCTGTGGACAAATAAGGAAAGAAAAATTGGAAAAAGTTCCAATCTTTCATAGTTTGGACAGCATTATTTTCTTTGTGCATTTCTGTAGCACTCTCTTTCACAAAATGGAAACTCCATACTTTATTGTCCCATTTTATGGACTGAAGATCACTGGCCTAGGATTAGATAATCACATGTGTCAGTGATGGCACATATAATAAATTCAGTTTCAGAGGTGCAGTGAGAGGGTCTGGCTCTTGTCAGCTCCTCCCAGACATCTTACCTTGTTCATATCAGTGTCAGTTCTTTTTGACAGAGCTTTTCAACCTCCTTTGTAAAATTATAAACATTTTTGACATGTCAGAATCGCTCACTTTCTTCCTCTTGGGAATTTTAGATTCCAAGTGTTTTCTTTAGGCTTCTCTCACTTGGACTTTTTTGACATTTAGTGGCTCAACTGTGATGTACCCAAATCTCTCAGTTCTGTGACAAGAAAAGGGAGTTTTACCTTGAATTCCATCCTTGGGAGATTATTATTTTTGTAAGTGCAGAGAGACCTCACCAACCTATCTCACCTTAAATATGGTCATACTTTATAGATACTATGGACAGTGTTTTTTGAAGTTTCATGCATTAAGGGGGCATGCATATGACATGCATATTGTAAAGCGTTCATCTTAGAAGTGGTGTCTTCTCATTAAGTGTTACCTTTAAAATGAAAAGAATTCAGATAGGAAGGTAGAGTTCCTCTTACTCCACTGCACCCCACTTAACCTTTTTCTGTCCTCTATTTCTCTCCTCCCTTCTTGCCTCCTTCCCAGTATCTTGGCAGGATAGGAAGGGCTGGGATGACTGTGAGCCAAGGAGGGACTGAAGAATGACTAGACCTGTGCATAGATTGTAGTGGGGGGGACAGTTTGTGTAGAAGGAACATGTTGTTGCTAATAGTCCTAAGGGGAAAGCTGCAGTCATAACATGTGAACAAATTGGTAGACATCAACAAGCTTTAGAGCCCGATCAGGTAAAGTTTGCTTAGGATTGGAGTTGATTGTTTGCAGCCAGTCATGGGGCATACAGAGAGATGTGTGGTCAGTTTCTACAGATGGGGATAGCAGTTGGGATGATCAGGGTCAACATCCAATGGTCCATTCTGAGAAGGAAAGCATAAACAAATAATTGGAACTGAGAACTAATATCTGTAGGATCAAAATGAATAGGAAAGCACAGGTAGGAGCAGAGTTCAGGTATACAAGCATAGGTAGGGATTCAGGGTTCAAGATAAGTATGAAGAAATAGATGGGACCTGGAGGTCAGACTAAGAGACTGGATAAAAGCATCTTAGGAGCCATATTAGGCAGTTGTATCCATGTAACACTGTAATGCTGGACCTAGGATAGAATGTACCCCTAGTTTAAATTAATCTTCCTGATAAGAGTGGATAAGGACTTACAGATAATGTGCTGTTCCTTAGAATGAGGCAAGATTTTGCCCTTATTTGTGACTGCAGAAGAAGATAGGCTTTTTATAAGAAAGCCTTAAAAATATAACACTTAATTTTTTTTAAACAATAATATTAGATTAAATGCCAAAAATATGTAGTTTAATTCTAGCTATCCACTTGGTGAATAAGGTAGATTTAACATCTGATGGCTAAAAGGAACTAGTCAAGCGATTATTGCCAGCTCATAGATGCCTACTTTGATTTTCAAATTCACTTAAAATCCTCAGATGAGATAGTCAAGTGCTTCTATTTCCATTTGTTTCCTAAATGTTTCCGCTTCCTTAAACCCCAAAACAAGAGATTTAGTTTGATTTAGGTCTTTTCTCTATGTTTGAAGGGTCTTGAACAGTTTGGAGATTCAGCACACTAAAAACAGTGGGAAAGATACATACTTCACCCCACTTGGGTAGGCCTTGCCAAACATGTTTTGAATATCCCTTCCTATCCTCTTAAAGCAGAATACTGCTCTCTTAGATACCTTATAAACTCAAGGACAGAACTTCAAAAGAAAACATGCTCTGGTAAGGTAGTTAATAATGCTTTGTTGTTTATGCAGCACCTTTCATCCTAGAATTTCAAAGCTCTTTTTACCAGACATGTTTTCTTGAATTCTCTGAACATTCAAAAGAGGAAGCGAAGTGGTAGGAGGTATGATTGTTTTTACTTTTCATATTGAGCAACAGTGGCAGTGAGAGATTTGATTTTTACTAAAGGCCCTTGCCACATTCTTGCAGTGGAAAACTAGGAATAGAAAACCTCCTTTGCCCAGGAAGCTGCTAGGACAGTGTTTAATAGTCTCTTTAGGCCTAAATTTCATCATCTGTAAAATGCACAGATTGTTGTTAGAATCAAGTATGAATGCCTTTCTAAACATAAAGCTCAATGTTAATATGAGTTTTTATTCTTGATTGGGGGTGTGTGAATATTGACTAACTAAAGATGAAAATAGAAGAAAGTTTCTAAATAATATATAGGAAGACCCAATTATAAAATGGCTTATTAAATACAGATTTTAGATGTAAAGTGGGTCAAATCTTGTCTTCAAGCATTATAACCACATATAATAAGCGCCTGCTTTTGTTCAAGTCTTGTTAGTGCAATTAAGAGTCTAGTATAACTGGTTTATAATTGCATGGGATTATCAAACTATATAACAGAGAATGAAAGCGACATCTTGTATTAGAAATGAACCAGTGGCCATTTTGTCATTTTAGTGTTGAAAAGAAAGTCCACATTCTTTTATGAACTTTGTGACTTTTCTGTATCTCTTTCTCTCAAGGAATAGTTTCCCTTTTGTATGTCTTTATTTCTATTATGGAATATGAAGATTAGGATAGGATTCTATGCATTTAAGGTAAAAGATTGTTCTTTAATGCTATTCTGAAGAAACCTTTGTTAAGATAATATCCATGTTTAGTTTTACTTGGAGAAAAAGCTGAGCATCATGTTGTTTTATAAATGCCAAAGATTAATCAGAGACTCAATGTCGGGTTTTCTCTTCAATTTCTTAATAGTTAGAAAAACACTGATTTGAAGATTTATGGTACTCTGTGTCCAGTCTTGGATCACTCAATCAACAAACACATATTAATTGCCTATAAACTGTTACATATTGTATGTATAAATAGAAAAATTAAACCATCCATGACTTCAAGGATCTTATTTTAGAGAGCACAGTTTATACACATATAAGTTTATACGGAGTAAATACAAACTAAATAAAAGGTAGTTTAGGTTGGGAGGGCACTAGCAGATAGGAAAGAGTTCATGTAGAAGGTGGTGCTTGAATTGATGAAGGAAGTAAGGGATTCTGCAAGGAAGTATGATGGCAGGAAGAAAGGCAAGTTTGTCTGTGCTGCATAGTGAGGCAAGGGATATGGTGTATAATGATAACAGACAGTGAGATTTCCAAGCTAAAGAGAAGAGGATATATTTTATCCTAGAAGTGATAGGGAACCAGGGTCAGACCAGCCGCGTGTGATAGATAGAAGTGAGCGGAGACTTCAGGAAGGAACGGCTTTAGGAGGCCATTGTGACTGTCTAGTGTGAGGGGTGATGAGATCTTGAATTACAGTGGTGGCTATGTAGATAGTGACGAGGGGATAGATGTGAGAGCTGCTGTAGATATAGAAATGACAGGATTTGGCAACTGAATGGGTTTTTGAGATGAGAGAGAGTGAGGAGTGAAGGATAATGCAGAGACTATGACCTTGAGAGATTTGGTCATGACCTTTAAAGAAATAGAGAAATTCAGAGCAGTTGGTTTGAGGGAAAACAATGAGGCAGCTAGGTAGTGCAGTGGACAGTGTGCCGAGCCTGGAGTCAGAAAGACCTTCTTGAGGATAAATCTGACCTCAGATACTTACTAGTTATAAATCACTTAACCCTGTTTGCATCAGTTTTCTCATCTGTAAAATGAGCTGGGGAAGGAAATGGCAAACCATTCCAGTATCCATGACAAGAAAACCCCAGATGGGGTCACAGAGAGTCATGTTAAGTTTAAAATGTCTGTAGGAAATGTCTATGGGGCACCTGTTTGAAATGTCCAATAGACAATTTATGATGTGAAATTAGAATCCAATATAGAAATTAGAGCTGGAAACGTAATCCTGAAAATCATTGACACAGTTATCTTCTGATAACTAAACCCATGGGAGATGATAAACTCACCTTGAAAGAGTACAGTTGAGAAAAAAAATGGCACAGTTTGGAGCCTTGAAGGTAGGCCCGTGGTTAAGCAACATATTATGAAGATGTAGCAGAGAAGATTGAGAAGGGATGGGCAGAAAGGTAGAAGTTGGAGAAGAGCAATATCACAAAAATCTTGAAAAGAGACAATATTGAAGAGAGGGTAGTCAATGCTGTTAAATGTTTAAGGGTAAGACAGATAGATACTTAGATGGGGCTGAATTAATGACAGACGGGACACACCAGAAGGATACTTATTCTATGTGTAAATCACAATTGGAGGCAAAGAAATAAAAGTGTTGTTCAGTCGTGTCTGACTCTTCATGACCTCATTTGGTGTTTTCTTGGCAAAGAAACCACTGGAGTGGTTTGCCATTTCCTTCTCCAGATCATTAACAGATGAGGAAAACTGAGGCAAACAGGGATAAGTGACTTGCCTAGGATCACACAGGCAAGGCCAGATTTGTATTCATGAAGATGAGTCTTCCTGATTCCAATCTCAGTGCTTCATCTACTGTGTGCCACCTAGCTACCCAAAAGAAACAAAATACTTATTAGAAATTCATATCTACCCTGTTTTGTTTACTATTTTCATAGATAATATTAGAGAGCCTAGAGTACTTTTCTGCTTTGTTCTATCATATACACTGCTGCCAAAGTAATTTTCCTTAAACACCAATCTGACCAGTGTTTTCCATTGCCTTTAGGATAAAATGTTTAGAGCTGAAAGAGGTCTTACAAAGCACTTAGATGGGTTATTACAGTAACTGACAGACCTTAGACTCATCAGTGAGGTTGGAGGAATGTCGGCTCTTAAGAATGTGAAGACTTTTCTGAGCAGAATGGGCAGATGAGAACATTTTGTTCCAAAAGCCATGGATGGAGGTGGCTGAAGCAGGTGCTGTGAAACACTTAGAGATTAGTCAGGCATCAAAGATGCCAAGGTCATCCACTGTATCTTGGGCCATCTTGCCTTTTGTCTTGTCACTGGACCTTGATGACTCTGGAAGAGAGAATGAGGCTGATAACTTCATCCAACTCTGTCTCACTTAAATCCAATTCACATGCTAATTAAGACATCACCCTGTGATATCATTGGTCCTCTTCAAAAATGAATAAATAATGGCAACATATTTATTTTAGAGTCTGACATCATTTTTGTGATACAGCTATAGCCAGTTATATGAAAGACATTATTTAACAGGCATACTTTACCCTTTCCATTGCTTTATGGTTGTCTACTCCTTCACTAACCCTCAAAATGCTATCTTCTTCCTTTTTAGGTATGGTTCCTATGGTTGGATGCATTTAAAAAGAATCTCCCTCTAGTGGGAAGATCTTTAAACTGCAGGTTCAAAGGAGATTAAAACATTCATAATATAACTTCTGATTGGGTGGTGAGCTACAAAATCCCTGTGCATTCATCATTGCTTTTCTTGGTAGACTGGAATCTTTTTTGCTTCCATTGGCCTCCAAAGAAGCCAGATTCCAGTATCTTCCTAGACAATAAGTCATTGTACCTGTCATTACTAGGGATAACTATTACCAGTTTTAGATGATCTTGAATTCACAATATCACAACAACTTAATGGTTTTAAAATAGACTTGTGAAGCAGAGTGAAGCTGAAACTGTGTGGGTGTTTAATAAATACTCTGTGGTGATAATGAATCAAAATTCTGGATTTTAATCTTAGTTCAGCTATTGCCTGGCTTCGATGTCAATATAAATTATTCAAACTATCTGACTCTTAATTTCTCTGTCTCTTAGAGGGGAATCATGGTATAACTTTACCTCACTTAACAAAATCTAGCATATTAAGATCCAGCTGTAACAGAAGATTACATTTGGGGATGCAAATATGTATTACAGAAAGATTTTTCTCATATGAAAAGTATTTCTTGTAGGATCTCTTTTAAATCCAGGCTTTGCTAGAGCATTTAAGTACTTCAGTTTATAAAAAAGAAATATATAACTTTTGCAAATATGTTCATTAGTGAAATTAAGATAGAGTTATGGTGGGTTAGTTTATATGAGTCCTGTATCAGTTCATGAACTTTAGAGGAGCTTATTTTTATAGATAAGGACTCGATTTATGATTTCACTGGTGGTAGGATCTTCCAGATGAGGAAACTCCTTCTATTAATGCAAGTTGACACTTCTGCACTAGGTAATCTGAGAAGGCTGCCCTAGCTTTGAGAGGCTAAATGACTTTCTCTGTGTCACATGTACAATATGCCTCAGAGTTAAGGCTTGAACACATGCCATCTTGGATTCAAGGTGCCCCACTCTGCCATGCTGCCTGTTATTTTGTCAAGTTAATTGAATTAAACAGAATTTTGTTAAGAATTTATTACTTTGATATTAACTTCCCTAAGAAAACTCTGGGCTGTACCACTGTGGGTTGGCCATCATTTCCACTTTTAAAAATAGGAATTCCAACAAAATTAGTGTTTCTTTGACCATGCTTTTTTAAGCACTCCTACTTTTCTGAATATTTCAGACCAAGCCATTAAGCAGAAGCATAATGCTGCTCATTTTAAAATGCACAATTAAGCTGCTGCCCTTAGAAAAGGAAGTAGCCGCCTCCTCCAAAGATAGCATAGTAGATCCTGACCTGGAGTGTTAAGGAGATAGGCTGTTCTTAGTAAGAGCAGTTTTTTATGCTGGAGAGCAACTTTCCATACCTCTTGTACTTCCAAGATTATTATTGGGCCTTCTTAGAACTAGGGCCCTCTTAAGGAGAAAAAAAAAACATTTTATATCTGAAAATTTAGTCTTTATGCTGAACTTTTCACTAGTAATTATGGTAAACTTGAAATAGTACTTGGTAACTTCTTATGTAGAATGACTTTCATGATCAGCAACGCTGTTTTTCTGACCAAATGATTTGGGACTTCCCATCATTGTAGTTCCAGCTGAATATGTGAGAAATGGACTCTTTTCTACCATACTTTCAGTTCCACCTACCATGACTATGGTATCCCCTGTGGTGATAAGAAAAGAGAAAAGAGGGACATGGTTCCATATGATCACGTACCAGTTTTCATGCTATATGCATGTGAATGTCATATGAAGAAGATTGAACACATGAACGCCAGCACTTTTGAAAAATGAAATGCTTCCTGGAGTGTTTTTTGAGTTTGATGTTTCATCTATTTCATTTTCCTCCTTATTCCTTCATGTTAGGACTCAAATCAGATAGAGTCTCATAGGCACTTAGATAACAGACCTTTTTAAGGTATGAGAAATGGTATCTTGGCTGGCATATAGGTAAGGAAGATATAGAAAACTTGTTTTCCATTCCAGTAAAGACTTTGTGTTATTTTTCAAAAGTTGTTCTTGTTAGATTAATGTTTTCTGACCAGCTTTTCTTTAGGAAGGCATATAGTGATTGAATTTGGTTCACTTAGGTTGGTAGGAAAAGGCTACCCTATTCTGATTTCATGGATCAGGAAAGAAACTATTTCTTTGCCACTAAAGGAAACAAACAGATCAGATTGGTTTCCTCATCTGCTATATAAGAGCTATTTTTGCATAGATTATTTTTGCTGACATTCCTGGTGCTGTTCCTATTGAGTTTGTTTCTAAATGTTCCTCCCCTTTCTTGACTGAAGGAAAGCATAGTAGGGGTATATGGGGTGTGCGTGTGTGCGTGTATTTTAAAAAATGATTCTCTCTCCCTCTGCAATGCTGCCAGCCCACCCTGAAACTCTTCTCAAAATATTAGCAGTATGGTCATATTTGAAAGAAAGAATGCTGACCAAAGAGTCAGCTAGATCTGGATTCCAGACCTAGTTCTGACATTAACAGGCCCTGTGATCTTGGACAAATCCAGTGAAGTGTAGGTTGCTGATGGGAAGGCTTTGGTTTCCTTTGTGCCCCCAAGGCTGCCCGTTGTACTCATCCAGTCAGTGTCTGTCAATATGAATTGAACTATATTGAACTTCTTTGGGTTGAGCCTCAATTCCTTAATCTTTAGAATGAGGGGTTATAACCACTGGTCTTGCAAGGTTGCATCAAGCTCTAAAAGCCTTGTATCTTCTTTTTTCCTCCTCTCCCTAACTGTTAACTGAACTGTTAAGCCTGGAGGGGTGGGAGGGGACGACACACCTATCTATTTGATACTTCTGTTTCCAGAGAATTTGAATGACTTGTCCCAAGGTCACATAGCTAGTGAGTGACAGTGCCAGTATATAATCCTGGGGCCTCTGAGTCCAAATCCAGCACCTTCCCACTAGACCATGCTGTCCCTTCTCCTTCTGATGCCTTTACGCCATGCATTGAAGGTTCTTGCTGTCCCCAGATGAAGTGTTAATAAATATAATACTCATTGCTTTTATCATATGTTCTCGAGTGCTACAAAATAAGGAGTAGTATCTGTTTAGGGCCTAAGATCAGTGGACATAGCTGTCAAAAGAGATTATGACAGTGTTCTAGGAATGCAAGGACAAAAAAGGTCAAGGTCTCTGCCATCCAGGAGCTTATATTCTACTTGGAAGATAGAAATACTCTATAAGGTAAGGAGTTAAGGGAATAAAGGAGAGATTCAGACAAAGTGCTTTAAAAAATAAGAGAAAAGCACCTATCTGGGGGAAATTCTTGACACATGATGTAATTACCTTATGAAGTAGAATTACTTACATCCGCTAACATCAACGTTATTAAAGAATTCCATTGTAGACATTGTAGTTGGCCATTGACAAAGCAAAAATCCCTCTCTGTGAGACTCCCACATAATTTTGGGGTACCATTTTTGTCCTTTTTGCTTAAAATTCAGGTACTTATCTTCTTTTCCACAGTTGCTTAAGGAAGCACATGCAGAAGTCCCTATTTGCAAATTTATAAGTAGCTTATGTGCTTCTCCACATTTTCTAGGATTTCTTTGATCTTGGCCTTGTAGGCAAGAAGACCCGAGTTCAGATGTGACTTCAGACACTTGCTAGGCATGTGACCCCTAGGAAAGTCACTACTTCTGTCTGCCTCAGTTGAGAATAAGAATAGCACCTACCTTGAAGTGTTGCTGTGGAGATCAAAGGAGATAATATTTGTAAAGTGCTTAGCACAGCACCTGGCACATATTAGAGACTTAAGAAATACCTGTTCCTCTCTTCCTTTTTCCGTGTGCTTTTGTTTACTGTAATTATATCAGGGAGTAAGCCTCAAGACAGCACTAGTGTGTCTAGAAGCTGTTAGAGCCAGAAGATTCTCTAAGAGTATTTAGTCTACTTGAGTCGTTTTTATAGATGAGTAAATTGAAACACAGAGTGGTTCACATAGTCAGTTAGTGGCAGAGCAGGGGTTAGAAAACATGTGTTCTGAGTCTTTGTTCTGTGAGAATATGGTTATGTAATAGGACCCTGAGATTTTCATCTCACCTATAGTTGTAACTCAGTATTTTGATCAGATTTCTGGTCAAAAGTGTTGTGTAAAAAAGCAATCTGAAGTTGGAGGACCTTGGTTCAAATCTCAGCTCCAGTATTTATCATTTGTATGACAGTGGGCAAATTGCTTTAGTTCTTTTCATCTTTAAAATAAGTACTTTGGACAAAATGATGGCCAAAGTGCCTTCCAGTTTTAAATATGTGATCCTATCATTCTATGCATGACTCAGTTTTTTCATTAGTCTAATTAGAGATGGTGAAACACATAACAAAAAAAGTGAAGTTTAAAAAGTTTCTTGGATTAAAAGCCCTTTGCAAATAAAATTGTAACATCAAATATTTTTTATCAGTCATCACTTTTGTTGTTAACCATGGACAGTGGCAACTGCTTAGCCCACAAAAAAGAGAAAACTGTAACTGTACTTTTCTTTTGCAAACAGGCAGTGGTAAATACCTGAGACTCCTAGTCTTAGAACCAGGTAGCAGAGTTCAGGGAATTTAGAACACCCTGGCTTCCATGATCACAAATGCCCTATGTACTTGACTCTCTGGCTGCAAGTGGGTGAGTTATGGAAAGAGCTTGGATGTTTTTAGTTAACTGTAGTTAATTATCAGAGCTACCTTCATACTAGGTTAGGCTAGTCCTAGTTTAAAGCAAGCCTCATCTGGAAGTAGACCTTAAAACCCCAAGGGTTTTTTTTTAAGGGTAGGATCATGGGACACAACATGGGAAGGCAACCAGTTGTCAGTACCAGGAGGGCAAGTATGCTTCTTTCTCTATCACTCAAAGTCTAGTATATTTATGTGCTTCACATATACAGGACGGGTTAGTGTTTACTTATTAAGTACTTTCTATATAGAATGTGTGACTACTGTTCCCCAGCAGTTTGACTTTATGTATCTCACTTTTGCTTCATTACTGTGGACTATGGGCTCACATTGGACTAGGTTCAATTTTGAAGGCCCTGTAATAATCCACAAGTCACTGTGAAAATTGTTGAATTTGACTGATTCCTTGACATCTACTTAGGCATATTCCATTCTCCTAAAATACTCCAAGCTAGAAGGACCTGGAATATAGAGCAGGTGTCAATGAAATTCATGGAACAGGAGAGAAACACTTCGTCTGGGTTAGCAAGGGAACAGTTGTAATCCACATTCCAATGACGCTAGTCATTTTTCTCCCCATGCCCACCCCGCTAACTCCTCAGAGATTCACAGTCACAATTTCTCCCCAAAATTTACAACATTAATAGGTGAAATCCCAGTATAATGAGTGGTGTTAAGAACCTCATTGAACAGTGCAGGTATCTTTCTCTTTAACTGTTTCTCTCTGAGCCCTGTATTCTCTCTGGCATCTCTGTACCCAGTCTGCATTCTCTCTTGGCTCTTGGTCCAGTGGCAGTACTCAAAATACCATCCCTCAGATAATTGAGACTAACAAGGCCCCTGGCTTGGTTTATGAACCTTTGGCAAGTGCCTATCAGTTGCTGTCTTTATTCCTGCTACTTCCCTTTTTTTTTCCCTTCTGTAACTTGAAAACCCTTTGTTTCTGACATACTCTTCTCCCAGCATCCCCCTTTTTCCAGATTTTTATGTACCTTCAGAGTTCTCTTTCATTCTCCACATGATAAAAGGAAGGACCAAGGGGTTCCCACAATCTCCTCAGAACTGCTTGGACTCTTGGTGCATATTCCTTAATAAATTTTGCTTGGGTGGGATGGACAAAGAGGCATTGAAGAAGAAGAAAGGAGAGGAATCACTGGTATACATACAAAAACATCCCTAAAGTATCCCCTAGTGTGAGTGCTTTGTTAGAGCATCCTTTTGGAACAGATTTTTACATAACCTTTGGCAGAATTCTCTTGGAAGAGAATTAGCAGGGAGGATAGTGTGTAAATAAGTAACAGGAGAATAGTGTGACTCTGAAACACATCAGGGTTTTCATCTTTCAGAAGGTGATAATGGATCCTGTGAAGCAAAAATGATGCTCCTTAAAAAAAGAAAAAAGGTGTTCTGCTGCACATTGGCTTAAAAATCTGATTTTAGCACAAGTAAGAAATCATGTGGACTAAGTTCTTGTTCTGGCTGGCAGAATGATACTTCTTGGCCTTCTTTGTGTTTTGAATTCCCAAATTGTGGTAAAAGAAGTAGGAGGTTTTATTTGCTTGATGAGCAGTCCCAGTAGTTGCCATTACTACTTCTTAAAACTTGACCCCAGGATAGAAATTGCTCTTGAACAAAGTTGAATTCTCTGTGCCAAGTGCTGGGGATACAATGAAAGGCAAGAAAGCCTGCTCTCAAGGAGCATCATCTAAGATGTTTGGAGTTAACATGCAAACAACTACTTACAAAGGAAACACATACTAGGTAAATTGGAGGTATTCTCAGAGGGAAGGCCACTAAGGTTAAGAATGACTGGGAAAAAATGTTGGGAAGTGGAGATGAGGAGGGAGAGAATTCCAGGTGTGGGGGATGGCCAGGGAAATATCTAGACTCAGGAGATGGAGTCTCTTGTTCAAGAAGCAGCAGGGTGGCCAGGATCACTAGATTTCAGAATACCTGGAGAGGGGAGTAAGATGTAAAAAGACTGGAAATGTAGGTAGGGGCAAGGACATTCCATCTAGCCTCCTACCTAGTCTCCAGCCCTGGGAGAAAGGAAGTAACATCATTGCTTCAGTTCCTAGCATCTATCCCTTAGGCTGAACTGCATCAGGCCCTAAGAAAACTACTCTGAGGCCAGACTCATATGGATAATGAAAACCTACCAGAACTCATTCCTCATTGTTTAACTCCTTACTGGTCTTATCCTCTCCATCCCAGTGATTCTGACCCTTAGCTGTTATCATTCAGACCAGTTGGGGGTAGGTGGGGCAAGAAGACATCTTTTATTCTTACTTTCCTCAACCCAGCCTCCCCAGCGTTCCACTGTAAAACCCACTTTTTCCACCGTGCTGTGTGAAATGCTTCCTCCGAAGGTAACAAATTTGTTTTCATCTTATATATTTATCTCTTCCATTTCATTCCTTCCATCTTCTGGCCTTCACTGAGACTTTAACACAGTGCCTGGCACCTAGTAAGTGCTTAATAAATTTTGAGTGATTGATTGATTGATTGACTGACCTGGCTCCCTCCTGATGACACAGCCTGTCTGTCCTCCACTCAGCTGTCGAAGTGGTCTTCCTAACACACATGCCCCTTCTTAATAAACTCCATTGGTTCCCTTTCACTTCCAGGATAAAATATAAAATTCTGTTTGGTGTTCAGAGCCATTAATAACCTGCCCCTTCCCTTTCCAGTTCTTAGCCTTCAAAGGAAAGAGTTATCAAAGAAAGACAATGTCAAAGACTGCTGAGAGGTCAACAAAAATTCAAAGATATCCTTAGAAGTTTCCTTGGCTTCTCTGGGGCATTCTTGGCCAGTGCTGGTTAAAGTACTATGTCAGACCTTCTGGTGTCAGCTCTGACCATTCTCCATTCACCTTCTCTAGGTACAGGTCCTTGAATATCATAGTTCAGAGTTGAGTTTGCTTAGCTTCTAGGCATAACTGAGTTTTTGCTTTGGTATATCTTCTTGGCTTCTTAACTTTTCAAACTTAACTCTCTGTATTGCATAATGTGTACTATTCCATTCGATCATTTTTTGTACTGTCTGTTACTTTCAGGATCTTTGTGCTTACTAATTAGTCTCATTGGGGAAAGTTATCCCACTCCAAATTACCACTCCAGATTCTATGCTATACTTCTGAAACTGATAAATAAAATATTTAAAAGTTATCCAAAAATTACTGCCTTGTATAGTTAGAAATAATTATCTCCTACGAATTCTTTCTCATTGTATTACACACTAGGAAATTAGATAACATGCCAATAGCTGTCTGTTTGGCAACCTAGGCTAAAAAAATGGGAATTTTAATTGCAAATTGATGTTTGGTCTAAATGTGTTTATTAGTGGATGGTGTGGTACTAGATATTATCTGGTATTGGATGCTGTGAAGTTTTTAATTTTGGTTCTGTTACTTATGATTTCAGACAAGTTATAGAATAGCTACAGAAGCCCACATAACTGAAGCTTATGCTGTGTAAGTTAGTAGAACTCTAAAATTTTCACCATTATTTGAAATAGGAATGGGTTTTCTTTGGTATAGGAAACCTGTGATTTCATTGGTATAGGGAATTCCAGAATTAACTTCTACTGTTGCAGGTTGTCAGTTTCTCTACATCTTAGAGTCTTAGAAAATGGAGAGTTTGGGCCACATAAAATTAAAAAGTTTTTGCACAAGTAAAAGCAAGGCAGCTTAACATTAGAAGAACAGTATGTAAATGGGGAAAAGTCTCAGCAGTCTCATTTCTAAGATATGTAGAAAACTAATTCAAATTTGTGAAAATAAAAATCATTTTCCAGTTGATCAGACTATGAAGAGGCAGTTTTCAGAGGATAAAATCTAAACTATAAATAGCTATGTGGAAAAAAATGCTCCAAATCATGAATAATTAGAGAAGTGCAGATGAAAGAAACTCTGAAGTTCAATCATCATCCATTTAATGGCAAAGGTGACAAATGCTAGAGGGGCTGTAGTAAAACAGGTAGCATATTGCACTTTGGTGGTTCTGTGACCTGGCCTGGCCATTCTGGAAAGCAGTTTTGAACTATACCCCAAAAGCTATTAAACTGTGCTTACACACCCCTTTATCCAGTAATCATACTACTAAGGGTATAACCCAGAGAGATCAAAGAAAGAGGGGAAAGAACAAATAGGTGCTAAATTATAGCAGCTCTTTTTTTGGGGTAGCAAAGAATTGGAAACTGAGAAAGTGCCTTTCCATTGGGGAATAGCTGAAGAGGTTATGGTATATGAACGGGATGGGATACTATTGTACAATATGATATAATAAATGGGAGAATTTTAGAGAAATACGGGAATACTTGTATGACCTGATGTAGAATAAAGTGAGCAGAACCAGGAGAGCAATTTATGTAATAGCAATATTGTAAAGACAACTTTGAAAGACTTAGGAACTCTGATCACTGTAATGACCAACCATGATTGCAGAGGAGACATGCTGAAACATGATGCCTGCCTTCTGACAGAGAGGTCATGAACTCAAAAAGCAGATTGAGACTTTTTTTTAATATGACCAATGTGAGAATTCATATGTGTAACCAAACAGAGGCTTTGTTTTTCTTTCTCAGTGGGGTAGGTGGGAGAGAACATGAATTTTTGTGAATCAAAAAAGCAAACAGACCTCATAGTCTTACAAAGCCAATATGTGTCAGAGGTAGGACCTGAACCCAGGTCTTCCTGTCTCCAAAGTCAGCTCTCTATCTCACTGTGCCGTGCTGCTTCTCTTTGAGATCATAGTTTTTAAGTAGTTCACAAAATAATGAATTAGTAAAATATTGGACATTGTGAGAAGCAGTGTAGTATAGTACAATACTCCTGAACTTCGAGTCTGAAACCCTGACTTAAAGTTTTGCCTCCACTGGGCTCTGCCTGTCCTAATTTAGGCAAGTAATTTTCTGTCCTATTAGCCGACAGTTTAAAATTCTTTCGAGAGCTCTTTCGTCGTATCCTTTGACCATATCTATGGGGAATGACTTTTGGTAGTATCTATTTCTGTTGCTTTTCTTTGTAAGGAGCAGTGTCCTAGAAACCCACAGAGGAGAAAGTGACTATGAGGAAATGATTAGGAATGTCATATGCTACAGGGAAGTTAAGAAGGATGAGGACTAAGAAAAGGCCATCAGATTTGTCAGTGGTCAATGGTATCTCTAAAGTGAGCACTTTCAGTTTAATTGATGAGGTCAGAAGCCAGATTTCAGAGGAGAGGAAGTGGGGGCAATGAGAGCAGACAACTTTCTTTTTAATTTTAAAGAAATTTGGTTATGAATAGGAAGATGATCTCTTGGGAGAGTGGTAGGGTAAAATGAGGATTTTTTTTTAAGCTTGGAGGAACCCTAGGCATGAAGTTGGTAGGTAGGCAGTAGAAAAAGAACTAGGAAGAGGGTGAAAATTAGAGAGAATAGTGGAGTTTGCAGGAGTGATCTTTGGGAAAGATCAGGAATTGAGTGAGAAGGATAAGGGTTGCATATTAAAGGGCAGGGCCTTGGCAAGAAGAAGGATCACCTCTTCAGGGACTTGAGAACTGTAGGTGATGTTAGAGTACCATGAGATATATGGAAGAAGGAGGTGAAGTTGAATTGCTTCTATTTCCTGTATGAGGTTAAGATCCTTGGCTGAGAAGTGTGAGAAACTTGAGTAAAGAAGATATGTAGGGAACAGGGTAGAAAATCAGTCAGGGAGGAGCAAAAGGATGGCCTTGCTGGAATTGTTGTTGAGTCTTTTCAGTCATTTCCAACTCCCTGTGACCCCATTTAGGGTTTTTAAAAATTTTCTTTTAATTAAGATTTTTTATTTTTAGTTTATAACACTCAGTTCTGCATGATTTTGAGTTCCAGATTTTTTACCCCCCTCCCTCCCCAAGATGGCATGGAATTCGATATATCATCTACATATAACTTCACATTGAACTTATTTACACAGTAGTCTAGTTGTAAAGAAGAATTATGACCAATGGAATGAATCATGAGAAAGAAGAAACAAAACCAAAAACAAAAGAGAAAAAAGAGACAAAAGGGGGAAAAAAAAACGAGAGCAAACAGTTTGCCTCAATCTGCATTCAGACTCCATAGTTCTTTATCTGGATGTAGATAGCTCTCTCCATCATGAGTCCTTTGGAGTTGTCTTTGAACCTTGTATTGCTGAGAAGAGCAAAGTCTATCAAGGTTAGTCATCACAGAATCCATATATCTATGGTTGTGTATAATGTTTTCCTGGTTCTGCTGTGCTCCCTCATTATTATGTTGTGTAGGTTTTTCCAGCTTATTATGAAGTCCGTATCTTCCCCATTTAGGGTTTTCTTGGCAAAGATACTAGAGCAGTTTGCCATTTCCTTCTCCAGCTCATTTTATAGATGAGGGAACTGAGGCAAATTGATTCAAGTGACTTGTCCAGGATCACATAGCTAGTAAGTATCTGAGGCCACAATTTAACTCATGAAGATGAGTTTTCCTGACTCCAGGCCCAGCACTTTATCCAGTGTGCCACCTAGCTTGCCCCTTGTTATAATTAAAACCCAGGTGAGATTCAGTACTCCAGGTCAGTTTAGCAGCACTACACAGGAAGCAAATAGTGGGAGTGATCCAAGGTTATCATTTGGTCAAGGCATGAGCTATGACGGACAAGGAGGCAAAGGATTTGGGAGTATAAGGACTGTAACCTTGAACTGATTCATTGTAGTTTCATGATGGGGAAAGGAGGAGAGTTGTGAAGCAAAAGAATGGTTGACCTGAGAGGGTACAGACTGGTGGAGGTAGTGGAAGGCATAGGGAGAGAGAATAATTAGAGGTTATGTGAGGTAGTTGAAGCACTTTTCAAATGATAAATACTTGTTGATTGGTTGGTTCTTGATTGTGGAAGATCATGATCTTTGATCTCACCATTACTTATATGTGATGGTGAGATCAAATGGGTGACCATCCCTATGTATAACTGGGGGGAACTGAGGTGAGTAGGTCATAGGAGTTGTTGCAACAATCTGGCTAGCAGCTGTTGTGGGGGTGAACGACCAACACAAGCCCAACAACGAGAATGCTGCCACAGCCCAGGTTCTTTTCATCTGCTTTACTAAGGAAAGCAACATTAAAGGGTTGATAAGTTTACTTTTTTTTCTTTTTTTCTTTATTTAATATATTTAGTTTTCAGCATTGATTTTCACAAGAGTTTGAATTACAAATTTTCTCCCCATTTCTACCCTCCCCCCCACTCCAAGATGGCATATATTCTGGTTGCCCTGTTCCCCAGTCAGCCCTCCCTTCTGTCACCCCACTCCCTTCCCATCCCCTTTTCCCTTCCTTTCTTGTAGGGCAAGATAAATTTCTACGCCCCATTGCCTGTGTATCTTATTTTTTGGTTGCATGCAAGAACTTTTTTTTTTGTTTGTTTTTGAACATCTGTTTTTAAAACTTTGAGTTCCAAATTCTCTCCCCTCTTCCCTTCCCACCCACCCTCCCTAAGAAGTCAAGCAATTCAACATAGACCACATGTGTATAATTATGTATAACCCTTCCACAATACTCATGTTGTAAAAGACTAACTATATTTTGCTCCTTCCTAACCTGTCCCCCTTTATTGAATTTTCTCCCTTGACCGTGTCCCCTTTTGAAAGTGTTTGTTTTTGATTACCTCCACACCGATCTGTGCTCCCTTCTATCATCCCCCCCCCCCTTTGTTTTATCATCTTCCTTCTTCTTTCCTGTGGGATAAGATACCCAATTGAGTGTGTATGGTATCCCCTCCTCAGATCAAATCTGATGAGAGCAAGATTCACTCATTCCCCCCTTACCTGCCTTCTCTTCCTACAGAACTGCTTTTTCTTGCCACCTTTATGCAAGATAATTTACCCCATTCTATCTCTCCCTATCTCCCTCTCTCAATATATTCCTCTCTCATTCCTTAATTTGATTTTATTTCCTTTAGATATCTTGCCTTCATCTTCAACTCACCCTGTGCCCTCCCTCCCTCCTTCTCTCTCTCTCTCTCTCTCTCTCTCTCTCTCTCTCTCTCTCTCTCTGTCTCTCTCTATATATATATGTGTGTGTTTGTGTGTGTGTGTGTATACACACACATATATACATACATACACATTCACTTATACATATATATATATATATGTATATATATATATATATATATACACATAAACATATATATATGCATATTCCCTTCAGCTACCCTAATACTGAGGTCTCATGAATCATACACATCATCTTTCCATGTAGAAATGTAAACAAAACAGTTCAACTTTAGTAAGTCCCTTGCAATTTCTGTTTCTTGTTCTTTTTCTTGATTACCTTTTCATGCTTCTCTTGATTCTTGTATTTGAAAGTCAGATTTTCTATTCAGTTCTGGTCTTTTCACTGAGAAAGCTTGAAAGTCCTCTATTTTATTGAAAGCCCATATTTCGCCTTGGAGCATGATACTCAGTTTTGCTGGGTAGGTGATTCTAGTTTTTAATCCTAGCTCCATTGACCTCCGGAATATCATATTCCAAGCCCTTCGATCTCTTAACGTAGAGGCTGCCGGATCTTGGGTTATTCTGATTGTGTTTCCACAATACTCAAATTGTTTCTTTCTGGCTGCTTGCAATATTTTCTCCTTGATCTGGGAGCTCTGGAATTTGGCAACAATATTCCTAGGAGATTTCTTTTGGGGATCTATTTGAGGAGGCGATCGATGGATTCTTTCAATTTCTATTTTGCCCTGTGGCTCTAGAATATCAGGGCAGTTCTTCTTGATAATTTCTTGAAAGATGATATCTAGGCTCTCTTTTTGATCATGGCTTTCAGGTAGTCCAATCATTTTTAAATTCTCTCTCCTGGATCTATTTTCCACGTCAGTGGTTTTTCCAGTGAGATATTTCACATTGTCTTCCATATTTTCATTCCTTTGGTTCTGTTTTATAATATCTTGATTTCTCATCAAGTCACTAACTTCTACTTGCTCCAATCTAATTTTTAAGGTAGTATTTTCTTCAGTGGTCTTTTGGACCTTCTTTTACCATTTGGCTAATTCTGCCTTTCGAGGAATTCTTCTCCTCATTGGCTTTTTGGAGCTCTTTTGCCATTTGGGTTAGTCTGTTTTTTAAGGTGTTGTTTTCTTCAGTATATTTTTCAGTATTTTTTTTTGAGTCTCCTTTAGCAAGTCATTGACTTGTTTTTCATGGTTTTCTCGCATCCTTCTCATTTCTCTTCCCAATTTTTCCTCTACTTCTCTAACTTGCTTTTCCAAATCCTTTTTGAGCTCTTCCATGGCCTGAGACCAGCTCATGTTTTTCTTGGAGGCTTTTGTTGTAGACTCTTTGACTTTGTTAACTTCTTCTGTCTGTATGTTTTGGTCTTCTTTGTCACCAAAGAAAGAATCCAAAGTCTGAGACTGAGTCTGGGTGTGTTTTCACTGCCTGGCCATATTCCCAGCCAACTAACTTGACCCTTGAATTTTTCAGCAGGGTATGACTGCTTGTAGAGTTTAGAGAACTATGTTCCAAGCTTGGGCAGATGCGCTGCCACACCAGCACTGCTCCTTGCCCAAGAACCCACAACCTGGACTGGACTTAGATCTTCAGCAGGCTCTTCAGTCCTGCTCTGATCTGTCACTTAATACCTCCCACCAGGTGGGCTGGAAGCAACTACAGCTGTTGTTCTGTAGCTGCCCCACCTCCGCTGTTGCCCCCAGGGCGGTAGCCCAACCTCAAACTCCTTCCACTCCAGCAGCTTTTCCCATTAACCTTCTCTGTTGTCTTTGGTGTTTGTGGATTGAGAAATCTGGTAACTGCTGCAGCTCACTGATTCAGGGCGCTAGGGCACAATCTGTCTGGCTTCTGGTCTGGTTAGTCTGTGCTGCTCACGCTGGGCTCGTCTCCCCTCTGCTCCCAGCTCCGTGCAGGATAGACCTCACCCAAAGACCATCCAGGCTGTCCTGGGCTGGAGCCCTGCTTCCCTCTGCTGTTTTGTGGGTTCTACAGTTCTAGAATTGGTTCAGAGCCATTTTTTATAGGTTTTTGGAGGGACTCCGGGGGGAGTTCACGCTAGTCCCTGCTTTCCAGCCGCCATCTTGGCTCCGCCCCCGACAAGTTTACTTTAATTCAGCATACAAATACCACTCACTTAGTTCAGGGGAAAAAGCCAGCACCCTGAACTTTGGAGCAAATACAAACAAATTACAAACATCAACAGACAGACCAAATACCGATTCGTTGTTACCAACATCTAGGTTCAGCCCAGGAGCTCATAACAAGGGCCAGAGTCATGTGCGCCACCATGGCTGTGGGCAAGAGCTCCGAAAAAGAGAACGCCAACCCCTGGTTTCATATCTTTTTCAGAGTCAAGGATGAGTCATACATGTGACTCACGTGACCTAGAATCGTCACAGCCACTCACCCACACGACCTAGAATCGTCACAAAGAGGTGACTTGAACCCACATGGTCTAAAAGCCTCTGATGTCCCAGACATGTCACTCAAACTCATGTGTAAACTAGACCCTCCCCTGAGGCAAGGAGGTCACCAAGGACTCCCAATCTAATCAAGGAAACAAAGGCCAGACTCTTCAAGGGCACTTGGTTGAACTGAGTGCTAAGAGTCCAATTTTGTTTACCAACACAGGAGTTGAGACTGAGAAACTAAGAGGCAAAGGTGTTTGAGGGAACGTTGCATTTGTGTTGAAATGTCTTGTGGTATGAAGGCAGATGTTGGAGGTGGAAAGGAAGATTGTGAGCCAGTTCCTGAAGTCTTTGAAAAGCGAAGGAGAAGGACCTCAGCTAGTAGGTAACTGCCACCAGTTTCTGGATTGAGTGTTAATATCTGGATAGGGGGAATAAACCTAAAAAGAGAATAGGTTGAGGAGTGATGTTAGCAAGGGCAGGTTCCGGAAATGGTGATGGGAAGCAAAGGATATGTCCATTTCTCCTTCGTGACCAGTTTGTTTGGGAATATGAGAGAGTGCAGAAAGTCTTGGAAAGTTGGCCAGTGATGTTCGTTAGACTTCTAGGGGGAGTCAGGTCCCCTTCAATGCTAGAACATAGAAGGAGATCAAGAGGAAGCAGGTCTAAATTGAAGAGAAGTTTTTAAGACAGAAGAGGTGTTCCAGAGGGCTTAGTGGAATTGATAGGCAGAGATGTACTGTAACATGGAAAGAGTATGATTGAGGTGAATGTCAATAAAAGAATGGGGAGGGGAATTTTCATTAAGGCAACTGAAGCTGTGCCACAGGCCCTAGAAGAATAAGAGGTGGGAGTTTGCAAGCCACAGGGGATACATAAATAGTCTTTTGACTGTGTTTTATACCCTCAAGAGGCTTGTTGATAGCAGAAGGTGCATCACCCACCTCCCCCACTCCTCTTTTTTTTTTGTTTGTAAAGAACGGACATTGTACTATTAGAACTCTTCCTGTCCTGGCAGCAAAATTCAATCATTCGAGTCTTTGGCTCTGATCTGGGTTGTCAAAGTAAATGTCAGTTGTTGGAGGAGCTAATGCTTAGGGCTCTCTTCCTAGAGGTAAAGGATTGCCTATATCTCAGGCACTGATGCTAGGTTGGATCTTGCAGAGTTTAAGGATTGATGTCTGAAGCAGACTTTAGCTGAATGGGACCAATCTGTTGCCAAGGTCTGTAAATTTTACCCTGCAACAGCTCTATAAAATGCACCACATGTTCTCTTCAAATGAGTGACAGTGATCTCCTGGCTGTTCCAGGATCAAGACCCTCCATCTCTTGACTCCAGAATTTTCTCTGACTTTCCTGTTGTTCCTGGAATGCTTTCTTATCTTATCTCTGCCTCCTGGCTTCCCTGGTTTCCTTCCCACTAAAATATCCCGTTTTACAGAAAACTGTTAAAAATCCCTCTTAATTCTAGTGACTTCTGTTAATTATTTCCTTTTTATCCTGTACGTACCTTGTTTGTACATATTTGTTTACCTCAAGGGCAGGGCCTGTCTTTTGCCTTTTTTTGTATCCCCAGGGCTTAGCATTGGCTATGTTTGAAAGTTTAGGGCCAAGAAGGGACCATATACAAGTTTATAAAGAATCAATAGTACAAATGCGTAAATGTGACAATTATTCTGCATCATCCAGATACTACTAAACTTCGTATGTAAATGATATATCAAATTGGGCATATAGGATTCTTCAAAGTGGTTATCTACTTGATTCAAATATTAATTGCTTAACTTTTAGGCATATTACTTGGAGACTTTTTGAGGTCATAAAATATTTATCTCACTGCCCTGGAAAGTTACGGGTATTATTGATACTAAAAGATAAGCTTCCTGCGCCCTCCATGATGTTACCTTTTTTTAAAAGTTTAAAATGATCTTTTCTTTTTGGTACTCCTGTCACTTCCTAGTTTCTCCCCAGACTCTTCTCCCCTTACCCTAACTTCTGTAACAAATAAGTGTAGTCAAACAAAACAGATCAGTACCTTGACCATGTCTTGATAATGCATGCATCAATCTACAGACATCTAATCCACTGTCTTTCTGCAAAGAAGGTGGGGGTGGGGGCAGGGGGTGAGGCATGCTTCAGTAAAAGTCTTCTGAATTCATGACTGTTTGTTTGCCATGGTCAAAATTTTGAAATT
Source organism: Trichosurus vulpecula (assembly GCF_011100635.1). Taxonomy (NCBI): domain Eukaryota; kingdom Metazoa; phylum Chordata; class Mammalia; order Diprotodontia; family Phalangeridae; genus Trichosurus; species Trichosurus vulpecula. The sequence continues at coordinate 304,032,394 of NC_050574.1, read as the reverse complement.
TTTTTTCCCTCCATGTTATTGTGATTATAGTACCAATTTTTATGTTAGTTCTTACTTTATATGAGAGATTTGGTAAATTTGGAAAAGTCAGTAACTTTGTATAAATAAACTGTTTGATGGCAAGCATTGTGCGACTCTCCTTTATACAAATGCATTATCTAATGTTCGGTACCTTGTATTTACCTCATTAATGGTAATTAAAATATTTGTTTCACCGATTTTCACCTAAACATGGGAGTATAAAATGAAAAGAATTAAATGAATAACTGAGACATGAAAAATCTTTTTTTTAAAGTGGTTTGATCAGCTTTAGTTGGTATGATTGGATTATACTAAGAGGCAAGAAATTTCCTTCTCTGAAGCAACACAGCTTCCCTCTTTCCTACCTTTCTAATTTTGTACCTTTCCTGGGAAGGAACTGAGATGAGCTACTATATTGTTGTTAATAATATAAGATCCAGCAGCTTAACTTTTCTCCCTTGAATCTTCTTTTCCTATTAAACTTTAGTTCTTGGAAACTGAAGTGATTGTGCAGTGAAAAATATGTTATAGCCACAGAATTTTGAGTATGCTACTTGAATCCACTTGGAAAGATTGTATGCTAATACAATTCTCAGTACCTGGGTTAATGAGGAGTTATTTTCTGGAATGAAGGCACAACCATCTGTGAAATGATATTATAGTTGAGCCTGAATGTCGAGGATGCTAATTTGCACAAGGATGTATGATTTGCTTGTAAGAACATTGACTTTTCCCCCATTAATGATTCCAAAATTGAGTCAAACAGTTTCAAATAAGTTGAATATGAATTTCAAATAACTTTTGGTTTCTGTCTAGACAAAGGTCTTGGCACTCTCCATCTCCTGTGCAGTTGTAAATATTATTTGCAAAAATGATATATTCCAGGTTAAACTAGAAAAGTTGGTTGTTGGGCTGTGTTTACTATTAATTTGCAACTCTTGGTAAAATCTTACCCTTTATAGAAGAGCATCAGGTTCAACAACAACTAGTGAAGAACAATTATCGTAATTTTTTATGTGTTTTCCACCTAGCTTGTTTACTCTCCCTCCTCCCCCCACCCCTTTTTTGCATTTATCTGAGTGAAATGACTCAGAAGTGCTTCAGAAAGCCCTTGGTATTTGTATAAGTGTACCACTACAGGATCCTTAATTTTAAGGAAAGGAGGGAAGAAGGGAACAAGCATTACTATGCCTACTATGTGCCTTGCATTGTACTAAGTGCTTTTCAAATATTGTCTTATTTGATCCTCACAATTTAGGAAGTAGGTGCTCTTATATGCACCATTTTGTAGTTGAGGCAGACAGAGGGTTAGTTAAGTGACTTTCCCAGGGACACACAACTACTAAGTGTCTGAGGCCAAATTTGAATTCAGGTCTATCCACTGTACCACCTGACAGCTTCTGTATTTTAAGCTATAAAACTGGTTTTTAAATAACTTAGCTAATATAACAAAGGAAGCCTCTTTAAAAAAAAAACTTTGAAAGTAAGATTAGATTAAAATTGATTAAAATTTTATCAGTCACTAATATTAGCTCTTTTCCACTTTTGTACCAAATTGGCTTCTAACATCTTATGACTGCTGATAGATTGATCCAGATATTATTAGCTGAAAAGGGAATCTTTAAAGAATCTATAGATAAAACAGTTGTTGATTAAAGAAAAGACAGAATGAGGCTGGTTGGACCTATTTTTCTTCCCCTGCACTACACAAGAGCCCTTACCCGTATGGCACCTATTTTTAACGTGTAGTGTTCTAAAAATATAATCATCAGATGATTAATCTCATGTTCACTCATTATCTGCCATTGGACAGTTCTCCAGGGCATTTTACTGAGCATTTACATTAAGGAAATTTTCATCGGAAACATGCACACATAGCGTGACATGGACAGCTCACCCCAGGCTGTTTATATATGCTGGTACATTAACTATCAAGGTGGCTGATTCAGTCAGCTTAACAACTATCTAGTTTCCATTTGAATTTTTACCAAGTTGATTATTTTAAGTTCATAGGATTGTAGATTTAGATCTAGGAGGAACTTTGGAGGTATGGTAGTCCAGTCTCCTCATTTTACAGATAAGGGACCCACAATCCACTGAGGTTAAAGTGAGTTGCCCACAGTCATAGGGGCCAGAGCCTGTATTCAAACCATGACAGTTGCTGTGATTGGATTTGGTTATGTGCTTTTGGGTTCACAATGCATAAATATTTTGCATATTTTAACTTGTATCTAGTCATTGACTCTTTGATCCTTATGAATTTAGCTAGGCTACTGAGAATTTGAGCTCATGATCTGAGAAGATAGAAAAAGTTTGGGTGAACCTGAGTTTCTCTTATTCTCTGCTAAGTACTAGTCACTAGTGAGCTTTTATCTAAATTTAGTAGTATTTCATCCTCAACTTCCTTGGTATTTTTAATCTTTTCAACTAATTAAACACACTCATTTATATAGTATTTTAAGGCTCCCCCCACCCTCAAGCCCATGAGATAGGAAGTAGAGCTATTATTTTCCCTCTTTGACAGATAGGAAATGGTTAAGTGTCTTGCATAGGGCCAAACAGCCCAGTAAGTGGCAGAGTTGGGATGTAAATGCAACTTTTCTGACTCAAACTCTCGTCCATTTAGTTTTTATGTTTTTTTTTCTTTTCCCCATTCTCTTCAGATAAGAATTTTGATGATGAAGACTCTGTGGATGGGAACAGGCCTCCTTCAGCCAGCTCTTCTACATCTTCAAAGGCCCCCCCAAGCTCACGAAGAAACATTGCAATGGGAACCACTCGCCGCGTTGGACCTGTTGCTCTAGGATCTAAGTCGTCTGGTATGAGTATAAGTCTCCTATGTTTGGGGTGAAGTAGTGAAAATTTTTGTTAATGATGATAACTCCTCCTTCCATCCATCAGAAGTTGTGTTGGTCATCTGAAATAAATTGCAGCTTGTGTTTAATGAATTACGTTTGGGAAGGGGACATGTTTAAGTGTTTAATTACTTTGGACTGTATATTCTTCTCCTGATATTTATGACCAGAGTTTACTTATTTTTCTTAAATATAGCTATATGGTAAAATTAAGCCATCTGTTTGTAGCAAAAGGGGCCCTCACATAATTTTTGTTGTTAAATTGTGTCTAACTCTTTGTGACCCTATTTTGGGGTTTTCTTGGCAAAGATACTAGAGTGTTTTGTCATGTCCTACTCTGGCTCATTTTACAGAGGAGAAAACTGAGGCAAACAAGGTTAAGTAATTTGCCCAGGGTCACACAGCTAGTAAGTTTCTGAGGCCAGATTTGAACTCAAGAAGAGGAATCTTTCTGATTCCAGGCTGGAACTCTAGCCACTGTGCCACCTAACCATCCCTCCATCCCCACTCCCACCCATTCTATTTATTTTTAGTTTGATAGCCAGAAATAAGTTAAGGCCTTCCTTCCCAGTCTTGGAATACTAAATTTTAAACTTTTTTAGTTGCCCTCTTTGTCCCTTCTGGAAAAGCTTTTTAAATATACAGGGTCTGGTTCCAAGAGAATCTAACTTTATTTACATATGTATTCCAGCCAGTTATTCTTACATCCAGATTTCCTCTGTCTCTTCCTGTTCAGGCTTCTAAAGCTGCCACTATCAAAAAGCTGTCCTTTACCTTCAGGGGTTTGGAGGTCAGAGAGCTCATAAAGCCAGCAATAGGCTGACTTAATCTGTCTTTAAGGCAGGTCTGGGATGAAACTCTTTGTTCTCTTAGAAGGATTTGAACTGGACTCAGTATTCTCACTGTTCCCTTCTTCTATGCAAAAAGGTACAGAAGTAGCAGAAAAGAAAAACGTTACATGAATTTAATAGTAATTCATAGTTGGAATTTGAACCCAGGTGCTCTGACACCACATCTAGTTATTTTTCCACAACACCCCTCTCAAGAACTTTACCATTGACCTGCCAGTATTGAGGTGGAACAAGGAGGGTTGTGATATGTAGAGGTGGGTAGAATGCCTACCTACATTGATGAAATCATGAGATCTTTTAAAATTTGAGAGCAAATAAAATGATTAAATGATGACTGAACAAATTGTGGCATATTTGAATTGGAATACTATTGTGCTGTAAGAAATGATAAAAGATCATTTCAGAGAAACCTGGAAAGACTTGTATGAACTGATGAAGAGTGAGATGAGCAGAACCAGGAGATCAGCTTGCTGTAAGGGGGCAAACTATCCTGCCTACTACACCAAATATAAGGGGGCAGATCTGTTCTGCTCTAATTATGCCAATTGTGGGGTGGCATACCCTCCAAGAGAATACTGAGATACAAAAGAAAGAGGGGTATATACCAGCTTGGATATTAATATGTTTTATTAGGGTTAATTAGGTTAATTGGAAGAGTATATTCAGAAGAGGCCAGTCATCCTGGGCAGCCTCAGGACAAAGTAACATCATGGATCCCCGCATCAACCCTAGGCCAGGTCAGGTATCATATAGAAACAGAACAAAGAAGGGACATTGCCAGGTGTGGCTCAGGGTCATGTGCAAGTGTTCCCATGGGTTAGTTGGAACTTCTTTTGCTGTTTACATTTACGCAAAGTAGTTTTCATTCTCTCATAGGTCACATTCCCATTCTGGCCTACCCCCATACACTTACATTGTTTCAAAAAAAAAAAAAAAAAGTTTTTGGAAGACTTAAATTTGATACAATGCAATTATCAGCCTCTGATGAAGAATGCTACCCACCTTCTGACAGTGAGGTCAATGGACTAAATATGCTCATTGACATGCACTTTGGACATGGTCAGCATGGGAAACTTTTTTTTTTTTTTTTGCTTGACTATTTAGTTTGTTTCAGTGGGGTTGTTTTTCATTCTTTTTTTTTTTTTCCCTAATAGACTGGGAAGGAGGAAAAAAATCCAAAAGCTTGATAATTTTTAAAAAATTGAATAATTTTTTTAAAAGCAAGTAAATAAAATACTTACTATGTATAAAAGCCTGTGCTAGGCCCTTTGAGGAGGAATAAGATAAAAATGAAAAAACCATGTCTTTGTTTTTTCCTTCTCTGCTATGTCTTTTTTAAATCTTTTATTGAGCCACTGATTGGAGGCTCTTGAGTCCAACCCATTCATTTTACAGATGGAGAAACTGAGGCACAGAGAGGTTAAGTGACTTACCCATTGTTCTTAATACCTTTTTCAGAGCAACCTGGGGAATAGATACTTTATGCCTACCCAGAGATCTAGTCTTCACTTTTAGCCACTGCTACGATGTTTTCTATGGTTTAACTTTATTGATAGTTATAGATTCAACCTCAATTCTGCAAAAAGCTTCAGATTTTGACCTCAGTTATTGTATTTGTTTTTGTGAGGCAATTGGCGTTAAGTGACTTGCCCAGGGTCACACAGCTAGTAAGAGTCAAGTATCTGAGGCCAGATTTTGAACTCAAGCCCTCTTGACTCCAGGGCTGGTGCTCTATTCCCTGTGCCACCTTACCTGCCCCTGACCTCCTTTATTGTAAAAGTTAATCCCCATCCTCCTGTTATCCGACAGGTGGGCAGTAGAACAGCAGATCTTGAGTTTCCTCCTAGCTAATTGTTTTATTCATTCATTCATTTTTGAAGATAAGTTTTATTGATGCCTTTTGTATGTGGAAACAGTATTTTCTAGATATTAATCACTTTCCTTCATAACAGAGAAAAAGGAGTAAGCTAAAGCAACCTATGTAATATCCCTGACTTATAATATATACAACATCTGTCCTTCACAATCCCCTGCCTGTCTCTTGAGGGATGAGAAGTATGATTCATTATCTTTTCTCTGGGACCAAAATTTAGCCAACTGCTTTAGCAGAAATCAGCTTAGCACTGTTTTCCTGCCCACTTTCCTTTAGCCCTAATTGATTCTCAGTAGCCAGTTAATAACTTTCTGGCAAGGGAAGCATTGATGCCCACTGCTGAAAAAAATTAGCAAGGTACCACCTCCGAGTATATTTAGCATATGAGAAGACACCAGTTACAGGGCATTGTTAACTTTAAGACATAGATTAGGACTTTTTTTATTGTTCTAGTCATGGAGAAATGTGAAACGCTACTGAATCACTCGTGTTTCTGTGACATAGTAGTGGCTTTGGAAACGAGAGTCCTTCGGTAATTCATTGGAAGATCATCTGAATCCTTTTCTGTCTCCACCTCAATTCTACCTGCATTCTTGTGCACTTTATACTACAATTTTCATCATTGCTTCCATTCTCTTTCTTTTTGGGGGACTCAGCTGGGACAGAAGTATTTATTTGCCTTTCTGTTATAACCTGTTGGTTCAACTTTAATTGTAAATAGTATATGTAAGATTGAAAGTTGGTATACTGAAAAGAACACTGGTGGTCAAGAAACTTAGATCTGAATTTGGCCTTTTCCACTAACTAGTTGTTTGAATTTTGCAAATCACTAAATTTCTATAAATTGTAATCCTGAAAGCTATAAAGATTTTGGATTAGATTCGCACTGAGATTCTGTGCCCTTTAACAACTTGCAGAAACTATACTTTAGGATGAATTAAAATTTGGAAGCATTTCTCTTGATTCTAAAGTATAAGGAAGCACTAAATTTCGAAAAGAAATAATTTGTCCAGAAAGGAAGGCATCTGACATACAAACAAATAAACAAAGAGAAGCCCTGGAAGGATTAATGCAGACTTGCTTCTTTACCTAGGGCTTGCTCGTCTAGGGCTATGCTCTGTAAATGAAAATTTAAGGCAGTTCTCAAGAATCCTTCAGAAACTGAAATTTTTAAGATCATTAGGAATTAAACATCTCTGTCATAATTTAAAACTTGAAAGAAGACCGACATGATTCTTTAGCAATCTTTGGCAGATTTTGTTGGCTAAATTTTTTTGATCCTAGAACTAGACCAATGACATAGTCTGATGTGTGTGCTGAAATGATCCGTACAAAGGTTAGTCTAGGTGTTTGTCATAATGTTTGGAAATTAATATTATTATAGATGAATTGAGGCTGTTGAAGCCCAAACTCTCACAGCATAAGCAAATATTCTTTTTTAGGCAAAAGCACATCATTGTCCAGTTATATTACAGTAACCTCAGTATGCTGAATTGTGCCTTAATGTCCAAGGACAATACCATGTGTTATGTCTTTGACTCATTATGTGTATGTTTAAAAAGTCTTAACTTGTATTATAGCCACATTTTTCTTAATGTGGTTTTGGAATCCTGATATTAATAAACACTGGCTTGATTTTTGATTGTTATAATAATTTTTCCTTCTGTCAGCTACAAAAGAAGGAGCTGGTGCTGTTGATGAAGAGGACTTCATTAAAGCATTTGATGATGTACCAGTAGTACAGGTGAGTAGTGGTGATTGAGTGTGGTGCATAATAAAAGTGGATTTGTTCTTAGAACTCTTAATTTCTTTTTTCTTCTTTGGAAGTCTTAAAAAAAAATAGTTTAGAGCCCTCTTTTCAAACAAACCATACCCCATGCCCTTTATAGAATCAGGTAATGAATATCAAGAATATTGCAAGAGGAGGAAAAAACTTAGGTAGACCCCAAAAATAAATGAGGATTTTGGAATTCAAAATTGGAACAAGAAGGAAAAGTGAAAGTGGGGCCTTCTTGGAGCAGTAAGATGTGCAGAAGGGAGTGCTTCTACACCAGAAGCAAGAATTCCTGGAAATACATAGCACAAGAAGAGAAACCATATATAGGAAAAAATTTAAAACAACCTAATTTTTCAATAGGATGTGAAGAAAGAAGATTCTTAAACTCTAAGAAATAGTGTGTATATACAAACTTATACACCTGTGTTTTGAGGGATGTTGCAAATTAACTTGAGGTATTCTGAAAAGTTTTGGATTCCTGCTTAATAAACAGACTGAACTTAAGCTTAATCTATTTTGTATCTCACACATTATAGTGAAGTCTAGTGGAAAGAATTTGGGACTAAAATTTGGTAGACTGAAATTCTTTCATTCTTTCGACTTTGTTTTATTGTTTCTTGTTGTCTCAGGGGAGTTGTTAGCTTTCAGTTGCCCAATTCCAATTTTCAAGGAGTTATTTTCTTCAGTCAGATTTTCTGCCTCTTTTTCTATTTGGCCAATTCTGCTTTTTAAGAAGGTTTTTTCTTCAGTAAATTTTTGTGCCTCCTTTTCTATTTGGACTGTTCTGCTTTTTAAGGCGTTCTCTTCTTCAGTGAATTTTTGTGCCTCATTAAGACAATTGTGTTTTTTAAGGTGTTATTTTCTTCAATTTTTTTGTGCCTCCTTTATCAAGCTGTCAATTTTCTTTTCATAATTTTCTTACATCACTCTCTCTTCTTTCCCCAATTTTTTTTCCACCAGTTTCATCTGTTTCTTTAACTCTTCTAGGAATTCTTGTTAGCCTTGGGTCTATTTAGCATTTTTCTTTGAGGTGTTGTTTGTAGTTGTTTTCACACTGTTGTCTTCTTCTGAATTTATGTCTTGGTCTTCCCTACCATTATAGTAGTTTTTTATGGTCAAGTTCTTTTTTTTTGTTGTTTGTTCATTTTGCTAACCTATTTGTTGACTTTGAACTTTATGTTAAAATTGAATTCTGTTTACCCAAGGGTAGGGAGGCATTATCCCAGACATCAGGACTTTTCATGCTACTGTTTTCAGAGCTAGATCTGGGTGGGTCTGCAAGATTTTGGTTGTGTGATCAGAGGAGAGGTGTGAGTTGCTGCTCTTCTGGTCTATGTTCCGATTGTTACCCAGGAAGAGTCCTTGGTCCCCTGCAGCCACAAATGCTAATGTATCTCTTTGTCTTGCAACTGAGACCAGGGCTCTTGCTTCCTTGTGAGCAACTACCAGCATTCACCTCCACCAGGATCCAGAACTGCATATGGGCAGTAGAATTACTAGTCGGTGCCAGAAAAAGGTCCCCTGTAATCTCCTTCTGATCAGTTGTCCAACTCCCCTGGGCTGGGAGTTCCTGGAAGCTGCTGCTACTACAGAAAGGACAGCTTCAGACAGGCCTCTATCCCAAGTTTTCTTAGGCAGAAGAGTGTCTCACCCTGACCTTTTGTTGGCTCTGTTGCTCCACAATTTTATTTGAAGCATTATTTTAAAGTTGTTTGGAGGGGAATGTTGGGAGTTCAGCTTGGCTGCTGCCTCTGATTTGCCATAGACTGAAATTGTTGACAGATTTAGCCCTTAGCAGGTGTCTCCCCTTCTCTCTGTCCTCAATTCAGTTATCTTTCATATGGCTGGCTGACTAGTTTTTCTCATTCATAAATATGGTAATATCACTCCTATCACAAATCTTTCTATATTTCCCTGTTGCTTACTAAATTCATACTACTTAGCTTGGTATCAAAGATGCCAACTCACCACAATCTGGCACCATTTTTACCTTTCTGAGATAATTTCGCACGTAACTGCTTCCCTCTGTGGAGTCTGTCCTTCAGCCAAAATTGAGTATTTCCACTTGGCTGTACATACCTAGGGCTCACCCAAGTCCATGCCATTGCTCATACTACTCCCAATAACTAGAACATTCCTAGTTCTCTTCTTTGCCTGTCAAGTTCCTATCTATCCTTGAAATCCCCTCTTAAATGCCATTTGCTTCATGCAGCCTTTCAAGGTGTTATCCCGAGCTCCACTGCTTCTGTAATTATTAGCTTTTTCTCTCTCCAGGCTTTAGGGTAACACTTTGCACCTTTGCTAAACACTTATCCTTTATCTTTTTTATTATTTGTGTATGTATCATACCTGTCTAGTAGATTATCAACTACCTGAGGTCAAGGACTGACTTATGTAAACTTGATTTCTTCCCCAGCATTAAGAATTTAATAAATGTTTATTGAATCAAGCTGAGTTTAAATTCCAGCTCTTCTACTAGCTAGTTGTGTGGTGTTGACTGTGAGTTACTTTCCCCATCAGTTGAATGAAAATAGATCTCTTCTGTTCAGCTATTTATCACCTCTCCCACAAATTAGCTCTCCTCCAAACTGCTATACTGTCTATTGCCTGTGTTCCATATGTGTAGTTTATGCTGCCTTGTTTTGTTAAATATTTACCCATTTGTAAACACTTTTTTCCTCAAGTGGATTTTGAACTCCTTAAGTGCAGGTACTTTGTCTTCTAAGTCCTTAGGCACCCTACACTAGTTGATTGACCATGTAGTGTTACTGTGAAGACAAAATGAAATTCAGACAGGAAACTATCTTTGAAAAGTTGAGACAGGTTAATATGGTTTATATTAACAACACCCTTTGTTTCACAAATTGCCGTGGCCAAAGAATTTATCAATAAGTTGCCAGACAGCTGCTGCTGAACTTCCCTTCTAAATAACAGATAGATAATCTGGGCCCAGAATTCAACAGCAAGAGGAGAGTGGGTTGGATTGCTTTTGAGAAACTGCAGGATTTTTTAACGACTCTTGGCTTCTCCCTGAAATAAAAAGGTCCATCTTTCTAACCCCCCAGTTTTTTTTTTATCGAATAACATTTTTTTAACCTGTTGTAATATCAGATTAAGTTGGGACTTTTTTTTTAACTGTTTTAGAATGATAAATTAAGTGTCTTTGAGCCTTACTAGGTGCAAAGCCCCAGGCCCAAACCCCTGTCTACTAGGTGCTAAGCCTATGTGGGTCTGAAGCCCTCAGGGTCCTAAGGGGAATTGCTAAGACCAGAGCAAATAGTAGCAGCCTAAGTTCTGGTGGCTCAGATGATTGCTAAAGAGTGTGTAAAAAGAGAGAACAGAGCTATTTGCTGGGGGCTCTCACTCTTGGAGGTGTGTTGATGTGGAGAGTCTGGACACCTGTAGTTAGGAGGCCTCCAGCTTGTAAACCTGAATGTTGGGACTGTGTTAAACCCTGGTAACCATGCATTGAAATTCGAATCAGACAAGGTCTGTCTGTTGATGTTTGTAATTTGTTTGTATTTTCTCTGAAGTTCAGGGTGCTGGCTTTTTCCCCTGAACTGAATGAATGATATTTGTATGTTGGATTGAAATAAGATTGTTAAACCCCTTAATGCTACTTTCCTTAGTAAAGCAGATCAAAAGAACCTGTGCTGGCAGCATTCTTGTTGGTAGGGTTGTGTTGGTCTTTCACCGCCACAGAAGCTGCTAGCTGAATTGTTGCAGCACCTGTTTACCTTTTTATGCTTCTTTTTTGAGTCTTGTATTTGAAGACCAAATTTTCTCTTCAGCTCTGGTTTTTTCATCAGGAAAGTTTGGAAAAAATTGCTGGTCCAGATTTTTCCACCAAAAGATTATGCTCAGCTTTTCTGGGTAGTCTATTCTTGGTTGTAATCCAAGCTCCTTTACCTTCTAGAATATCATATTCCGAGCCCTCTGATCCTTTAATGTGGGAGCTGCTGAGTTCTGTGTAATCCTGCCTATGGCTCCTTGATATTTGAATTGTTTCTTTCTGGCTGCTTACAGTATTTTTTCCATGACCTGTTAGTTCTGGAATTTTGCTATAATATTTCTTCAAATTTTTATTTTGGGATGTCTTTAAGAGGTCATCACTGGATTCTTTCAATTACTATTTTAACCTCTCGTTCTAGGATATCAGGGCAGTTTTTCTTGATGATTTCTTGAAAGATGCTGTCCAGGCTCTTTTTTTGATCATGGCTTTCAGGTAGCCCAGTAATTCTTAGATTATCTCTTCTGAATGTATTTTCCAGGTTAGTTGTTTTTCCAACAAGGTATTTTACATTTTCTTCTATTTTTTCACTCTTTTGATAATTGATGTCTCATGGATTTGTTACCTTCCACTTAACCCAGTTCTAATTTTTAAGGAATTATTTCTGTCAGTTAACTTTTGTATCTTCTTTTCCATTTGGCCAATTCTACTTTTTAAGGAGTTGTTTTGTTCAGTCAGTTTTTGTGCTTCCTTTTTCAAGCTGTTGACCCTTTTTTTCATGATTCTCTTGCATAACTCTCATTTCTTTTCCAAATTTTTCTTCTACCTCTCTTATTTGATTTTTAAAATCCTTTTTAAGCTTTTCCAAGTGGACTTTTTGGGCTCTGAGACCAATTCAGATCTCTTTGAAGATTTGCATGTAGGTATTTTGACCTTGTCCTATTCTGGGTTTGTTTTGATCATTCTTCTCTGTTGTTATGATAGCTCTCTATGGTCAGGACTCTCTTTTGGTTTTTGCTTATTTTCCAGCCTATTTTGTGAGTTGTAAAGTTGAGCACTTCTCCTGGGGTACAGGAGGCATTGTCCCATTCTTGCACTGGGGCCTGTTCACTGACTTTCTGCACCAGGGCCTCTGGGAATGGCAGCTTGCCCACTGCGCTGGGGTGGGCTAGCCTAGTTGTATCTGTTGTGTTGGGGGTTCCAGAACTGGCAGCTTTTCCGTCGTACTGGGGTTGCAGACCTGACAGCTGGTCTATTGAACTAGGGCCTTGGGTGCTGATTTGTGTTGTAGCTAAGAGCCTCCCACTGGTTTGCCTGGATACCACCTGTGTTGAGCTGCACTTCCCTTTTAGCTAAGTGAGGTAAACCTTTCCTGTAGTCCTACTCAGTTATCTTGGCTTGGAAAATTGTTTCACTCTGTCTTTTTGCATGTTCTGTCGCTCCAAAATATGTTTAGCGCTTGATTTAAGGTTGTTTTTCAAGAGATAACTGGGGAGAGCTCAGGTAGCTTCCTGGCTTTTCTCTGCCATCTTCCCCAGCATTTTTTACTAGTGAGGTATGGTTTTGAATAATGAAATAGTACAGTTTCCAAAGACTTGAAGTTCAATATCACCATGATCTTTCAACAGAGAGGTGTCTAGTGGGCAGAAGTGTGCAGTAGCGCATTTTGAACCAGGAATCCTGCAGGATAAGTGGGGTAAAGTATATTATTGAAGAAATTTATGATTGAAAAAAGCTAGCCTGATAATGTGGCAAAATTGAGGGTTAACCAATGGAACGATTGTTCTTCATTGGTATCTTTACAATGTCAAAAGAATTCCAGGAAGGCCCTAGTATGTTAGGTAGAGACTTGTGGTGAACTTAGGGGAAAACTTGGCTAAGAGCCTCATGGGCAGTCATTTTTGGTTTGTGATCTGCGTCATTGAAGAGAATATCCACACTTATAGGATCACAGATCCATAGAATATTGGAGTGAGCAAAAAAAACTCAATTCCTTATCACACATACTTTTTTCTTCTTTTTTCTCTTATATAGCCAGAAATTTGTTAAATTTTCAGTAGTGTTTGATTGTGATAAGGTCAAAAAACTTAGGAAGCAGTTTAAACATGCAGTTTAAAGACACATATCACATCATTCTACCTCAAATTGATCTCTTTAGCACTTGGATTTTTTTTAAATGATAATTTTTTTTGTAATCCATGCGTGTTTCTTCTTCTCAATTGGATACAATTGAAAAATAAGCTTTGTCTGGTTATGTGAATTATCTTACAGGTTGATTATACTTTTTTTTTTTAATTTACAGATTTATTCCAGTCGAGATCTTGAAGAATCTATAAATAAAATTAGAGAAATCTTATCTGATGACAAACATGACTGGGAACAGAGAGTAACAGCTGTAAGCTTTTAACTTTGATATAATTGCTTTTTAATCATGCTCATTCATTAAACTTTGCCATTATTAAAAACAAACAGTAAATAATGAATGTTAATAGCATTTTCCACTATAAATCACTGTTGAACTAGGATTGATGTTTTTGGTGGGGGTGTGTGTGTGTGTGTGTGTGTGTGTGTGTGTGTGTGTGTATGTATGTATTAATGTTTCTTCTCTCTTATACCCACCTATACACATGTAAATATACATACTACATTATAATGTTCTGTGAGTTTTAATAAGATTACTAGTTCTTTATCATATCTGCTTTTAGTATCATCTTTTTTCTGTAAATTTAATACAACTCAAGACCTTTAGTATACATTGCCCAGTTTCATTTCTTCTTTTAGTCAATGGGCTAAAATTTTTTTAGTAAGCACTTATTATGTGCCAGACACTGTGTTTAGTGCTAGGCATTCAAAGAAAGGTTAAAAAAAAACAGCCCCTGCTCTCTAGAAACTCACAGTCTAATGAATGGATAAGACAGTATGTAAATATGTAGGTACATATAAGATAGATAGATATAGATATATACATACACATACACACACATATGCATATGTGATGGAGTTATGAAAATGGAAGGCATTAGCATCTTGGCCGGGCAAGGGGGAAGCCCTCTCCAGAAAGTGATATTTAAGTGTCTTGAAAGAATCCTGAGAAATTCGGAGTTTGAGTTGAGGGGCTGCAGGGGCAGAGCATTCTAGGCATGGTCGGCAGCCAGGATAAAGACACAGAGACAAGAGATGGAATGTCATGTCAAGGCACTCCCAAGTAGGCCAATGTAGCTGAATCTTAGAGCGTATGGAGGGGAGTAAGATATATGAAGGCTGGAAAGGTAGGAAGTCCTATGGTTATGCTAAACAGAGTTAATATTTGGTCCTTTGGATCATAGGGATCCTTAAGTAGGGGGAGTTGACATGTTCAGATATGTACTTTAGAAAAATCTCTCTGGCACTTGAGTGAAGGATGGATTGGGGTAGGATAAATTTCACAGCAAGGACACCAGTTGGATCTTAGTGTAGTAGTCCAGATGAGAGATGATGAGAGCCTGAATTGGTTTGTGGCTATATGAGTGGAGAGAAGTCTACAGGGATGTACGCAACGGATGTTGTGAAAGTAGAAACAACATGATTTGGCAACTAATTAGATACATGGGGTGAGTAAGATTGTGGAATCAGGGATGACTCTGGGATTGTCCTCAGCAATAATAAGCAAGTTTGGAAGAAGAGTGGGTATTTTGGGGGGAGTGGAACTAACGAATTCTGTTTTGGACATGTTGAGTTGGAGTTGCTGTTAAGACATCCAGTTAAGAGTGATACAAGAGGAAATCAGAAAAGTGTTACTATAGCTCAGTTAGGAAGAAAAGAGCTAGAGATTTGTACAAATGCATATACACATGCATGCATGTATATAGTACTATACACTGTGTATGTAAGAAAATATGTATTATACATACATGCATACATACGTGCATGTACATGTGTAGAGACACATTCCAGGTGTGTATATATACACATCCTAGATGTCTATATGTACGCATCCTAGATGTACATCTATACGTTCTAGATATGTAGTCTAGATAATGTTATAGAGATCTAGATATGAACATATGTTTAGTACATATAGAATATGAATACACACACACACACACGATATAGTTGAGGCAGCTAGGTGGCACAGTGCTAGATCTAGAATCAGGCAAACTTGTGTTCAAATGCAGCCTCAGATGCTTACCAGGTGTGAAACCCTGGGAAAGTCACTTAACCTTTATTTGCCTCAGTTTCCTCATTTGTCAAATGGGGATAATAATAGCACTTCCTCCCAGAGTTGTTGTGAGGATCAAATAGGGTAATACCTGTGACAGTGCTTAGCACAGTGCCTGGTACATAGTAGGTGCTACATAAATGTTGGCTATCGTTATTTAGGTATAGGAATTAACAGATATTGATCTGTGTACCTACAACTGTATCTGTTACGGGCATCATTGGCATAGGTGATGATTTTACCTCATGATAGCTAATGAAACCAATCAAGTAAGACAGTATAGAGTAACTAGGGAGGAGGACCTTGGATAGGCCTTAGGGTCCAGTGGTTAGGTGGAGAACCAGGAATGGAGACTGGAAGGAAGAGTCAAACAAGTAAGAGGAGAATGAGCAGAAGGGGAAAGAGCAGTGCTGTGACAACTTAGAGAAGATAGAGCATCCTGAAGGAGAAAAGGAATGAAAGTGTCAGGGGCTGCAGAAAGGTCAGTGAGGATCAAAGTTATGAAAAGGCTGTTAGATTTGTCCATTAAGAGGACAGTCCCATTGAATGACAAGGGTAGCAGTCGGATTGCTGAGGTTTTTAGAAGAAAGTGAGAGAAGAAGAGGAGTTACCAATTGTAGATGACTTTTTCAAGGATTTTAATCATGAAGGGGAGGAGAGATAGAGTTTGATAGCAGGGATCAAGTGATGGTTTTTTAAGCATAAGTGAGATGTTGGTATGTTTGTGGGCAGCAAAAGAATCCAGTAGACAGGGAGAGATTGAAAATAAGAAACAGAGTGGGGATGATCGTTGACAGTCATTTCCTACACAGGTGACATTTTGATTTCTGACTGCACTCCTTTCTATATTATAGATCTTTCCCCCACTTTAATAGTGGAGAAAAGTAGATTAAGTAGTTTAAAGAATTTATAAGAGTTGAGCCAATTAGGTGACACAATAGGGCCACTTGAAGCTCAGGATTGGTGAAGGACTATATTTTACTTGAGCAAAGCTGTTTAAAGATGATTGATCACAACGGTGTTATAAATGCTACCTTCTCTATTATTTGAAGTCGGCTTATCCCTTCAGTTAGAAAGCTGTAGGACAGTAGATATTTATTTTCTTTAAATTCACTTACTGCTTGGGGGGAAGATTCCACTCATTTTACATGTCACATTATGAAGCATAGAGCTGTTTTGAAGAGTTTTCTGGGGCTTTAGTAGGCTGACCATCTGACCAAGCATCCTCTTGTTTCTAAATTCATTTACTATTTGGGGCATTTAATACCCACTAACATTTAGCTACTTGAATTCTTATGCTAATAGTTTATTTCTCAGCATTTTCTAGCCCAAGTCCATTTAACACCAATTTTTTTCATTGCTGAATGTATTCAGTTTTGAGAAATGTTTTATATTTACCTAAATCATCTGTCTGCTGTCAGCTGAAAAAGATTCGATCATTACTTCTGGCTGGAGCTGCTGAATATGATAATTTCTTTCAACATTTGCGTCTGTTGGATGGAGCATTTAAATTATCTGCTAAAGACCTGCGGTCTCAAGTTGTCCGGGAAGCTTGTATCACGCTGGGGTAAGAAATGCATTCTTCCAGATTGTTAAATGTTTCATAAATTTATCTTGTAAGAGTATTCCATGGGATGTTATTTGTGGAATCTCAGAAATAGGCTATAGCTTAAACTTTAGTTACTCTCCAAGGCTCATGTTAGTCACACTGTTTTCAGGAAGTATTTCTTAATGCAATTATATTTATATAAGTAGTTACTTAAATGTGATTTCATGGAAAGAACTGGACTCTGAAAGATTTATTTTAACTATGAAAGGACGTTTTTGGGATTTTTATTAAAATGGGATATATGCAGTATTCTAAAATTCCCTTGTCATTTTTTGCCTAACAATTACATTGACTAATTTAGATGACTATTATATTCTTCTTTTTATTTCACATGTATGTTGTAGTTTCCACTTTCAGTTTTGGAACCAAATTATGTACTACAATAGTTAAGAGTTCTCTTTAACATTAAACCGTCAGATTATAGTTTTACGGATTATAGTAAGTTTCACTTTCTATTACTTTATATGACCAGGGAATATAATTTTAGTATCTGTATAAATGACATTTCTGTAGTTACCTTGTAATGAGTTTTTTTAACTTGGTTAGAACTGTCAAATCAATAATCATTTTTTAAGCACCTACTATGTCTCTGGCGCTATGCTAAAACATAGTACAAACCAATTTTGCTTACCTTCCAGAAGAGATTCTGTCTAATATACTGTATAGTTTTCTTTCTTGTGATGTGTATAATCCTACATTTTATTAAAATAGTTGGGCTACCAGCTAGGTCCAGAAAAAAAGCCTTTTTCCCTTTCTTGTCATTATCCATTTTCCTGTGTACACCTCTCTTTCTTACTGCTTTACTTATTTGTTGTTTTTTACTTTAGAGATTATGACAAGATAGTATCTATTTCTTGCTTGAAAAAGTCCTAATCTTAGGACTTAGAAAACTCATTAGTATTTTATTTCCTGGTCACATTTACTTTTAAACCTTAGGACTAGCATATTAAGATCAAGCATTTTTAATGAGCATTTATTATATGGTAGGCATTAGGCTAGGTGCTGGAATGTAGGGGGGAATATGAAACTGTCCATACCTTCAAGAAGCTTATATTTGTGCATGAGATGAGAGAACATGTTTATTATCTGTAAACACATATAAAATAATTATAAGGTTATTTTGGGGACTGGGGGCACTAGGAGCTGGGTGAATCAGAAGCCATGAAGAAGATACTGTTTTAACTGAGTTTTGTAGGAAATAAGAGTTACTAAGAGGGAGTGGTAAGAAGGGAGTTCAATAAAGCTTTGGCAGGGCATCCACCACAAAGGCATGCTGGGAGATGGAGTAGCATATGTGAGCACCAGCAAGACTTATCTGCTTGGTTGGTAGAAGATGGGAAGGGGTTTAATGTATAAGAAGATTGAAAAGGTAGGTTGGGGCCAGGTTAGGAAGGATTTTTAAGGCCAAACAGGAGTTTGTGTTGATCTAAAAGCAATAGTGAGCCAGCCATTGGAGCTCATTGATTAGGCGAATGGGATGGCCAAACTTGACCTTCAGAAATATCCCCTCAACAGCCGTGTGGAGAATGTCTTGGAGACACTGCAGTGGGGGGAGCAGTTAGAAGGTGGTTAATAATAGGGGAGTAGGGAAGAAGAGAGGAGAGAGTATCCAGGTGGTTAGTAGTGTCAGGACTGCAGCGAGGCTGAGAAATATGAGAATTGAGAAAAGGCCATCAGGTGGAAAATGAGTTCATTGGTACATTTTGACAGGGTAGTTTCAATTTATGAATGAGGTTGAAAATTAGGTGGTAGAGGGTTGAGAGGTGAGATGAAAAGAAACTGAGGCAAAAAGTATTAGACAGCTTTTTTCTATGAGTTTGCCTAAGAGAGGAAGGAGAGATACAGGATAACTAAGGTGATGGTTTTTTTTTTTTTTTAAGAAGGCTCATGTTAGCATTAGGGAAGGGACTAGTAGGAAAGGGGAGGTAGACATTAGAGAAATAGTCTGTTGGAATAATAATATGATTGCTAGTAAATAATTGCCCCAGAATCTGAATTAGGTGACAAATTTGGATATTGGTTTTGACAGAGTTTATAGACTGGGATTATTTGGAAGATGAAAAACTCCTGAAAAACAACTTGATATGTATAATTTTTAAATTTTTCGTGTGTGTGATAGAGGTAATTTAATAGCACCCATCCCCCCCCAGCCATTTATTGCAGAGTATTTTTAAAAGATGGCAAAAAATTAACTCTTGATCATTCATTAGAACATCTGGCTGAAAGGATTATTTTGGTAGTTTTAGAATACCTGTAAACAGCCTCGTAGCTGTTTAATGTCCATCACATTCATAATCAACCTAAATTTCAACTATGGCACAGAACAGTAATGAATTAGCTGACAGTTTAGAAAAGTGTTCATTTAGAAAACTGTATATTCTGTAATACTGAATTCATACTCTTGTATAATTACTGAACTCTACTTTTTGTCAAAAGGGAATACAATAATGTCTTAAATTGGTATATAGCTATGGGATCCCTCTTCATGAATCAGTACTCAGCATACACGTTGTTTGTTCATTTGTTCCTTCTCATTGTGGAACAAGCAGTGTATGGCCACAGAGGCCTGGGACATTGATTGAAGGAAAATGAGCACAGGCGAATCTCATGAGAGGGCCATCCACAAAGGGGTTGATGTGGTTATGGTCCTTCCTGTTAGAGTTGCCTCTAAGCTAGGCATCTCAGTAGAGGCAGTGAGATAAGTGAGTTTTAGAGTCAGAGGACCTGAGTTCAATTATTCCTGCTTGTCACTGCTTATATAATCTTAGCAGAGTCACTTACCTCACTAGGCCTTTATTTCTTTATCTATAAAATGAGGGCTTGAACTGGATGACCTCTACAACCATTGTCAGCTCTAAATGTAACTTGTGTCTCTATAGAGTAACCTGTTTCTTAAGCCTCAGGCACCCCTTTAGAAAGGTTTACTCTCATTCAACCAGCTGTAACCAGCATTCTCTAAATTTATGTATAGGATTCAGGCCAAAAATGAATGTGTGTTTGTTTATATACCTATAGTCAGTGCTAGTCGTAACTGGTTGAATAATTTTTGCTGAGGTACCATTGGTATAGGGACTTCTGGTGAACAAATTCCTTCTACCAGTGCCAGTTGGATCTGTGACATACATACACACATTCATGTACAGACACATACATACAGTTTTAGTTTATTTTTTGCCGTTGATATAAACAACTCTCCATATGAAACTTCTTTCACTGTTGTAACGGACAGCTCATCCATAACTTTAGAATGTTAAAGAGCTGCTGAGACAGCAAGGCTAAATGATGTGGCCTGGTCATCCTGGCAGGACTAACCTATTCTTAAGGCTGTCTGGCCATCAATCCACTACTACACTCTGCTCGCACTGTTTATTTCATTATCATGACTGCGTATGACAGGCTAATATTTTAGCATTATAGGATCATAGTAGGATATTATCCAGTAAAACTGGAAGGTACTTTAGAAATCATCTCCATGAACCCCTTCATTTTATAGATAGGGAGACTGAGGCCCAGACTTACATGTTAGAGCTGGGATTTGAATGCAGGTCTTCTGAGTTCATTCATTGCTTTTTTTCCACCACAAGTTAATACCTTTGTAGGATGAAATTTTTTATTATAACATGAACCCAATTTTATCTGTGCAAAGTGTCACGGGAAGAAAACAACAGATCCTTCAGTGTGGTGGGAAGATAAGAGGAAAGGGGTCTCATATATACATATTATCAAGCGAAGAGGGGGAACAACCCTAAATTGGCTGATGAAACCAAATCTAAAATGCTTTGTTAATGTACGTTAGTCTTAACTGGTCATATTCTTTCTTTCTCTTTTGAAAACATCTTGATGTCCCAATCCTCTAGGTTCTCTTTGTTCCTTAACCTAAACCTTGCAGAATTGCTCCAAACTGTTGACTTTTCCCATCATATTCTGTGACCTGACTTTCTTCTCCTGACTCCAGTAAATGTTCATCTTATGTTTTGGGTGAGGATTTTATTCTTTCTTCCAAAATCTTTGATGAAATCTGCTAATTTTTCAGATTTCAAGATGGATATTCATTCTTTTATTTAGTGATAGTAATGAAATTCACATAGCAACACTTCATAGATTTGTTTGTAGAGTAGTAATTCCTAATTTTGATATACTGCATCATCTCGATAGTTTCCCACTTCTGTCAAAGAATGTTAACTCACACAGTTTTCAAAATGCAATGTAACCTCCTTTAGGACAGGGACTTTTTTTTTCTTCTTCTTTCTGCTTTCCTTCTTCCTTTGTATTCCCTGTACTTTACATAATGCCTAGGATATAGTAGTTGCTTAATAAATGCTTATTGAATTAATCAGTGAAAATAGAATTAATTTTTTAATTATTCAAAAATAAATGTCATTGAACTGGGAGAATATGTTGAAAGTACTCGGAAGGTAAGTATGCGATGATATGGAAATCAGTCATTCGGGAAAAGTTATGTGCTGAAAATGACAAGGACAAGAAGTTTTATTTAGATTTAGAATACTTTTGTGATATTTTTCTTTACCTCTTTAAATGTAATAGTTGCAACAAATATCAAACAAAAGGCACAGGTCTATCTCTCCCTCCTTTTTTCCCCCTCCCCTCACTTTTTCTTGAAGGCATCTGTCGTCAGTCCTTGGAAACAAGTTTGATCATGGAGCTGAAGCCATCATGCCAACCATCTTTAATTTAATCCCAAACAGTGCCAAAATCATGGCCACATCTGGTGTTGTAGCTGTTAGGTTAATTATTCGAGTAAGTATGTTTAAGTGTCATGTATGTTGTAAGGGCTCAGTCGGTGTTAGTTGATAATGGTAACAAAATGAGGCATTTGTGACATCAGTGTTCCCATTTGGTGTGTATTAAATAAACTTGGTTTATTTAATAGCTTCCATTTTTAGAAAGAGACCATGTTACTTGTCACCTTTGTCTCTTTTGGACACTTATCTATAGGGTCCTTACATATATTTTCTCATCTTATCCTTACAACAACCCTATGAGGTAGGTGCTATTATAATCTATTTTACAGATGAAGATGCTGTGAGAGGTAAAGGGACTTACTCAGGATCACACAGCTAGTAAGTGACTGAGGCAGGATTGGAACTCTGACTTTCTTGACTCCTGGAGGGGACCTTAGAGGTCATCTCCTTCAACTCCCTTGTTTTATAAATGAGGAAACTAAGGCACCCAGGTGTTAAATGACTGGTCCAAGGTCCTTCAAGTAATATGTGGCATAGCAGGGATTTGAAGGTAATGCCTTCATGATCTCCCTACTGTGCTCTGCTGCCACTTGACATTGTTTTCTTCCATTGGCTAGTTCAGTTTAACCACAGTTTTTTTTCCTTTGGGGCCTCATTTTCCTTTCTCATTCCCCATGGAAGTAGAAAGAATGGAATGCAGAAAGCTTTGCTTTTCCTGGGTGTTAGAGTTGGATCCTAAAGGACACATAGTTCAATGTCTCTCCTGCCCCCACAGTCCCTTACAGGGTTCTTAGGTTAACCCCAGCCCCATCAATCCTTCCTCATGTGATTTGTCCTCTTCCCCCCTGCCCCCATTTAACTAGTTGATGACTTGAATGTGCTTCAGTTTTAGTCTCCTTTTGTTGTTATGATATTTACTTTTAAAGCTTTTAACTGTCATGAAAATACTCTTGCAAAAAGTAACCTATGCTAAGAGTTTTAAGCTGTCTGTAAGTATCATAAGGACTTTATTTATATTTCCTTCTTTATTTATCTGTATCACTGGAGAGGAGCAATAGTATAGTAATTCAAACTTACAAATGATATTAAAAGACACGATGCTTTTTGTGCTTTTTAGCAACAAGCATGGTTAATATATTGGAAAATGACAAATGTTCAAACTAACTAATGATGATGATATGCTAGAAGGGCCTGACTCTCAGATAGAAAAGAAAGAGCGTTTAACTTCCGTATCTTACTTTGATCAACTATCTGTTTTCCATGCTCAGTTGAACAGCATATATGCTCAGGTAGCTGTAAAATTCCAACCTTAAAAGAAATCCTTAGTCTCTAAGCTTACATTCTCTTTAGGTTACTTTGTTTGAATATTTTTATTTTGAAAGGGAATTAATTCATTACCTTTGTTTAGAAAACCTTCCTTTCTACTTCCTGTTCTCTTCTGTGTAGCTGTAGGCATGTGTCTAGGAGTCATATCCTTTAATTCGGTAATCCCATTATTGGGAATATACCTAAAGATCGTTAGTTTATTTGTAAAACTACATGTTCAAAGGTAACATTTAATTGCATTACTTTTCGTTGTGTATAATTATGTATAGTAATAATAACGTTTTCATTGAAAAAATGTGCCAAAAATATCTTCTTTAAATGTTCAGGAACTGGGGAATTGCTAAATAAATGATTGTATTTAAATGTAACAGAGTATTATAATTAAGATTAATTATACACAAACTATATAATAGTAAAAATGTATACAAACATATAGGACTAAATGGATAAAGAAAGCTGAATCAAACATGTAGTAGCCAATAAAATGTTGTTAGTTGCATATTTTCATTTTTTTTAAAATATAAGTAGTTAATATCTTTTTTCGGTTTTTATTTATATTTAAAAATAATTATCTCTTTATATGGGGCAAACAGTAAAAAGGTGCAAGTTCTGTACATAAATAGCTACGATAAATTTTAAACACCGTATTGAAATTAATAATAGTGTATGTTTATGTGGTACAAAGGCACCCAGGTGGTTCAGTAGATAAAGTTGCTAGACTTGGAGTCAGAAAATCCTTATTTTGAATCTTGCCCCTGACACTTATTAGCTATCTATGACCCTGGGCAAAGTCATTTAATCTTTCTTGGCCCAAGTTTTCCTATTTGCAAAATGAAAAGACAGCATCCACCTGGCAGTGTTGTTGTGAGGAAAGACTGAGGTCATATGTGAAGTGCTTTGTTAAACTTAAAGCTGTCCAAGTCCCAACTGTATTTCTTGTTATTACTTTGCCACTTAATTGATCTAACATAAAGACTTTCATAGGAGTCATACACTAGTGTGTATGTGCTTGTAGTGTGTGTGTGTGTGTGTGTGTGTGTGTGTGTGTGTACATACACATGTGTACACACACACACATATAAAACAAATCTGGAAACCTGACAAAATAATCTCTTAAATCTTAATCAGCCAAAGGTTAGATTGTTTTCAAAAAATTAAAACTGGTGTTCATGTGGTCATAAACAAATATCTACAGCTGATATTTTTAAAGTTTGCAAAGTACTTACCTTTGCTGTCTCTGCTCCTGAAAAACAACTCCATGAGGTATTCTTATTTCCATCTAACAGGTGCGAAAACCAATGCTGGTAGGAGTTATGTGACTTCCCTGTGGTCAAACAGCTAATAAATGTTGGCCGAGGGTTTCACACCTAGGTTTCTCATGAGTCTAGGGCTATTTTCACTCTCCCACACTACCACTCACTTGACTACTATGTTCCATTTCAACACTACCATCTTCATGGAATCAGAATTCTATGTGTCTTTGCTTCAGTTTCCTCCTCTGTAAAATGAGCCGGAGAAGGAAATAGTGAATCACTCTGGTATCTCTGCCAAGAAAACTCCAAATGGGGTCTGAAATAAGTGAAAAATGACTGAACAATCACAAGTTTAATAGAATTGGTTTCCTTTGTGACCGGATCTATTTTACTTTATACATTTAAAAACATTATTCTGAGAAGGGGTCCATAGACTTTACTAGGGGCGGGGAACCTGTGGCCCTGAGGCCACACGTGGCCATCTAGGTCCTTGGGTGTGGCCTTTTAACTGATTTCAAGTATTACAGAACAAATCCTTTTATTTAAGAGGATTTGTTCTGTGAAGTTTGGATTCAGTCAGAGGGCCCCAACTGAGGACCTAGAGGGCCATGTGTGGCCTTGAGGCCGTAGGTTCCCCACCCCTGGGCTTTACCATACTTTCAGAAGAGTCCAAAGCACAAAAAACATTAAAGAAACTGCTCCAGAGCAACCTACTTTGAGATCATGCTCATTGCCTTCACCATAAGTTTAGGATTTCCCTTAGCCCAAAGAATACATGCTTGTGTAACCCTTGTGCTAGAAGACTTTATACCATACATTTTTGTCTGCCCTCTTTTATCTGGAATGATGCCAGAAGTTTTTTGTACTTTTTACTCTGCCCAGTAACAATGTCAGAAAAGGTAAGTTACACACTAAGACATATGTATTGTATGTAACTATTAAAGTTTCTTTTTTAGTACTAAAACTATTTCAGCTAAAGTTTAAGTGACATGGCGATATATGGGTTTGATTTTTCTTAGGAAAACGTTTTAAATGTTTTACACACAAACCCACTGTTCTGTTTCAGCTATTAAAATCTAACCTTATAAAAATCATTTCATCTCGTGTTATCTGTGTACAGTTATTATCTCATTATTTGTTGTCGGTATGTAATTTGTCATGGCCTTTGACCTTCTGAACAGAATAATGTGTGACAAGTAGACTAACCAAAGAGTTGAATGGCTACTTATGTTTTCAAGTGCCCATATTTGTTCTCTCCACAGCATACACACATCCCTAGGCTAATACCTGTTATAACTAGCAACTGTACGTCCAAATCTGTTGCAGTAAGAAGGTGAGCACTAGTGACATTTTCTCTTCATTTTACCTGGTGGAATTTGAAACAGGATAAAAACACAAACTTTTAAACTTTCAAAATGTATATAAAATGCATAGAAATAACTTAAATATGTTCAAATAAGTGCTTTCCAGTTAAAGGATTTTTATAGAAATACTCTTGATGTGTTCACACAACTTCCATTGCTGATTTGTGGGGGTGGTGTGTGTGTGTTTGTGTGTGTGTGTGTCTGTGTGTGTGTCTGTGTCTGTGTGTGTGTCTGTGTGTGTGTGTTAGATGTGTGTCTGTCTCTCTTCCTTTGCTTGTGTGTTTCTGTTTTCCAAGACAGATTCCCAGCTTTCTTCATCACTGTTTCTAAGATCCTAGCTTGATTAAATATTCAGTTGCTACTCACACTGGTTTGGCTTGAATTAAAATCTAGAGTCATTAACTTTGATTTATATAGGTTAAACAATCATGTTTCTCTTGTCTTCTATACATTTTGACAAAACTTTTGGATTATGGTGTTAGCAAGTATCAGATAGAAAAAATTTCCTAGTTGAGAAATTAATGTTGTCATTTGTATGCAGGGTGTGTGTGTGTGTGTGTGTGTGGTATGTGTACACGTACGTACTCCTACATAATATTATGTCATACACCTCCCTTCTGATGAGATTGCTTCAAAAGGAAAAATATAACTATAAGCTGAAAATAAAGTCTCAACTATTGGTAATAATCCGGTTTTGTACAAATCAAACAGGGATGGGTCAGTGAAACCTAAATTTGAATCAGTATAACATATGTATTTATGTGCATCCACTCACACTAAAATTCTTCAAAACATAATCTCTCTTTTTAAAAACAA
This sequence comes from Trichosurus vulpecula, assembly GCF_011100635.1. Lineage (NCBI taxonomy): Eukaryota > Metazoa > Chordata > Mammalia > Diprotodontia > Phalangeridae > Trichosurus > Trichosurus vulpecula. The sequence goes on along the minus strand of NC_050574.1, from coordinate 304,006,018 downwards.
TTTTTAGGCGCTGTTTTGAATTTTTAGATTTGCTTTTACAAGAATGGCAAACACATTCATTAGAAAGGTGAGCATCTGACTTGGTATTTTTTATATTTCCTGATAAATTTATTGTTTGCATTGTTCTGTGTGGTGAGTAGGGACATAAATGGAACTTTTATTAAATTTAATTATGCTATCATTACTGCCAGTAATATGGTAGTTTCGATAAAGACAAGAATAAGTACTATAGAATCTGATTTCTTTACATAAGACATTGATTTTTCACCAGCAGTGCACTAGTAGACATTTAAAATATATTTAAAGGGCAAGGGAATATCAAAGCTATTAGAAAATTCTTTGCATTATTTATTTAGGGTTTCAAAACCTTAGAATAAAAAGGTCAGAAGACCTTGATATGCATTTTTTGTTGTTGTTGTTGTTGTTGTTTAGTCATTTTCAGTTGTGTCTGACTCTTCAGGACCTCTTTTGGAGTTTTTTTAGGCAAAGATGCTGGAGTGATTTGCCATTTGCTTCTCCAGCTCATTTTATAGATAAGGAAACTGAAGCAGATGGGATTAAGTGATTTGCCCAGGGTCAAACAGCTAGTAAGTGTCTGAGGCCGAATTGGAACTTCCTAGTACAGGCCTGGCATTCTATGTAGTGTACCACCCACCTCCCCAACCTGATATGCATAGTTTGTGGCTTGTAACTGCAAAAATTATAGGTTTTAAGAAATGAAATTGGTGCTAACTAGAACTGTAAAGGAGCACCCCCTGAAACTGAATATCCTCTGCCATTCTCATTCTTTTTGTGTCCACTTTGAGCCTGAAGGTCAGTGACCCTTGTGTCACTTGTTACTCGGTCTTATGCCATTGAACTCACGAAGTGGATGAAGGCCTAGGTGACCTGTTTGTCAGATTTGGGGATGAGTGGGAGAGCTGGTACTTTGGATAACAGAATCTCAGTCTGTAGCAGGGGGCTGAGGCTAATAAAGTGAAATTTATTAAGAGTTGATGATAAATTTCTAAATCTATTACATAGAACCAGAGTAATGTACTGAGTTCTAGGGAACATCTTTCACTAAGACACCAGCTAACTAGACCATATTTAGAAAAGCATAAATGACCTTTAAAGTCCCTCTGATTTTGAATCTTATTATTCTGTGATCCTGTGGACTTCTGAGGACCCTTCTATCTATTATTCTAACTCTTATTTTCCATTTAGTGGAACACTCAAAGATTTCAGTTGTAATGGAATTTTGTTAAAGTAGTATTCAGTGACAAGTTATATTTCCACTTTCATGAAATAGAGTAAATACTCTTCCTCTTTAAGGTACATTTGTATGAAAAAATATTTCTGAATCTAGTGAAGGATAGGATTCTAGGAGACAGATCTTTAGTGGAGTTTTTAGATATTTTTGGATGTTTTGTGCTGGTGAGAAACTTGGGAAATGAGATGACTTACTTTTATCCTTTTGAGAGACAGATCAGGCCAGGTGTTTGGGGTTCATTTGAACAAATATATATTAAATGCCTACTACGTGCAAGGAAATGATCTAGGCTTTGGAATACGGACAAAAATGAAGCAGTTTTTATCCTCAAAGCGACTGCATTCTGCTAGAATGAAGGCAGTTGTTGCTTTTATTGGAAAAAAAGAGTCTCTGAATGGCCTTGGGAAAACTTAAGCCCTCTCACCTTAGCAAAGAATTAGGTACTTTAATTTTATAGAGAGTGACTATTATAGGAATTATCAACTATTTTACTAGGTAATTAATAATTTTATTGGCTATAGAGCAACAAAACCCATTACTGTTGACTTGTTAAACTGCTGGGATTAGAAAAAGCTTTCTTATACATAGTGCTTTAGTGTGATAATAGTTGCATATTATCAGAGAAGTTAATGTTTTGTTTAAATCTGTGGTTTTAAAGTAGAGGATGGTTTGTGCTTGATAAATGACTAATTCTTGGGTGCAAGGTGAGGCAGATAGGTGCATGTTTTGATTTGGTAAAAATGTATTTGTTTGCAAAGATTTATTCATTCGTGTGGTTTTTTTTTTTAACTTGTTGGAATAATTTAGCCTAACCGTTTTCCTTTTCTGAATATCTTGAAAAGAATTCAATTTGGCTTCCTTTTCAGCCACAGAGGTAACAAAAGAAATGCGCATTTATAAAATGGTTCTGTGATTTTTTAGATTCAGTGAAAACATCCTTAAGTGTAAATTGTGTCTTCACTAGGTAAAAGCTGTGTCCTTTGTTATTAAGAGGATTGCCCACAGCTGTGTTGAGCTGAGACTATTTTAATCCCATCATCATTTCCAGAAGACATTACATTGACCACATTAAAATGTAACCTTTGTTTTTCTGTTCCTGTAGAATTGAGATTGGCCTGGAAAGCCAGCTACAGGCGAGGAGGGAAATTTAAAGTTTGAATGCCCTGAGGCTCGTTTTTCTCATTTGTCAGGATGGAAGCAATAGAAATATCTTTTAATTTGATATTAATATTTTGAAATTGTTTCTCCAGGCTTACTTGCTCATAAACATATCTCTTTATGTAAACAGACACATATCAGTATTAGCAGAAACAATAAAGAAAGGAATACATGATGCTGATTCTGAAGCAAGGATAGAAGCAAGAAAGTAAGTGTTTACTGAATTACTTCCTAGTTAAATACCTTTAGATCTTGCTTATGTTAGTTTCTTTTGGCTAAGATCATGCTATACAACTGATAGACAGTTTAAGAGTATTTTATTGGTTGTATGCCATTGCTAATAGTTTAAGAAGTTTTAATGGTATTGATATTAAATTTTGTTCAAAACCAAGCCCATAATATAAGCATATGTTTTACTAGTAAAGTCTTTTCTAGTTCTAATTAGGTGTTAAAAAGCATCCAAGATAAATTGTTGCTCGAATAACTGGGAATGATGTTTCATAAAAGTACTCCGAGAATAAGTTTCTGTTGGCCTAATTTCTGAATCACTATTGAGGATTTTTTGGTGCACATAGTACTTGTAGGTTTTTGCCCTTTAATGTGGAAATAGTTTAAAGATTTCCATTATGATAATTATTTCCTAAGTCAAAATTTGCACTGTTTGCTTAAGTTTATATTTTAAAGAACAGTTTTGCACTGTTGGTCCATTTCTGACTACTGTCTCTCAACATCCTATCATTTCCTCTCAGCAATTGTTCCCTACCCTCATACCCTGTCCCAAATGGATTTATGGATCTTCAGCATAGCACAGAATGCTACCAAAAATATATAGTAATATTAAGTAAATAGCTAATTTTTCATTTCATTTATAAAATTTGGGGGGCAAATCAATTTAAAAATTGAATCACTTAATGTCTTTTAATTCTTCATAAATTTTTAACCTCTCAATCAGCCTTAAATTCAACAAAGTAATTTATTTTAGCAAAGCAATATTGATAACTTTTCGTTCTCCAGACATATCTAGCATGGTGCTGTTTTATTTGGGTTTTTTTTTTTAAACTCTGAAATTGCTTACAATATAATTGTCTGTGCCTAAATATGTTTACTTTTCACTGGTTCCAGCATTAACCTAGCTATATGTGATTATAGGGGTGTTTTTTTTTTTAAGGAGCATTGTATTGTATGAGTTTATATTACTAGTACCTACAATGTGGGGAATGGATCAGAACATACTCTCAAGGGATGCAAGTTGTCTTGACCTTGTGGCATAGACATGTATCATACTAAATGCCCCTTTAGTTGTTCTATAGGCACCAAACTCCTCAGCAACAGGAGATCCTGACACTGAAGGCTTAGCTAGATAAGGAATATACATAGAAGAGGGGAGTAAGTTTCCCAGAACTCAGTGTAGACGTAAAACAAAAAGCACCTAAGTTTCCGTACCATTTTGGCTGTTCAGTCCTATTATGCTGAGGTCTTACTCTGGGCCTTGTTTTCCTCAGCCATTTCACAGTCACTCTCTGGCAACAACAGAATTGTTTGTGAAGTGGTCCAGGGCTCAGCTTTAGGGCTAACGTTCTAATCCAGGGTTTGGGGGAATTGATTGTATGTCTTTCCTGAGACTTCTTGGATTTTATTTTCAGATGTTATTGGGGTTTCCACAATCACTTCAGTAGAGAAGCAGAACATTTATACCATACCTTGGAGTCATCTTATCAAAAAGCTTTGCAGTCACATCTGAAGAACTCAGACAGCATTGTGTCCTTGCCTCAGTCCGATCGTTCCTCTTCTAGTTCTCAAGAGAGCCTAAAGTAAGAGATCAAATTCCAGTCCTTTGTTTTTGTTTCTTTTGGTTTTTTGTCTAGGATGTGATTTTGTGTGTGTGTAGAAAATTTTGCTTTATGAAGGCACAAGTAACTATAGGTTATCTCAACTGTCGACAACGTTCAGAGGCCCATTTTAGGAGCTAATTGAGGATACTAAGAAAGGCAAAAATATCCTCATTATTAAGGAATTTATAGTAAAGTTTGTTTACATAGAACATACAAGAACAGTTTTAAGCTAAAATGTAAACAAGTTAATAAGTGTAGTGTAGATTGTATATACACGAGGGATAGATGATTTCTGAGGAAGTTCAAAGAAATGTATGTGATCCTGTGACTTAAATAAATATTAAACAGAGGTCTCTCTTAATTGCCAGCCGTCCACTGTCTGCCAAAAGAAGCCCAACTGGAAGTTCCACATCTCGAGGTAAGAGGATTGTTAAGGGGTCTCTTGCACTTGTCTTTTTGAGTTGCCATATTTTCCAAAAACATGACCCAGGGTATGCAGGAGGCCCTGAATGTGTTAAGTACAAAGTAACAACCCCCACCCTTGCCATCTGACGTAACGTGTTATTTGCATCCCAAGTTGGACCCCCTGTATGTCCTTGGGAGTCAAGACAGGCATCAGTCAGCCTGCACTAGGCTAAGAAATTGCTTGTGCAGTTGGAACCTGTGTAGATAAGAAAGACCATCCTATGCTCACGGTCTTGCAATTCCCAAGGGAAAGAATGTGGCTTTTGCCTTGCTTTTCTCCTCCTTTTTGAGAGAGGTTTTGTCCTTTTCCCACTTTTACTACGCTTTTCCCCCTCCCATGCCATGCCCCTTTAGGTGGAGATTTTGGTGCCTCCTTCTCCTGCTGTTATAAAAATGTAAACTTCTGTATGGATTGTGAACTATTTAGGTTGCACATGCATGTTCATTTTTCTAGTAATAAACCAAGTTTTCACATAAGTTTCAGGAAGTTGGAAACCTTCTTTTAGTGAAACTCTGCTTGGTATGACTCTTCCCCTCTGACTTCCTTTTGTGGGTTGTTTTGCCCTCTAAATTGTAAGCTCCATGAGGGCACAGTCTTTCTTTTTCTGATTTGTATCCCCAACACCTTAGCATAGTGTCTGGCATTCAGTAGGTACTTAAAAAATGTTTACTTCACTGAATTGGAAGGAGATGAGATGGGAATTCCCCCATTGCTCAAACTATAGACTGGATTTTGACAAATACCTACTTTTGATGGCATGACTTCAGAAAGTAAATGATCTATTTAGCTGTTCCTTCCATGTCACCCATGTAGATCCATGACTCTTTGTGGTATGGCTTGCCTCTGTTCTTCTGCAGAGCTCCAGTTGCAGTCTCACTGATGATGAGATGAAATTTCGGAATTAACAGTGAGGGGAAAAATTAGGACCGAAGAATTTTTCTTAAACATCTATCTCTAATTTCTTTTTGTTAGTCCTGTGAACAGAGTAATTTTCCCCTAGAGAAAACTGAAGTTAAGAAAATTGAAGCAAGCTCAGAAAATGGGGCCCAGAGATGTTGGCAGCAGGACCAGGGACAAGACTCAGGAGGGCAAAACAATCTTCTCCATTGTCTTCAGAAATAGGAAAAGGAGAATAAGCCACCATGTTTACATATTCAGGCAGTCATTCAATTAATCAGGCAACAAGTATTTATTACCACATATTAGGTGCCAGATCCTGTTCTGAGTGCTGAGAGTATAAAGAAAAGCAAAAGTGCAGGCCCTGCCCTCAAGGATCTATGTTCTAAAGGGGAGGCAACATGCAAAATACATAGTTATAAATGGTAGGTAATCTCAGAGGGAATGCATACTAGCAGGTGAGGGAGAGGAGTGTGTGAGGGAAGAGCTAGGGAAGAGAGAGATTGAGGCCTCCTACAAAAGGTGCAGTGAACATAAACTCTATGTGGGACAATAAAGAGGGGAACCTAATATGAAAATACTTTCATTCTTGTGCCATTCATTATTTTTTTAAATTTTATTTATTTTTAGTTTGCAACATTCATTTCCACAAGCTTTTGACTTCCGAATGTTCTCCTCTTCTCTTCCCCCCCTCCCCCCAAGATGGCATGCAATCTGATATAGGCTCTGCATATACATTCACATTAAACATATTTTCACATTACTCATGTTGCATAGAATAATTATAACCAAAGAAATGAACCATGAGAAAGAAGAAACAAAACAAAAAAGGGAGAGAGCAAATAGTATGCTTCCATCTGCGTTCAGATTCCATAATTCTTTCTCTGGATGTGGATAGCATTTTCTACCATGAGCCTTTTGGAGTTGTCTTAGAACCTTGACTTGCTGAGAAGAGCCAAGTCTGTCAAAGTTAGTCATTGCACAATGTGGCCATAACTGTATTCAGTGTTGTGCTGGTTCTACTCTGCTCACTCAGCATCAGTTCACATAAGTCCTCCCAGGTTTTTCCGATGTCCTCCTGCTCATCATTTCTTATAGCACAATAGTATTCCATTATATTCATAATACCACACCTTGTTCAGCCATTCCCCAATTGATGGACATCTCCTTGATTTCCAATTCTTTGCTATCACAGAAAGAGCTGCTATAAATATTTTTGTACATGTGGGTTCTTTTTCCATTTGTATGATCTCTTTGGGATACAGCCCTAGAAGTGGTATTGCAGGGTCAAAGGGCATGCACATTTTTATAGCCTTTTGGGCATAGTTCCAAATTGCTCTCCAGAATGGTTGGATCAACTCACAACTCCATCAACAATGCATTAGTGTTCCAATTTTCCCACATCTTCTCCAGCATTTATCATATTCCTGTTTTGTCGTGTTAGCCAATCTGACAGGTGTGATGTATGTACCATTTATTATTAACCAGTGTTTTATATTTAAGTATAATCCATTCTAGTATGTTCAGGGTGGGATGGACTCATTTTAACCAGTTCGAATTGCTTAGTGCTGCTTTGGTGCATAGGTGCTTGTCAAGAAATAGCCTTGGAGAAATATGGTTTTTTTTTTGAAATGTTTATGTGTGGTTATAGTAAAGTCCTTACTGTTGGTTTTATTTTATTCTCTCCCACATTAAGCTTCTACAGTTAGTACCAAATCTGTTTCAACAACTGGATCCCTGCAGCGGTCTCGGAGTGACATTGATGTGAATGCAGCAGCCAGTGCCAAATCAAAAGTCTCAACTGCTGGCTCCACCCCTTTCAGTTCAGCAGCTGCCTTGCCTCCAGGCTCATATGCATCGTTAGGTAGGCCCTAAAAACTCTGCTGTTCCAAGTTATGTTAAAATTTCTCAACATTGTAATTAATTTATCAAGTTGGCCTTTTTTGTCAGACTTTTAAGAAGGCCATAATTGAAATTTCAAAAGCCTGTGAAAGGATATTCAGGTTATATGCAGGTTATAGCACGTATTGAATGCCTACCATGTGTAGAGTGTTAACCTTCTCAGAAAACAATGTATAGGTAGTTGGACACTAAACAGAGGTGCTTTTCCATCAGTTCTTTAGACATGTTCAGCTTTCTGTGTCAGTCACCAATATTTGAAGTAATACCACCTCAGACATTTTGTTGCTACCCACTATTCTGCCAAGCGTGCTTTCCCAATCTTTTGCCACTCATCTTCATTGTTTCAGTAAGGAGGAAAAGCAACAATGAAATAGTAAAAATGAATTGATGATAAATTTTGGGAAGAATATCACCAGAACTATGTTTCTGTAGATGTGGATATTGGATTTAATTTGCCTTTTTCTCCAAACAAACATACCAAAGCATATACATCCAAATGAAAATGGTTCTTCAGAGCAATGAACCTGTGAAACCCCTCTCTTGTTGCTGAGAAGACTTCTGACATTCTTTGGAATGGTCTTCAAATACATTTCTCAAAGAGACAGCATCATAACTTGGGTAGCTGTAGGGGCTGTTCCCAAAAAGGGGTTCTCAAGATGTTTATGGTGGCTGCACTGTTGAAATAAATGTCTAGATTTATTATATTATTTTAAAAGAGGAAATAGCCTTTGGGATGTTTATGTTCTGATTATTTTAAACACACACACACACACATACACACACACACCCCAAAAAACAGTTATATCACAAATACAAGTCAGTTTCGTTGGGAAGAAGTGCAAGTATTTTTGTCCCAAATATTAAACTATTAGGTTATGTTGAAGGTAAAGACTTCATGCGAAATTTAAAACAAAGGTTTGCCATTTTACTAAGAGAAAGTTTTTTGTATTCATAAAAAAGGGAGGAAAATCATCTAGTTAACCCAACATTCTGTCTTCACTTTACACTCAAAATTGAACTTTTATAAATTCCGTTTTGATTTCTTTGCAATTCATGTTAATTTTGTATTCATGTGTTCCTTGAGATCAGTTCAAAATCTATCTCTGAAGTAGCTAATTACCCATGACTTAATGTTAATTGGATGACCACTAGATGTCACCACATCAAAATTTCTGCCAAATAACTTTTTTCTTTTTTATGTTACTATAATAGGTTCATTCTCATACTTCATCCCCTCTTCCTCTTAAGGAAAAATGGTTAAATGAAATGTGGTTTGATTTCTTAACCTAATAGTGTTTGTTTTTTGTTAACAGTTTTTGTTTGGCTTGGCACATTTGTTTTAGCGTGTAACCAAAGTTTGTTCAGAATAATAGAGTTAAATCTGATGCTCCTTTTCCAAACTTCTAGAATCCAGACACATCAGGGAGGACATGGAGTACATAGGCCTTGAACCAGGTACCATGCTATACAGCTTTTGCTGCTGTATAATGTAGATTGGAATAGGCATTGCTAAGCAAGCTTCTTACTTGCTTCTCTGTCCTGTAGGCATAACTTTTTCCCCCCTTGCTAGCAATTTCCTTCAAAGAGGGAAGGAAATTCAGAGTGCAGTAGTTGAGCTAAATTTCCTCTCTGGTGATATGCAGTGTATGCAGAGTTGCTTCTTGGTTCTTATGATGTAGACAAATCCATTAATTAAATTACATACCAGATTTAGGTGCTTCAGAATTTGCTTTGCAGTTCAAAGCTGGTTTCTTTTTAAGCTTAATTTAAAATGGAATTTTTCACATTTTTTAGTAGCTAATTTCTGCCCTTTTTTGATGTTACTAACTATTCCCTGTTATCCCTTCCTTTGTTTTTTTTTTTCCTTTTGATTTGCTTAAAGATGGTACTACCACTAAATCTGAGGGTAAGCAGTTTGTGTCTATGACTGAGGTGTGTTTACAACTGTGTACTTCAATCACTTCTCTCTGGTCTTTCTCTCACAACGTGTTACTTAGTGTTCATCTGTACTCACTGGTACCCTGCATGAAATGTTGCATGGATGTTTTCCTTCCTGTCTTCTTCATTCTGCAGCTGCCAGATTTTTGCCTATTCTCCTTGAAAGCATTGTCCTCTTTTGGTGTTAGACTGTAGGGTGTGTGAATCCTGCTGTCCTCTGTGGGTCTTAACCCCGCTGTCCCAAAAGTTTTTTTCTGCAGAATTTGCTTTCTTTGTGAAAGGGGAGGGAATATTGATTTTGGGGATTATGTGCTGATTCTTCTTGGCTGCCTTCCTGAGATTTTATTGTTCCTGAAGTATTACTTTATCTTTCCCTTTCTTTTCCTGACTTTTGTGCACTTGTGGTCTCTTTTTAGTGTTAAATTATTCCATCATTTGTAGAGTAGAGTTTATGTAATCTGCTAAGTAGATGCTATTTTTCTGATGAGGAACTAGTTGACTTGTAAGTATATGTAGACATTTTAAGCTTTTAAGAGCACATTACATATAATTGATGATCCGTAGGTGTTATTGTGTTGCATTCTTTTTTACAACCTCTTTGAAGCTCCCTAAGACCTCCGGCTGCTTTTTTAAAATACTTAATACAACTTTTCTTGTTTTTATTGAACCATCACTGATGCTGTCTTGGAGGGGAAAAAGCCCAATTATGTTTTTCTTTCAAGTTTTTCAGTAGGAAAAGCAATAAATTAAACCATCTTTCAGCGTATTTTGTTTTTATTGACTATCTTCATTTCTTTGTAAGTAATAGAAGAATTATCTTATAACTATTTGAAGAAGTACGTGCTATGTAGATAGCAGTATGTTAAGGGAATATGGAATACCTTTGGCAGTTTATAGTCTAGATAGGGAAATAAGCAAAATAATGTAAAGTAGTTAAGTAAGAGTATAAAGCAATTCTGAACTGCCCAAATGAGTAATAAGTGCTGTAAGTATTCGGAAACATAGAGATCCGTTATAGGTTAGGTCAGTTGTCTGTAAAAAGACAAAAATAAATTCCTTGAAGCAAAGAACTAAATTTTTAGAAGTACTGCAAAATTATTTTTGGCTTCAAGAAAGAAAGGTGATACTGAATCATGGACCTATTTGTTTTGGTTATCATCTCTGATATTTGGTGATCATCTCTGATATATGAGCATATCTAAATCTGTTTTCATATTCTCAGGTAGTTTTCTTATGTTGTATATCTCCTTTTTTGCTTTAGACATTTGTTTCAAATTTAGCATTCCTAACTCTTTGAATAGCTAGCACTTGAAAGAGTGGTCCCTTATGATAGAGTTGAATATGTATAGGTGCTAGGTATATTGAATACTTTATTAGAACTGAGATGTGGCTTAGTTGCTTAGGACAGTACCTTGTTCCTGATAGAACTGCAGGAAGATGCTCTTAATGATAAGGAATGGAAAGAAATTTGCACATTTTTTCCAGTCAAGGTGAGTCTCCAACCTGCTTATGATTGGAAATGGTTTTATCCAGTTTACTTGCAGGTTTCAGCCTTTTCATGATCTGTAAGTGTTCTTCAGGGCTTCTTGTCTCCTTTCAAAGGAAAGGAGCACTATGACTAGAGTGTTTCTGCATCAATTTTTAGATATTTTAAGTCAAAATAACACCAAAGTAAAAAGACTTATAAAATGTCCAAGCCTGAGGGTACAAGTGGATGATATCCTTTACAAGGATGTCCTATATCCTCATCCATTATGACTAAAGGCAGAGATTATACTAAGTTTTAAAGCTGGAAGTTGAAATTTATGTTCACCTGCTATAGACTAATGTGGATAATGTCTGCATCTACTCTGGAGATGTGTTTCTATATTCCTCACAGTGTAGTTCACTCATGGGAAAGAAAAGTAAGTAGGTAGGATAGGAACAGATAGTATAAGGATGTGGGTGGAGCTAATGAGGATGGAAGGTACTATAGAAATTAGTTACCCTCTCAAATATCTTCCCCTCTCTGTAAATTGGAGTTACCCTTCTTAATTTTCCTGTGGTGTTCTTGCTTTATTACTTAGGTAATTTACTCTGCTCTAAACAGCTAGGTGGCACAGTGGATAGAGTGCTGGGCCTGGAGTCAGGAAGGCTTATCTTTTTGAGTTCAAATCTGGCCTCAGGCACTTACTAGCTATGTGACCCTGGACAAGTCACTTAACCCTGTTTGACTCAGTTTCCGCATCTATAAAATAAGCTGGAGAAGGAAGTGGGAAGCTGTTCCAGTATCTTTGCTAGGAAAACTACAGATGAGGTCACAAGGAGTGGGACACGACTGAACAACAAAAACCAATTTTAGGGCAAGAACTCCAAGGAAAGAAACCTGTCTTTTCCTGTCAGTTTCTGCAAAGAACATCTGGAGGAATGGAATTTGGAATTCAGAACTTTGAGTATAGAAAAGGAAACATGGAAAGTAAGATATTCTCCAGAGGAGCAAAATTATTTTCACTCCATAAAAATGATTTATGTTGCTTCTTAGTTACAAAGATCTATGTAGTTGTTCATGTAAGTCCTTTATACTACTCTTCCCCCCCCCCCCCCCCCCATATGTTATTTTGGATGAAAAATTTTTAGGATTTTTGTTTAAACAAAGAGGTATACTTTTTAAGGCAGGACAACACTTTCTTTCTGATATAGTATTTAACTATTAGTCAAAGACTTATCAACAAGTTTGAATCCCCGCTTGGAGACTGTGGACTTTTCTTCGCTATTATAAACCCTATGGCTTCTCTTGTTTCACTCCTTATCCTCGTATCACTAACCATTTAGGAGAAAACTGTCTGTTTTCTTCTCATGTTTTCTCATTCCCTTTCCCCCACCCTGCCCACCTATTTCACTGTGCCTCCTGAAATTCCCAGTCCATGGTAAACATGCTCCCCTTCATGTTATGCCTCTTTCATGCTCTTTGCATCTCAAAGCCCTCTCATGAGACCACATCCTTCCCAGCACTAACTGTACCTTCTCTCCCCCATCTGCACTGCCCTGGTTCTGGAGAGGGAATCAGAGGACTCTTTGCTCCCCATGGTCACTTTTAGACTTGCCCTTTACTATTAGCCCTGCACTGACTTCACTTTCCTCCCTTTCTAACACCAGTCCAGGAGTTAACCGTTTCACTTCTGCAGTGGCTTCTTACTCTTGATTCTCTTGCTCCTGTGTCCTGTTGGCTGCTGTTTTCTTCCCAGATCTCAGCCCTGGGTTGCTCCCACCAGCCCTCTCCTCTTCTTCCACTCACAAGCAGCTGAATGGAGCCACAGCAGCACTGATTGCTGGCTCCATTACAGATCCATTTATCTAAACTAAACTGAGCCCTCTCTGTAATAGAGTGGTCTTTTTATTCCTCTCTAATTGATTCCCTATCTCACTTAAACCTTCTCTTTCTTTAAGCCCCCCCACAGGTCCTGTTCCCTCCTTTACCTCAGCTAAGGGTCTCGCCTTCTACTTTACTGAAAAAAAAACTAAAGACCATTGGACACAAGCTTCTTCCTTTCCTATTCTCTTTATCTCAAAACCCCCTTGACATCATTCCCACTCTCCTCCTTTCCTCTGGTCTGTGATAGTTAAGGTAGCCTTTTTCTTTGCCAAGGCAAATTCCTCTATAGGTGTACTGTATCCCATGCCCTCCTGTCTTCTCCAGGAGATTAGAGTCTCAGTCATCCCACTGCTCCCTTAAATCTGTAACCTCTCTCTCAGGTAATTGATTTCTTGCTGCTTTCAAGTATGGCCAGGTGTCTTATATCTCTTCATTTTCTTACCCACAGACTCCTTGGAAAAAGTTGACTCCTCTTGCTGTCTCTCACTGACAACCATTTGCAGTTTAACTTTCGACCTCATCATTCAGTCGAATCTACTCTCTCCAGTGTTCCCAGTAATCTTCTAATTGCCAAATAGGATGATCGTTTCTTAGCCCTATCCCTTCTTGACCTATCTGCTGCATTGATCACTGTTGACAGCACTTTCTTCCTGGATACTCTCTTGTGTGGGTTTTTGTGACATTATTCTCCTCTAATTTGCCTGTCTGACTGCCCCTCATCAGTCCTTTTTGCTGATTCACTATCCATATCACACCCCCTGACTTTGAGTGTTACCCATTCTTTTGTTCTGGGCCCCTTTCTCTTCCTCTGTACTTTCTCTGGGTATTAGTTCTCATGTGTTTAACTATCATTTTTATGATTCCCAGGTTCGGTTTCTCCCTGGAGTTTCAGTCCTACATCACTAGTTGACTTGTACATTTTGAACGGGATATTCTGCAGACATCTTAAACTCAATATTGCCAAAGTTCATCTCACTGTTTATCTTCTTCACATTTTCCATTTCCCCCTATTTCTTTTGAATTCTTCACTCTCCTTCACCCTACAGATCCAACACTTGCCGTATCTTTCCATTTCTGCCTCCGCAGCTTCCATCTGTCCCCTTCTCCTCACTGACACAGCTACCACCTTAGTTCAGAATCTTACCACCTCTCACTTAAATTATTATAGCAATCTCCTAATGATCTCCCTACCTCAGGTCTCTTTCCACTACAGTCCATTTTATGTGTTGATGCCAAAGTAATTTTCCCCAAATATAAATCTGACTATGTGACTTAATCTATTCCAACTGCAGTGGTTTCCTCTAGCCTCTAGAATAAAATGTAAAGTCCTCTATTTAGCATTTAAAACGCTAAATAATCTGGACCCAACCTATCTTTCTAACCTCTTTGGATATTACTGCCTTTTCTGAGCTTTATTGCCTAGCTAAATTGACCTTCTTTCTGTTCCTCACTCATTACATTCCACCTCTTATCTCTGTTCATTTGTTTTGACCCTCCTCCATTCTTAGAAAGGGCTTCCTGCATTTGGCCATCTCGTAAACTCCCTCTGTACCCTTAGGTGGAGTTCAGATAGCATCTTCTGTTTGAGATCTTTCCTGATACTCTGACAGTTCCCTTCCTCCCGTGGTATTTTCTGTTTAAGTACTTCCCGTGTATGTTTGTGTGTATGTGTTAACTTGCTATCTAAGCTGCACATATTTTCGTATGTGCTTGCTTTCTCCTCCATTAAAATGTAAGCTTGTCATTAATAGGGATCATTTTGTTATTTGAATTTGTATTCTCAGCACTTAACACAGTTCCTGGAATATAGTAGATGCCTGATAAATACTTGATTAATTAAATAGGTGGTGCAGTGGATTGAAAACTGGGCCTGGAATCAAGACCTGAATTTAAATTCAGCCTCAGACACTTACTAGCTGTGTGGCCCTGGGCATGTCATTTAACCTCTGTTTGTTTCAGTTTCTTCATCTATAAAATGGGAATCCTAATAACACTTAGTATATAACAACCTTCCAGGGTCATTGTGAGGATCACGTGAAATAATAGTTATGTAAAGTGCTTAGTACAGTGCCTGGCACATAGTAAGTGCCAAATAAATGTTCACAATCATTGTTATCTTATTATTAAGAAAAACATTTTACAGAATATTCAGTAGATGTAAAGAGGCCTTCTAAGATGTATACTTACATATGGAGTGCTAAAATCCCTTTCATTCTGTTTCCATGCTAGCATATTTCTACATTGCTTACAGTAGTTTACATATAAAATTACTTAGAATATTCTCTCTAAAGAAAGTCTAGACATGATGAATACACAGTTTAAGGTAAAAAAAAAAAATTGGGCTCCTTTGAGCAAGGTCATGTATATTCTTTAATAGTGACTTCCTTTTAAAACTTAATATGTACGAAAGACTCTTTTTTCTTAAAAAAAAAAAAGCTGGAAAAAATATATATAGTATGGCTTGGACCCCAGAAACTGAACATAGTGTCAGGTTCAGCCTCTAACCCAGTCTGAAGCCTGCAGCAGAATAACGAGGGCAAGAATTCTAGACCAAAGTGTAGCCTACAATTGCGCCACTAACTGATTTTTTGTTTATTGTGGCTGAGTCCAACAGCAGTCTTCTGAAACTCCAAACAGGTTAAATCCATCCTGTCTCCTGCTTAGATCCAAAACCAACCCAGAAACTATCGGAGTTCAGACTCGAGGATTCAGACTTTTGGCCGGGATCAGACCAATTTAGGAGCACCGAAAGCTGGCAGGTCCCCGCTCTGATTTGTCTTCTGAGATCCTGGCATAACATAACACTCAGTACCCATTAAAGCAGGACCAGCCCAGATATTGCTTTCAGAAGTAGACAGAGCCTAGCTCTTACTGAAAGTCTGAAGTCAGGAAATAGGACATAAAGTGCTATTATAGAGACAGGAATGCTCAAGACACAAACCCAGAAGAAAAGAATGACTCCAAAACATCAACAAGTAAAGCCTAAAATAAAACACAGCTTGGACTCATTCAGCTAGAATTTCTGGAAGAGATGAAGCAAGAATGGTTTGTTGTTTTTTTTTTTTTAGGTTTAAAATGTATTTATAAATTAAATGAGAGCACTAGAGGAAATTTGGAAAAGGAATAAGAGCTATGAAAGAAAAAAATTGAAAAATGAAGTTACAGCTTGGCACAGAGGTATAAAACCTTGCCCAACCAATAAACTCCCTGAAAATTATTGTGGTCTAAATAGAAACCAGTGACATCATGAACACCAGGAAATATACATATGAAGTCAAAAGACTGAAGAAAAAAAATATGTTAACTCATAGCAAAAAGTCACTCTGGGAATATTTTAGTTATATTAGGACATAACCAAAAGATTGTGCTTTACCATACTGTTTTTTATTCTGGGCAAACCATGTAACCAAAACTTATGGTTGGTAGCCTTGTCTGCAAATGCAAAGAAGGAACTAAATTACGGTACAATAGTATGATAAGCTACACTGTTTAGCAGGTTTTTAATTAGGTAATTTCTCCAATGTTAAAAATTTCACTAAAAAGAAAATAAACAGGGAAGTTGATCTTTATGGAGACAGAAACCAGGATACTTGAGGAGAATATGATTCTTTGGAGAGTTTCAGAGCTCTAAAGCTATTGGCAAACGATCTTTGGCACTAAATTTATAAATGGTACTCCTCCTAGTTTATATTGGAATTATCATAAAAATGCAAGAGAATACAAAATACATGTTTTGGGTTCTATTTCTGAGATAACTGTAAATAATACCTCCTTATTTATTCCACAAGTATTGATTAAACACATACTCTGTATGTGCAAGAAACTCTGCTAGGTAAATAAAGATGAAAATCTTTACCCTCAAGAAGCTTAGGCATTTCAGGAGAGGGAAGAGTGCTTTTAACAAGGGGAATCAAATAGTGCTTCATGTTGGAGGTGGCGTTTGAGCTGAGCTTTGAAGGAAACAGAATTGTGTAAGACAGAGGAGATGAGGGGAAGTGTATTCCAGATGTCATGGACCACGTCACGCTAGGGCATACATAAGATACAATGACATGATAGAGAAATGTGTTAAGGCAAACCAGTATCATGGTACTCCAGGTTTATTTGATTCCCTTTATTTTTCATTAGCTAAACGTACTTATTCAAACTCTTAATCTGCAGAATTTGGAATTTAGAACTTGTGAGGAATACAAAGCAAGAATAAGGGAGTTAAAAGCTACAATAGTCTTGGTTTAAGATACTGATGGCTAAACCAAAGCTAATAGATCTGTTAATCTTTATGCTGGACTAGGGCTTTGGCTTCCTTCCATCTGACCCATGGGGCAAGTACCAAGAGGTGTTATCTCTATTCCTGTCTACAATTGTAAAAAGGCAAAGGTGGCTTTGAAGTATTATAGCAACAATGTCCTTAAAATATATGATTGGATAATTATTTTATTAAAGTTGATAGTCTCTCTGCCTGCTTTCTCTTCTGTATATACATTTGGTTCAGTATATCAGAGAGTTAATTTTCTTCTGCTAAATATATCTATGGATGTCTCTTCCTATACTCTTACCTCTTTGGACTTTCCTTACCCTTTATCATTCTCTTTTTCTCCCTTATGTCTCCCAAGCCTTATCATAATATAAAACTAAAAAAATTATTTGCTATATTTATTGAATAATGTTTTGTGTTCTCTGTTGATTTTTTAAAGTGAATAATTAGAACATTTTCCCCCTTTGTGCTCCTCACCACTGATTGATTTTCTAAATGCCTACCATTTCTTTGGCTCTGTGTTTACAACATCCTCAAAAATTCTCCTTCCTTAAAGATCCCAGCATATGATTCTTTTTCCTTAAAAGATCGCAGTGTGAAAAATGTGGCTATTTTCCAAAGTTTCCTCTTAATGCTTCTCTTCCCCCTCTCCTCCCACACTTTCTTCAAGTCTTCATCATTAGGCTTTTTTTCTCCCTTGTGCCTTCATTTTCCATATACTGAAAAGGGCATTTTCTTTCTGGTTTTTTTTTTAATTTTAGCATTTTAATGGCAAAGAATGATTTGCAGACACTTTATTGAGAATTAATTTTTTTAAATGCCCTTATTTTTAATTGTATGGTTTGTGTTATATCTGACCTTAGAAATCAGGGAAATCTTGTATCAAGAAAAAATTGGCCTCATTCAGGTAATTAAATCATCTTGCAAGTGTTTCTTATTTCTGATCATTTAATTCAGAAATGTTTCAGCTTTTTAATTTCCCCAAGGAAGTTCAGGTTGCTTTGTGGCATGATAGTAGTCATTGTCTAGGAAAATTTTTCTATAAATGTTGAACACACAAAATTATTTTTTAGACTATGTTTCTCTAGACAAGTGACATCTTATTTATCTTCTTATTCATCCTGAAAGCTTGTGGTATTCTAAAAATAGGTTTATATTGAGTTCAATGAAATCTTTATTTTCAAGGTGATGTGTACTCATGTTGATGACTAGATGAGAATGAGTTCTTTTTCCTCCTTTTCTCCTATTGCACCTTTCTCAATGGAATTTGACGTAGCTTGGTTTCCTAGAAACTGTAATCATGATGAAAGGTTATTATAATTTTTTTTTAACATTTACAGAAAACATTTTTTTAAACTATTACCTCATCACCTTAAAATTGACTCTAAGAGATATTGGGCTAATAGGCTAGATTGGTTGGATGGTATGCATTTGGCATGTTTCTCTATTCTAGATAACTCTTAGGTTTGTATTTTCAATAAGAGTCTTATGTTTTCTACTAAAGATCACTTTACAAATTATATATAGATCATGCATTTGTAGCTAAATCCAGAAAATTGTGTATACACAGAATTTCTTTTCTAATATACAATGGAGGATTCCATTGCCTATATACACAGTCATATTTTGCCCCATGGTTTATTTGGGTAGTGACTACTGCCCGTGTTTCAGCCTGCTTTAACCTGTGTAGGGCATTTATTTTAAATATGAAATAGAAATTTCATTTCTGTTCAATCTTCCAGGCCGGATACGCACGCGACGGCAGAGCTCTGGGAGTGCAGTCAGTGTCACCACCACCCCTGATAACCGTGGCCGCAGCAGAGCCAAAGTGGTTTCACAGTCCCAGCGTAAGAAATGTTTTTTATTCTCCTCATACTCATAGTTTGTTTATTCAGCACAATCTTGATCATCCAATATAAACTGAGATAGGTTTACATCACCTTAGCCATAATTAGATATATCAAGCAAATAGTCATTAATTTAAAGGCTATACCTTGGTTTAAAAGAAAGAATTGTAATATTGCAGCCTTAGATTTCTTTGAGAAATCTTACCCTAAGCATTCTGTTGTTTCCTGTCACAGTTTCCAGGCTTGAATCCTCCTGGATTAGTAATTATTTGTGGTTTGTAATACTGCTCAAAAGGGATTGTTCCTATTTTGATAGGCATACTGTATGACGTGGTTAAAACACTCTTATAATGATTATTCCTTTCTGCTTAATTCTGTATGTATTGGTCATAAGTAAATGCAGTAAGCATTCCTACAAAACCCTTCTTTCCTCACATTTGCACCCTGTCCCTGCCTTTCTCGCTAGCCTGGCCTCCTGCTTGCTTAGCACCAGCCTCCTTGGTTTCCATTGTTGCTTCTCTGTTTATGTCCAGCATGGATGATTTAAGTCAGCCTCTGAACCTGGGAAGCAACTGAGGTCTGAAGTGATCTTAGATACATGTAGAATCTGTCTGTGAATTTGCACCTGTGTCATAGATGTGAAGACTAATCATTTGTTTCTTTCTGTGTACGTAGACTGAGTAGGTTCTTTTAGAGGCATCTGTGTGGTACACTAGACTTGGAATGAGAAAGACCCGGCTGCAGGTCCTGCCGTAGATATTTAACTAACTGGGTGAACCCAGGCAAATCATTGTACTTCTCTCAGCCTCAGTTTCTTTATGTTTTTTTGTTGTTGAGTCACTCCAGTTGTATCCAACTCTTCAAGACCTCATTTGGGGTTTTCTTGGTAAAGAAACTGGAGTGGTTTGCCTTTTCCTTCTCCAGCTCATTTTATAGATTAGGAAACTGAGGCCAACAGGGTTAAGTGACTTGCCTAGGGTCACACCACTACTAAGTTCCTGAAGCTAGATTTGAACTCGGGTCTTCCTAATTCCAGGCCTGGCACTCTGTCCCCTGTGCCACCTAACTGCCCTTTCCTTATCTTTAGAATAGGCATAATAATAGCGCTTACCTCCCAGGATTATTGTATCAAATGACATAATAACTGAAGCGCTTTGCATTCCTTAAGTCCCATATTTAAATGCTGGAGCTAGTTGATGATGACAACAGTGATATTCTAGGTGAAATAGGTGGCAGAGTAAGATAAATTTTAAGATTTTTCTGTGTCTTTAAGAAACAGGTAGTTACTTGGGAGGCTGCTAGTGGTTATGCCATGTGATAATCCTGTGGAGCAAGGATTTTCACACAACTTAGCTGAAAAGTTTTTATTTATTTGTGTCATCTTGCATGCCAAGATGCTAATCATTTGATCATTTGTCCTTCAGTCCTCATCAGAATTACATAGCACAGTACACCTTCTCCCCCTGCCCCTCAGTTACCCCTTAGAAGTGAGTGAGAGTTCCCTGCACTCAATAGAGAATATAGGGTCCTGCCCATTAAAAGTGATGTGGGATTAGAACATGATACAATGTTTTTATAGTAGTAATAAGTCTTGAAGATTGAGGGAGTCGTAGTAGAATATTCATGAAGACCAATTAATAGCAAAAAGACCTCAGTAAGTCTACTTTGCTAAATGTGTTTGTAAATAAAGACTTTGGTGTTGTACCTAACAAATGCTGCATGGTGACCTTCTGTATCGTCTTGTTGTCTTTTAATCCACTTTTTGCCTGTCCTTTGGTCTGCTCTCATAATCAAGGATCCAGATCTGCTAATCCTGCTGGTGGTAAGACATTTCTCTTGTTGCTTTCCTGTGTCCTCCCCCATCCCAAACCCCTTGCATAATATCCATCCATCCCCCCAGTGCCTTACATAAGATCTTGATCTCTTTCTTTCTCTCTCATTTCTCATAGTTTTCCAATGTATTTGAATTTGAGTTGGAAAATGATTTTTCCCCCAGTAAGATAGTGTTTTATTTAAATATTTGGGTTGTGTGTGGTGACACTTAGAACTTAAAAAGATAACCACTTGATAATGGGGTGGAGTATTATCATAACATCTCTTGTTCTTTGTGATGAAATTAAATTGTGAATGTTCGGTAGTTAAGAGTATTCATTTTGAGAACAAGCACCAAAAATGATCTATTTGAATGACAGTAATAGTTGCCTGCACAGAGAGGTGTTTTTTTTTGTTTGTTTTGTTTTTGTTTTTTTTGGTTTGCCATATACTCTGTCTCACCATACCAGAACCATGAATCCAGAAGTTTCTTGCCTCTTTTACCTAGGAATATATTGGCTGTAAATGTAAAATTATTTTAAAACTTCCCTATTATTGTCTCTTGAAGTTCCCCCTCCCAATTTCCTTTGTAAACATACTATGAAAAATATCGGGTTGTAAAGGAGGTGAATTACTCATCTTTTGTTTTGTTGTAGTAGCAGTTTTGCACTGTGCAGAATTATTTTAGGCACTGAGTTAGCTTACTGATAACGAAAAATGGAACTTTTAGATATGACCCTTCAAGGGTTGGCCCCAAATGGTGCTCAAACAGCCTTTAGAAGTCATTGCTGTTTATTCTTTTCCTTTGAGTGTTTCTTTCTTATTTTTTAGCTGGTAGCCGATCAAGCTCCCCAGGAAAACTGTTGGGAAGTTCTTATGGTGGACTTACGGGCGGATCTGCCAGAGGTACACCTATGCCCTCATCCTCAGATAAACGAAGCAAGATCCCAAGAAGTCAGGGATGTAGTCGAGAAACAAGTCCTAGCCGCTTGGGTGGACAAGGTAAGGATTCTCAGAAGTTATCCTGGAGCACTATTCTTCACAAAGTAAGATTGCCAACCTTGGGAAAAGATATCTTTATTTGAAAACAAAATACTTTGACTGTCAAAATGATTACTTCACTTTTATTTTGTGTTTTAATACAGGATATTTACATTACCTCCTGAGCTAAATGATGCATGGTTCCTTTCTTTTTAGGTTATCTCAATATTTCCATTCTTTTATAGGTTAAGTAGTACATACAGACCAAGGGAAAGGAATGCCATCAATCTAGTGATGTGACTTCATTTTTTTCGTTATTTTTAAAAAAAATTTGACTTTTTAGTTCTTTTCATACTTTCTCTCTTTACAACTTGTTTTACACAAAACAAATTTACATTCTTTAGAGCAATTTTTGTAAGTTGCAGAAATATTTGATTTTGGTCTTTCTTTAAACCCTCTAATATTTTCTTTATAAAATCTTTGACCAACCAGACAGGTGTTTTACTAAGGCACAGAATATTCCTTCAGTTGCAAATTAAGTGTACACTTTTTTTGTTGTATGTATGGTTCTTGGAGGTTACATAGTCTCTTTTCGTTATTTATATAGACTTTTAAGAATTACCTAAGAAACTGTATTCTTATAGTTTGTTACATTGTTTACTTTCACAAAAAAAAACAAACTTGGATACTTTATATAGAATGTCTTACAAAATTGTTGTATCAAGTCTCAATTCTTTTTCTTATATGAAAAGGTATTTCCAAGGTCAAAGCCTTATTTTTTTAATCAGAATACTTCATTTATAAATCTTCTGGGTTTTTTCCTCTTTCTCCACTAGGAATTAACATTTAAGCTGCACTTAAAAAATTGCAAGGCAGCAAGAATACCAAGTTAAAGATGTAGTTTCTCAAGCAGCTCTTTAGTCTACACAGTATCAGCTGTGTTGACTGATTTTTGTTAACTGATTTAATATGTGGTTTGGTTGTTTATGTAGATATAACTTGGGAGAAACTATAGCTGCAATATAATTGTTTATATTTATATTTCAAATCTGAAGCTGTTTTAAAATTCAATATAGCTCTTTTTGCATCTGGTCTTTTTGAAGTGCTTCAGATTTTGGAAACTGCAATCCACTTTCATCAGGGTAAAGTGAGTGTTTATGATATTTTCAGGCCTCAAAAATCTTTTCTACAGTTAACTGACATGAAGTTTAAAGATTACTTTGCAATTTGTTTGTTTCTTGTTTAATTTTTTCAAAATTTCTTTCAATGATTTGAATTCACTTAATTTCATATTTAAACTTTTGATGTGGTCTCATTTTCAATTTTAACTGAATAACTCCAGTCCTCTTGAATATAGTACCTAATTCTAACTCCTTATAAATTACTGGTTTCAGAAGAGCTCTCCAAAAGCAACCTGTCCAAAGTGTTAATGTTAAAAACATTTTTTCGGTAGAAGTTGACTTTCATTGCCTTCATTTAGAGGCTAAGTAAGCTGTTGTGCTAAGCTCTCATTTTATGAAGAATATCTCTCCAAATTTCTAAGCATTGTGGATAATATATCATTCAATCACTTTCTATCCATATTATACCACTGATACACTTCATATCATTATAGACCTCTTACTTTCTGAGTTCCTGTCAACATCTGAATCCTAGTAAAGAAAACAACTGTTTTCATCTCATTTATTATAGTGACAGAAAATACTCCACGTGTACACTATTTTGGATTATCACACAGGAAAGTGAAAAGATGATTAGGTAATAGCAAAGTCCCACTCATTTGATAGATCCCTCCCTGCTGGAAATGGCTTTATATTTACCTTGTATATATTTTATCTTTATCTGTCTGTGTACCTGCCGTTTCCTCTAAGTAGAATATAAGTTCTTTGAGAGCAGAGACTGTTTTGGTTTTTTTTTTTTTTTTTCTGTATAAAACACTTAGCATTGTGCATTGCACAAAATAGACACTTAAAAAGTGCTTACCAATTGGATGAAATGAGCATTTTCTGCTACTACCAAACCTTTTTTACTATAATATTTTTGAGGATAGAAGTTCCAGGTTGAACTTAACATTGACAAAATAATTAATTGAGTCTTCTTATTTTGTACCTTGAATTGTTTCTATTTATGTAATGAAACAATATAGCTACGTGTTAAACTTTCTTAACTAAGTACCTACTGTGTACAAAATACTGTTCTAGTACCAAAGGAGATACAAAGTTTAAATGGTGCTGTCTTTATTCTCATGGAGCTTGCAGTCCTGTAATAAGAAAAAATACAAATGCAGAATTCTACTATGTAATATACTATGAGTGCTTAGGAAACTTGCAAGATCATATACTATGTTGGGTCATTTATTTTGGAGCTCTTTTCAACTGAAAAAACAAAACCCCATTAATATGGATGTTGTACAAGAAAAGAAAAAATGCCTTGACTATTCATCTTCATTTAAATGATCGAATTCAAATACAGAACATATATTTATGTATATATATTTCTTTTTTTAATAGTAATGCCATTCACCCTTTTAAAATATTTTTTATTGTTCCTGTTAATTATAAAACTACAAAATTCATACTTGATACTTGTGTCACTTCTGAAGAGCCATAGTTCTACGTTTTAAATGATGCTTGATTTTATATTTTCTGGAAGGAAAATATTTTTAAATGGTTTAATTTTAATTCATATTCCAATTCTTATCACTTCACTTGAATATTCCTTAGTAATATTCACTTTATTACTTATTTTGAATTGAATTTTAAATTGATAAAGAAATTAGAACATTTTTGTCTTGAAGACTTAGTTCCCATAACGTTGTGACTATCATAGGGTCCTCCATTGCTTTTGTTTTTTGGCATAATTCTTGATGAAGAGAAAGACATTGAACCTAAAAGAATAACTGATAAACCTGAAATAAAATTTCTGCTAAAGCACTTAATAGAAATCTTGAGAAAAATTATGGGGAAAATGAAATCTTCTTATTCTTCAAAGTTTTTCATGTAAGTAACTAAAGAACTAAAGTCTGAAAAATACTTTAAGAAAGTTCAAATTACAAATAAGTATTTTTTTCATTATTACTTTCTCTTTGTCTGACTCCAAACTTATTATAATACAGAAATGTTCATATCAGCATTTAACAGAGACACACAGCAGCCATAATTTATTGGTCTCCAATGTTGTCTCCTTCATTATATCCATTCTTTTTAGAAAAATTCCTTTTTAAAGTACCTTAGTCTCCAGATGTGGTTTAAAAGGGAGAATGTATTGTACTTCACTTTACACTGTCCGGTGTCTAAGCCGTGATTTCATGTAAGATTTATGCATATGCATGTATGTGTGTGTGTGTGTGTGTGTGTATACAATTGTAGTATGTATACATGTAGTATACACACATGTATGTTTTTGCTTTTACTACATTAAGGGAAAATTTCATCAAACTGAGAATCTGACCACATTTTACACACTACCATCTCAAAAGTATTGAATGAGTGTAGTATTTAACTTCTGCCATTTTATGAAGCTCAAATCAATGTGAATTAAATAATCTCTTTAACCATCTGGTAAAGTCATACAAGTTAAAGATTTCTTTTAAATACATTCTGTTACTCCTTCCTTAAGGTCAAAATATCACTTATATTTTATTCACGCAAATATTGGCCTAGGAGAGAGAGGACTAGGAATATCTATCATCGTATTATGAACGGCACATATGCCATTTGTCTGCTTCTATGATAGTCAGCCTGATGGAATATGCAGACGTTTATGGGAAGTAAATGGGCAGTCCATACAAGAAAATGCTCTACCAAGAATGTATTTATTTGAAAAATTAATCAAGCTAGTAGGTCAGCTGTAGCAATAACACTGTCATTGAGGCAATAATACTGTCCTGTTAAATGATTTTGGTTTTTTGGGAAGAGCTAGCTTACTGGTCTTTCTGTGGATAACTTAACAATACTATAGACATATTGTTCACCCTGAGGGATATTCCTTCAGAATAAACTCAGGAGAAATTTGAGTTGTGGAAAGATACAAGCGAATTGTGTAAAGTTAGTCAGGGAGCCTGAATGGAACTGGTAGTCATTATATTACTATGTGGGACTGTGAAAGAAAGCAGTATTTCTTCATCCAAGAAGCTTATTATATATTATGTGTCCTAGGTAAAACTCTTTAAAATTGTTTAGATATTTAATTTCATAGTAACTGCTTTCCCAAATCAAAAGGCTCTTTGGAATGTTAGTTGGAATTGTAAAACAAAACATTATCACCACATCTTTGTGGAAGAATAGAATAGGGAATCAAGCAACAAGAGACTTAAGGTCAAAAAACTGTTGTTGACTAAAATATCCACCTGTTACTGTTCACTCTTCACTTTTCTTTACGTATCTATAGTTACCTAAGGTTTCCATAATAATTTTGATACCAGCATAAAACTGAGTTTTATTTCAAGGTGGCTGTGTTACAGGAAGATGGGATTTTTCAAGGTATTTTGCCAGCACAGACCTGAGAGTTATTTATTAGTGTCAAATTACTCTGTTTTTGGAAAGTTGATTTTGCTTTTCATTTCTTGGTTGTCTTTATTAAGGACCGCCATTCTTCTTGTTCATAGAACTTTCTTATTATGGTTTGGGCCATCCAGTTTATTTACTTGGCTCTTTAAGTATTGGGATAAGATACTAATAGAGAAAATGTGGTTCTTTCTACATTGTTGAAACAAAGTCCATTTGCAGAAACTCTGAGGCCGAGATGCTGTCATTTTATTACAGTAGATACTTTACCAAAACATTGGAATTTAGGTTCTGTAGCCAGGCTAACCCCAGGGTAAAATTACAGAGTGGGCCATCCCCAAATCCCTAAACATTCAGTAACCTCATACTATTCCTCTGACTGCCTAGGTCTTTCATGTGGTATTAACTGAGAAGACCTCATTTGGTAGAATCTTGTGGGTCTTTCTCTCTTTCTAACCTCTTCCTGTTAAAGCTTTCTTTTGGGTTTCTTATACTTCAGGTAGTTGCTCTTGGCTAGCTTTTGCTTGGAAAGCATCTTTTAAACTTATTTTAGAGCTAGTAAGGTTAATGTGAGACCATTCTTGAAAAATCTCTAATATTTTAATTTAAGGAACCAATGCACAGACTGCTGAAGGAATTTATATTCTCATTGGTTGATAAAGTACCCTGTGTTGAAGACTACCTGTTCTGCCTACATGTAGAATTGACCCTCTTATTCAGTCTTTAGTTGAATGATACATGACTCCATGTGGAATAACTTTTCCAAAGTTTTTGGCATAATATATTTCTCTTTTCTTTGAGTTAAACTTGGAATCAAGCATCACTATTCTTTTTCTAACTCTGTTGCTGGTGTTTGCTAGGTGACTCTGGGCTAATCTCTGAGTAGCTCCCTGCACTAATCCTCACTTGCTTTTGAATTAGAAAATGAGAGTAATACTAAATCTCATCAGTCAGTATTTGTACTGGTTGAATGTTTTTACACCAAAAGAGGGACCTTTTAAATACAAATCACTGTGCCTGCTATAATCTCAATGAATCCCTATTCTGTGGATCTTCACATATACACTAAACTTGTAGTGAAAAGTCAGCTCAAGTCTTTATCTTTCTTTTACATTATATCCAGTTAAAAAAAAAAAGAAAAAGACATTTTTTCTTCAGCCATATGGAGGAATAGGAGGGTGAATATCATTCTCAACTCTTTGCTACCTTGAATTAAATGACTAAGTGGAATGCTTTCTCTTTCCAAAGTCAATAGTGCTTTCTGAAATGGAGCACAGTTCCTCAGTTATGTATCTCTTTGTGCCTTTTGTGTATAAAACAAGACGTGTAGCTGGATAACCTAGCCTGTTTCTTGTAATGGGGACAAGTACATGAAGTTCAATAGTCAGGGACTTTATTTTTCTTTAATAATAGTTGAGTACAACTAATTCTTTTGTGAGAAACAAATATGCATGAAATCAGTTTTCTTTGTTCTTTCACTGAATTCAACAGTCATCAAAATTGGTGCTCCTCAAAAAAAAAATGCTTTTTTTGGACCTTTATTCCCTGACCATAGTTCATCTTTTAAAAATAACTCTCTTCACTTCATAAATTGAAATGTGCTTTTAATTCTTAGGATGAAAAACAATCACGATTTAAGGAACTGTGAATATACTTTAAACTCAAGCCTCCATATGGTCAATTCAACAAGTAGGAACCCTCAACAAAAAGTGTCGATGGGTCTGCAAAATTCAGTAGAAAGGAAAGAGCTTTTGGGAGTGATAATTAACAATGTCATAATTACATTAACAGAATGTGACTTTTGTATGTGTGAGCTTTCCTGTCCTCATTAAACTTGTTCACCTTCTCTGAAACTCTCCATGCTGCATGCTAGCACGGAGCAGCCGTATCCCTCGACCCAGCATGAGTCAGGGGTGCAGCCGCGATACCAGCCGTGAGAGCAGCCGAGATACAAGCCCTGCTCGGGGCTTCCCTCCACTGGGTGAGTACCTGTAGGCACCGAATTCTTATAAGGCCGATGAGTCCCTGTTCCTGATTCTGATTGCCTAGTCAGGATGCTTCTGCGTGGAATGACCTTGCTTTCCCTCCTTCTTCTCCCTGTGATCCTTTCTTCTCTTCTTTCCTCTTCCTTGGTTTACCCTTTGTCCTCCTCTGCATGCTTGAATTTTGACAACTTCAAATTTTCATGTATCAAGAAGAAAAAAACACCACTTCAATATGATATTTTGTCATTGACTACCAGCTATCACCACCTAAGCTCATTTGTTTGGGCTGTGATAAAATCAGCAGAAATGACTTGCTGACTTAGAAATTCATTTGCAACGTTAATATTCAGCATTCTTGAGATTCACGACTTTAAAGTTTGGGAATTAATTCATAAATTTACTTGAATTTCATATGGACTGCCACTTCTTAAAACAAGTTATGAAAAAAGGGAAAAGAGAATTGCAGCTACTTTATCACTTAGAAGACTAAAGTTGCTCTTGGTAAAAGGAGAAAGAACTTATATGTGATGAAAAAGCAGAGATGTCAGTTACTATTTTGACAAAGTGCCATTTCAAAGGATGTTTTCTTTAAGTCTTGCTATTTCAAGTTAGAGGCCTTGTAAGAGATTTGAAATCAGCTTCCTGGCCTCCCCCCCCCCCCCCCATCGACTTTAAATATATAGTGTGAACATAAACTTGACTGGGCTCAAGACAGTTTGGTCCTGAGGGTGAATTTAAGATCCTATCTCATGCCACAGTTTGGTGTGGATCTATAAGATTATAATCCCTGGCTTTTCTGAGGTATATTGTTGGGCCAGCAACTCAGATAAAGAGTACAGGTGATTGTGAGGGTTTCTTTCTTTACCAGTTCCTGTCGACTTTCATGGTTTAGTCATTTTCTGGCTTCAGGAGAAAGGAGAACACACAGACATCTCCTGCAGTTCCTCTTGATTTTCTTCAAGTTTGTTTGCAACCCATCTCCATTTTATCCTTGATTGTTTAAAAACTGAGCTATCCTTGCTTGATGTTGGGGGATTTAAAGTGTCTTAAGTCAGGAATATTTCATATCTATTTAAAATTATTTAGTATTTTGAAAGGTTAAAAGCAATATGTAAATGAAAAATTAATGTTATAAATATGAGGGACAATACTTAACCAGTGTGTAACAAGGCCCTTCTTTGAA
Organism: Trichosurus vulpecula; assembly: GCF_011100635.1. Lineage (NCBI taxonomy): Eukaryota > Metazoa > Chordata > Mammalia > Diprotodontia > Phalangeridae > Trichosurus > Trichosurus vulpecula. The sequence continues at coordinate 303,976,653 of NC_050574.1, read as the reverse complement.
ATTAAATAATGAGAGTTCTGGACGTAAAGCTATTTTGTAATCTGTAATGTTATCATTGTGTAATATGTAATTAAATGAAATAGGAAATGATTTGTAAGACTAAAAATGTAATTTTACTGTTTGCCTTTTCCTCAGAAGCTTATAATGTACATAATCTGCTGAAAGTTCTTTTTTTTCCCCCCTTCAATCACTAATTTCTGCCCCTCCCCTTCCCCCCCCCCCCCCGGGGCAGAAGGTGGGGGATAGGATAGGTTGTTGTGAACCAATCAGGTAATCATATTTTAGTGTCTCCATTACTCTCTTCAGCCACACCATTCATGTCGCCCTTTGTATAGTATGTCAGGCTTTGTAAAGGTAAAGTGACAAAACCCCTGCTATTTTCAAATTGACCATTTTATCCCAGTGATAAGACAGCTTAGTGGAAGGTGGTACACAATGCCATATTGGATTAACATTATGAGATGGGAACACCCTTTGCTGACCCTTTGTTATTCACCAGGTTCACAATAGCTGGCTGATTCTTCAGCATGACTACGGTATTGGATTTTTCTCAGCAATTCCAGCAGAAACAGTGTTAACATTTTCTGAATGAACTGGTGGTTTTTCCTTTAAAATTGAGGCTGTATCCCTACTTTCCCCCCATTTCCTCACCCCTATCCCTGCCAAATAGAAAATTTCTTACTAAAAGGTAAAAAATGTAATTGATTAGTTGAGATAAAAGTTTGATTTTATCTTCTTTCCCCTTCCTTTCCCAGTCTGGTATTTTTTTGGTGTTAGTATTGTGTGGATACAGCCTTGGTATAGCATGTGGTGTATAGACCAAACCAGGTACGCTGAACATTTGTGGTCAGGATTGGCCCTTGAGTTCTTGATGTGACATTCTGTATTTGTATTTCACTTGCTCTGTCCAAATAGAGATGTTTAATCATCTTGATATGGTGAGGACACAGAATGAGTTTTTTGGTTTAGGATTATTCTGACTTTGGCAGAAGATATGCAGCTAGCCTTTTTCCTGATGACATATGAAATAAAACCAAGAAGACTCCATGTGCAGGGTGGCGTTTCTGTCTTGCACAGGAAATTTGAGGTTTTTTTCTGAGCTAAGTTTTATATTTTTTTTTTCTGATAAGTTATTCCCATGGAATAGCATGTAAAAGTAGTTCTCTTTGCTGGACCTTGCTGTACTTTGCTTGTAGAATGTCCTTTTTCCCCCTCCTTTAACTCACTTGGATGAACATCATAAATTGTCCTTACCTTTTGACTACAGTCCACCATCTCATAAATTAAGTAGCCGTATGTAAAGTAGTGGCTAACGTTATGATTGTTGATATTAGTTTGCACAGATCTATTAGTACAAAAAAGAAATGAAGCATAAATCAGTGAATCTTATTTGTACTTATTAAAAATCTATTTTACATTCAACAGATTGATTTCGAGAGTAATTTGGAACATTTTCATGAGTGTGGTTCCAGCATTTGAATACTTCATTAAGTGAAAATAAGTACACTGAACATGTACTTAATGCACTTAATAGTATTGCAAACTCAGAATAATGTGTGCACAGGTTGGGATCTGGTATAAGGCAGCTCCATTTTTCAGTCCATGTAAGACACTATTTAATAAAGAGTTGAGCATCTCGTGGGGAAATTTTACCTCTGTTGTGGTCCCATGGAGAGACTATGACTCTACTATTGTCTAAAATGTTAATTTCAGCTAAAAAAATTATGATATTTTTGTCTTTGATTCATAAGCATCACTATTCAGTCTGTCACACAATTACTTAGACTCATCTTCTAAAAAGTTCAGTACTCAGCATTGCAGATTTAATTTGCTCTACTGTCTTCTGTTTTCTAGAGAGAAAGGATCTTCTAAAAAGAAAATGTCAACAAGTAAATCATACGTTTGGTCTTACTGTCTTTATTAGTTAATAACCTATTTTACCAGTATAAATATTTCATAAAATGTGACTTGTCATTTGAAATGGAATTCGTAAGAAAGAGTTCAATGTGGTACTATGAAATTAATTGACAAATCTGATAGGAATTAGTGCATGTAGTAAGGAACAATTAAAAGCAGAGGAAAATGGAACACATACTATGTGGTTATTAAAATTATGGATTTCATATTTTTTAGTTACTATAACTCTTTTCAAGAGATAGCATTGAATAATGAAGGGTAGGATGACCTTGAGGTCAAGAAAAGCTTGATTTAAGTCTTGGCTCTAATACATGGAGATGTTTAAGTCAGTTAATTTTACAATGCTCCAGGTAGTTCTCTGAAACATAAGTGATAGCCAGGTTGCCAAGTCAGCACCGATGGAGGTAGTTTCCATACTGAGAGTTCCATAACTAATTAAAAACTCAATTCCATCCTACTAAAAGAAAAGTGACTTATCAAACCATGATCAAAATGTATGTTGAATACCAGCTAACATTTAAATAATTATATGGTGAGATGTCTTTTTACATGAAAGGGAAATTCTTTTCTTCAGATGAATGAAGATTAATTTATTGCTTAGGAATACTTGGCCATTAGTCATTATTGCATCTAAATCAAACTGAAGTTAACAAGTCAAGCCTTCTATATTGGGGGAGAGGAAAAGACTTTGACAACAAAAATTTTTGTTGATCCATAAGATTTCTAAGCCTTAGTCTCTGACCCTTTTATTTTTAAACAGTATTCAATATTAGCCCATTCAGGAAAACAGAAGGATTTGGATAGGGACCCTTGGTATGATTGTTGTGAAAAACATGGGGAAAATTTTATTCAAATACGTGATTATGCTTTTTTCCCTTCATTGAGTTTTTGAAAAAACATGCATTATTACAATTTTGCTTTTGGTGCATGGTTTCATATGCCTAGTAGACCAATCAAATATATCTGCAAGCTGATTCTATAATTCATTCTTTTGCTCTGTCATTTTGGGATTTAGATAGATTTTCTGAATCCCAGTATTCTCCAGTTCAGTGTTTCATATTTCCATAATGGCTGATGTAAAATTTGTGGAACAAACAATCTTGGAGTCTCTGATTTTGGCTGAAACATACCCAGGTTGGAACTCCTTGAAGAATGCCTTTGTCATGCCTTGTATGTTTGATAGCTGTGTTTAAGAAACTACATGGAGGTTTGAGAGACTGACAGTTTTTCATTCATATCCAACATCCATTTCTTTTCACAAGAAGATATGCCAGTGTTGGTAGTGGTCATATGCATTCCCTTTGGGCTGTGGCATTCTCTGTCTTGAGTACTTCTGTGTTAATCCTGTGGGTGTTGCCATTCCTTTTACCTGCAGCCTCTCGACGTCATTCCAGGTCCACTAGTGCTCTCTCCACTGCTGAATCTGTTGGGCAGTCAGGTGAACAAGTGCTAACTGCATGACTTGGCTTCTTCATACATTCTAGTTTTATGCCCATTTTAACATTTGCTTTCATCAGTGTCAGCTAGCACTTGGCATGTATGTCCTTCATTTTTTTTAATGTGCTTTTCTGTTTTAAGTTGTCGAATGTTTATAGTTCTGTTTGTAGACCTTAGATGCATTATATCCTGTTTTACAATGTCAGTTCTGCAATACTTTTCCTCATTTTAAAAAATAGGAAAATATCCACTCCTCTCCCTCAAAGACAATAACTAAAAATTTGCTCACTTTCAGTCATCCTGTACCAACAGTTTCAAGAGGGAGGGTTGATACAGACAAGTGACCTGAAAAGGTTTTTGTAGCTCTCATTTCTTGATTCCAAATACAGTGGTAAATTATCATTGCTAGTTAATATTGTTTTCAAAGCTTCAAAAGCATTTTCAGTTAACTACTGAATTACTTTGATTCCCCTGTTTATTGCTTATGCACACACATATGTGTGCCTAAATTATAAAAAAAAAGTAAATTGCTTTTGACAGTTGTATGAACAATATGATTAAGATTTAGACAGATGGAGAATGTTGCAGCTATCCTTCAGTCATTGATACTTCTAGGTCTATAGGTGTGTTTATTTAAACCCATCCATTAGCACATCTTATTATAACATTTAGCCTTGGGCCCAAAAGAAAAAGTACAGTATAATGTATTACTTTGCCCTTCTTCAAAAATCATTTTTGATATATGGATAGCCATTATAGACATTTGATTCATTAAATAAACATGTATCATTTGAGAATAGAAATATCAAACACTGGCAAAATCTACTAATTTGTTGACTTTTGTTAGATACTAGTAATAGATATGAAACCTAAGATTGTTTTCCCCCACTTTTAATGAAGCAGCAACATTTATGGCCCTACAGTTTAAACACTGATTTATCAGAAACCAAGTTTCTTCAGGCTTTGACCATGGAAAAATTGGAAAGGAAGGCCTACCTTTTATCTGTCAATTTTTATTTGCTTCAGTCCCTTCACACTCTGACTGGTTCAATGATTATCTGAAGATTGAGGGCCAGGTGGAGGCAATAATTATCCATATCTACCTCCCAAGAAAATAGCATTGCATAGTAGGATATCCATATCAGAAGGTAGTGGGTGTTTGTTCCAGTGCAGTGAAAGTAAAAACTCTCCTTTTTTCCTCAGGTGTCACATAATCATTTCTCTCTTCCCTCATTTAAAATATAAATAGGCTACAATAAATGCCAAATGATACTGAATCATTTTGTGTTTCAGAGCTGTATGCAGCTGGGAAGCACCATGTATTTTTATTAATTATTTGTATTTGAAACGTAAGGAGCGTTCCTGGAACAAGATACGCAGGCATGAAAGCCTCCTTAGGGTTTGATTTTTTTAAAAAGCCAACTTTTGTTTGCTATGGCAGGTATTTTATAAATTGCTTACAATTGAATTTATTTCATTCTGTTATTCATAAACCCCCCACTATCTACCCTTTTTTAACGTAGCAAGATACTGATTTAAAGAGGGATTTTGCTGTCACCTGTGAGAATGGTCTAATCTGTTGAAAAGTTCTTGCAAATTAAAGCTGTTTTGTCCTTGTGATGCGTATGGTAGTGGGCAGAGTTATTTGATTGCCCTCATTAAATTGCCTTTGAAATATAACATATATAATTTATATGTGATCAGAAAGTGTGTTAAAAAAGGGTATAGTGTAACATAAATTTTTTATTTCCTTTTAATAATTCATGGTTGTATAAGTTTTCTCTAGTAGCATTTAAGATTTTTTTCCTTTTGTGTAATGTCACAAATTAAGTTGGAAAAAGTTTAAAATGTTCTATAATTTTATTTAAATAAGATATAAATTAGTCTTTTAAGTAACACCTTAATTTAAAAATTAACAAGACTAGGCAATTTATCAATATTTAGTTTAAATTTTAAAGTATGACATTTCCCATTAAGATCAGATGATGTGATAAAAAAAATCTTCCCTTTGACATAAAAATGTTTATCTTTCAGGATATTGCTGATACAGATTAAATAGTGAAAACACTTTAAATATTAGTCTTCTTTTTCACAAGTTCTTTATAATAAAGTTAAATTGAAACATTTTCACCATTGCATAAAACTCAACTATATTGTTAATTTCTATGTCTAATGCTATTAACCTCCATTATTTTATTGTTGGATTCTTTTCAACTGATTTCATGGGTACAGTCACCTTTTAAAAAAAAGAAAAGGTGTTGGCTTCATTTTCCATGATAATTAGTAATAGATTTTTGAATAATTGAAACTTCAGTTTCAATGCTTTTAAATCAGATTCCTTGATCTGTTTCAGCTAGTCTTATACCTGTCTCTAGGAAACACAGTGTTCACAATACCATACTTGAGGTAAAATTAATACTTAAAGTTAGCTGAATGATGAGATTTTTGTTTGTTTCTAATTTTGTTGGTCCTTTATAATAGTGGAGTTAATGATTTTGATATGATTATCTGCAAAGGGAAAATCTCTGATCAGCTTGCTGGAGGAGATAGTGTGAGTACATCCTGGTGTACTATACGCCATTCAGCAAACATCAATTGAGGATTTACTGTGCCAAAGGCACAATGCCAGGTCTGAAAAGAAACACAGGCCATTCCTCCGAGGAACTAACATTCTAATAAGTGGGGATGAGATACAGGCACAAATTAAGTATCATATAAAATAAAGGCAAAGGAGAGATCACTTTCAGGGAAGGCTCAGGAGGAAGCAGTGCCTGAACTAGTCTGAATGAAAAGAACAATTTCAACAGGCAGGCAATGAGCAGGCAGGCAGCAGGCAACAAGCATCTGTGCAAATAATTCAGTTCAGCAGTAGGGTATGGTCGGAGTAGGTGAACAGTGTGGGTGTTAGGGTCATGTGAAATAACTGAATAGGTGCCTGCTGATTGGCATGAACATAAAGCACCTGACAGGGATGATAGGTTTGTAGCTTAAAGTTGGAAGGAACTCAGGTCATCAAGCTCAACCTAAAGTTTTGCAGATAAAGAAACTGAGACCCTGACGACAAAGCAAATGACTGGGACAAAGACCCACCTAAAAAGTTGTAGGTCTGGGGTTCAACTCCAGGCCCCAAACTGGTGTTCTTCTCACCATTCCACAATGAAATAAGATTTAAAAGGTGGCTTCACACCAGATTTTGCCAAAGAATTCTTTTTTCTCTCCCATATAGGGAATGCAGATTAACTGAAATATTTAACAGAGAACAACATATGGTCACTTCTAATATAATAAGTTTTAAGAAAATTGTTTGGCATTGGGGTGGGGGAGGTGGACCAGGGGACACAGTATGCACATGGATACATGGTGCAGGCAGTATGAGTAGGAAGAGATTCAAGAAATGCTGTAGAGGTAGAATGAACAGAGCATGGCAGTTGATTGGATAAAGAGAGTGAGGGAAAGGGCAAAGTGAAAGATGACTTCAAGCTTTTAGAATCTGTGTAACTGGGAGGATGGTGGTGTTTTCAGCAGAGATGAGAAGAAGAGCAATTTTAAGAAGGTGATGAATTCAATTTGGGGCATAGTTAATTGGAATGTGATAGAGTATTCGGTAGGCATTTGGCAGTGGAGCACTGGAGATTAGGGCTGGATTTGATTCGTTTGTACAGAGGTGATTGAGTGAAGGTATTTTAGAATGTGAGATCATGGAGGACAGGGTTGAGAGAGAGAGAGATGGGGAGAGAGACAGAGAGAGAACAGAAGAAAGCCTAGGACAGAACCTTGGGGGACAACCACAATAGGGGTCAAGAGGTAGAAGATGAACAGTCATCAGATTGAGAAGATAGGGGAAGCAGAATAAAACTGTCACAGAAACCAGCTTGGGAAAGAATATCAAGAATGAGAAAGTGTTCAACAGTGTCAAATGTTGAAGAAACACAAAGAGGGTTCGAACTGAGAAAACACTTTTGTATTTTGGTAAGTTGTTTTAAGAGCATGAGAAAAGCAGTTTCTATAGAATGATGTGGACAGATTTTAAATGGGCTGAGAGGAAGGGGTATATGGTGAGAAGTAGAGGTAGTAAGTATAAGTAAGAGATAGTGGGTTTAGCAAGTTCTGCGAAAGATACTTTAGAATAGGAGAAATTTAAGTGTTCTTGTAGGCAGAGGAGGAAGAACAATAGAGAAGGACAAATTGTAGCTAGACATAAAAGTGGGGTAGGTAGGAAATTAGTCTGTGAAATAAAGTCCTAGAGGAGTCAAAAGGGAATGGGAATCCATACTAAAAGGGACTTTGTCCAATGTTAATGAGTTTGATTAATACCCATTAAACAGCAAGGACTATAATGAAACTCTCTACGAAGAGATAAATTTAGTCTGCATCTCTTTTTTTTCTTTGCACTTGCTATAGTGGAATTTGTCAATCTGTGAAGCTTAAAATTGAATAACAGTACCAAATAACAACTCCCTGATCCTTCAGGTAAAGATAAATAGCCTAAAAGATTTGTAAAATCCAAACCCTCCCTTCCACAATCTAAGTAAACTCTCCCCAAATTTTCCAGTAACAAAATATACATTTAGATACCAATTCATTGTAGCCATCATGTAAGAGACAGTTACAGCATAGTAGTTAAATTTGAGCAGTGTTAGAAAAATACCTTAGTTTAGTTAAATTTCACAGTAGGGCTCTTCAGGGCCCCTGTCTGATTGTTGGGAAAGGCATAGTTGCCTTCGAGTAATTCAGAGGAAATGTGAATTAACTAAACAGAATTGTTTTGCTTTTGTTTTCTGCATAGATCGGTTTGGGCTTGGGCAGCCGGGAAGGATGCCTGGTTCTGTCAATGCCATGCGAGTTCTAAGTACAAGCACAGATCTGGAAGCAGCTGTCGCTGATGCTTTGGTAAGAAGGACAATAGATACCATGCCAGGTGACCAAATGTCACTTTTGATTGTTCAGCTATATGTTCTTTTTTTCATTGCGGATAATACCAGTAAGTGAATTGATAGCTCAAAGATGTAAACTTGTATTTAGCATTTTTTAATTGCTCTTATTGAACAAGTATGCAAATCTTTATTGTAGATTTCTTTTTCTCTTACTTTACATCTCTGTACTTAGGCATTGATAAAAAGTGATCTGCTAGAAGTTAATAGGATTGGGTAATTCTTTGCTGCTTTCCTGCCCAGCCAGTGGAGGTTTGATGACATCGTGCTCCTAGGAGAAGGGTTGTTAGTTTTTTCTTTACCTTTTATATCCCTAACACACCTTCAGTTTTTCTTTGCCTCTGCTATATTGCTCCATTTTCAGTCATGAGCAAAATTTTTGGCATGGTCTCAACATAGTGCATTAATAGGTTCTCAGTCCTGTTACCCGCTCTTGTTATAGTGTGGGAAATACTACATTGATGCCCTCACTTATTTCCACATAATTTTTATTTTTCAAAAATGGTATTATGAAAAGGGACCTTAATATACTGTGGGAACAATTTAAATTAGATATTTTTGTTAGAGAATAGAAACACTTAAAATATTTTTTAAAAATCTTAGGGCAAAGTAGAGAGAGAAACTTCAGAGATCTTTTAATCTGTTAGTTAAAGAACACATACTTGGTGGAATCCATTTGCTGTCAGATTGGTTTTAAAAGACTAGTTTCATCCAGGAGTGTAAGACTCTCGCACATTCTGTTTTATGTGCTCAGCATTTGAAATAGATTTTTTTTTTTAAAAAGAGCCATCTGATTTCAAACCTTGTTTTTTTTCCCTTTTACATATATATTGTTTTTAAAACTATAATTTTTAATCCAGCCGTATGTCCAATCCAAATTTCTCAATGGATTATTGCTAGAAATCCAGATCTATCTCTTCGGATTTTCCCTTTTCATTCATTCTTGTTTGATCCTGCCTCTCTACAAACGAGTAGTTTGCAACTACAATAATGCCTTCATTGTAGAGAAGGATTGCGAGGTCAGCTTTTATTCAGCAGTCTTGCATGTAGAAAAGCAGTTTTCTGGCAAGTGCTGGAAATGAGAAAGATTGCTTTAAAGATGGCTTTATCCCAGAAGTCAAGAACTGGAGCAGAATGATAGAAAATTGGTTCCTGATCCAAGTCAGGAGCTTTTGGACCCTATCCCTCATTTATTCAGAGATCCTGGGGGAAAGTTGAGGGATGGGGGAAGGGCGGTGGTGAAGGGATAGTGAATAAAAGACATTGAAAAAACTTAGTTAAATGGACTTCTTGTGACAGAGGCGTGTCCTTATTCCCTTTAAAGAGTTTCCTAAGGGATTATCTGCAAAGTTCTGAGAACCTGAATCAAACTTGAGAGATGCAGCTACAGCTTTATTTTACTTGAGTTTTCCACAGAGCTCTACCTTCCAGCAGGCTACAGCTGTGAATCAGATCCTGAATGTAATGGCCCTCTGAGCTGTATCTTTTTTTTTGGGTGGCCAAACCAATTGATGTCCCAGTGTATCCTGTATCAGAGAAGGAAAAAGCCACAACAATGGTATAGGACTCTTCACAAATATAATTTTCTTACCATGGGTATAGACCATACGCCATGGAAGTTAAACTGTTAAAAATTAGATAAAATCATTTTTAAGAATTAATTTGGGGGGTGCATAGTGGTATTTTGGCAGTGGGAGGCTTAGGAAGAGGGCATAGGACTAGTAGAGAATGCCATTTTGAAACCATTTTTGTTATTATTTGCTTGATTTAAAACACCTGCTGACCTGTGTTTTTTTTAATTTGCTAAGATACATTTTGCTGTACATTTTTGTTGCAAGAAGAACCCCTACATAAGCTTCTGACATAATTCTCTATGCTTTTTCCCCCATCCTTCAATATTTTCCTGCCTACAGCTATTAGGAGACTCCAGGAGCAAGGTACCAGTGCTTTGTTGACTTTTCTGTTTGTTTGGTTTTTTTTTTTAAAGCCTTTTTTTTTTTCAGTTGCAAGAATTTATAATTCTGGGATTGTTAAAAGGAAAGAAAAAAGTCCAGTATGAGCATCCTTGTTATAAACATGTAATTTTGTGATGATTTGAGTGATTGTCAGTCGTAGTTCATGTAGTTTTGTTTTAGCATTTATTCTTAGATATTGAACTCTGTTCTTGCAACTGCTAGCTATTAGTTTTTGTGTATTAACCTATTGCTTGCTTATGCTTATGTCATCATTAAATCATGAACATAATCGTGTATTCTTCATATTTTAACATTTTACTTGATGTAAAAATCATATTGTCAGGTGACTACTATTTGGAAATTTCAGGTCAGAATCACTCATTTCTTTTCCTTTAAAGAAAATTTGCATCACAGCTTGACTGAGTATGTTACATGCTATATTATGTAATGTATAGCTGTGGGATACTAGAGAAAGTATCAGAAGAATCAGGAAACAAAGACTTCTTAAAAAATCTTCCCCACTTTTGCAGAATTGAATTGGTTATATCCTTTTTACTATAGTAGGCCCACATAATTTAAGAAACCTTTTGGGATGATGTATGAGGCTGTATCCAGCTAAAATGTCCACAGTAATCCCAAGAATCCTTGTGAAGATGGAACAGTTAAATATATTTTTCCACAGACCATGCCAGTATATATCACATTTCACCTTTTACTGCCTGAAAGTGTATTGTTGTTCAGTTGTATTGAAGGAGACCTTTACTACTGTTATTTTCTAACCTGTTGGCAGTAGAGGAAAATATTGACATATTTTCCCTGCTTTTCTTCTTTTAGTATGAAGCTGAATTTTGTTTTGTTTAACTTAATGTGCCATTCTTAGCCCCACTCAAAACTCCCCATCTTTTTTCTCAATCTCTACGAACCCTATCTGGGTCTTGGCAGAAAAAGCCAGTGAGGAGAAGATATGAACCATATGGGATGTATTCTGATGATGATGCTAACAGTGATGCATCAAGTGTTTGCTCAGAGCGTTCTTATGGCTCCAGAAATGGTGGAATTCCTCACTACCTACGACAGACTGAAGATGTAGCAGAGGTTCTAAACCACTGTGCTAGTTCAAACTGGTCTGAAAGAAAAGAAGGACTTCTTGGATTGCAGAACTTACTGAAGAGCCAGAGAACACTAAGGTGAGTGAGGGAGGTGTGCCACGATAGGATTAGGGGTTCAAATGCATAAAATAATGGGGTGTTTAACTTTAAGAATTGGTGATATTATTAGTATGAACATTTCCTGCATCTGTGAACATCACATTGTATGCCTTTGTAGAAGGTCTTCATGATTTGGTATAATTTGGGAGATAGGCATTACTTGCTCATATTTCTTCTATCTCCTCCAAAATTAATTTGACTGATCCTTAGGTAATGACAATGTCAAATCTATACTCTCAGACCCTTTCTGGTTTGTAAGGATCTGGCAGAACTTGTATACTCTATCATAGCCTTCAAGAACTGTGGGTAGGACATCAGTGGAAGATGTTATGCTTTGGTAGTTTTAAAACATTTACCTTTATTTCTGGTTTGAAATGGTATTCATAAGTGTTTGGATTTTTCTTTCTTTTGATGAAGCCTTATTTTGATTTGTATTCAAGAGGGGAAAGCCATTGACAGTGTTCAGGGTTTATTAAATTAGTATATTACATAAGAGTTTGGGGTTCATCATTTTGGAAAGTTGCCCAAATTAATTCAGACCAAGTGTCACATTAATTGCTTATGTTAGAATGCCATTTGTTTGAAATCGTAGTTGGTTTTTATGATTGTAGCCGTAGTGACACACCAACTTGAGGGCAATGTGGGTCAGAATCAGTTTCTGAACCAAGTCTTTAGAGATGCTGTAGGTTTGGTCTCTGCTTTGATGTAGGATCCAATGAAGTTACCTTATGCTAAGTCTATATTAAAAATACGGATGGGGTGTTGGCAATTGTTTTAATTGTTTATCGATCCAAGATATATGTTCCATGAGAAGGAAACATTTCTTTTATATTCAATAAGAGATTAGATTACATGAAGGCATTGATGCTGAACCTTTATTTAAATAGAACAGTGTCTTCAGAATTTATTACTTCAATTGTTATGTTTGCTTTAGGGTATATTTCTTTAATATCCAGTTCCTCCCCCATTTTTTAATAGGGTAACCATTTTTTTTTTGAGAGAATTTACTCTCTTGGCTCTTTAAGTAGGAAAAACCTTATGAGTATAGATCCCTGTAATAAACCTCCTAGACATGGTCCAAGACTTGTTTTATAGGCTTGGGCACATAATTGCATTTTGTGACATATTTCCCACTCTACCTACCCCAGGGGGTTAAATGAAATTAACTGTGCTGTGAGTAAAGTTCTCTGCTCAAGGTGTAAAGTAGTATTTAAAGGAGGAAAGAGTCATGAGTGTAGGGTGTTGCAGCAAGAGAACGCAGAGTAGTCAGAATCAAGGTCTGAGTTCAGATCTTGGCTTTGTACCTACATAGTGTGATTTTGAGGCATTCACAACCTTTTTTTAATCTTCCTTCTCCACCAAGGAAGTTGGACAACATAATCTCTTAATATTCTTTCTACTTCTTACCTTCCAGGATTTTATGAAAGTAGGCGTAGGCAGTTATTTAATCACTCACAGTCACAAATTACTGAATATCTACCATGCCTCAGAGGGATACAAAAGAAGTGGGCAATATAAAGCTGGAAAATATTTCTAAGATTATATATAAATGAAGTTTATGGTAATGTGGTTATATTATTTTAGAAAAGGAACTTTTAGAAAAAACTCATGTAGCAAAGAATCTACCTAGTACAGAAGTCTTCTCTTCAGTTAGATATTCCTCCCAAACTTTTCCCTATCACTTCTAGTAATGAAAAACTCACTACTTTACAAGATAATACCTTCAGTTTTTTAAAATGGCTAAATCTTGCTTTGATAAAGCATCCAAATCCCAACTAACTCTTTTTTTTCTTTTACTTTATTATTTTTAGCATTCTTTTTAAATTTTGAGTTTCATATTCTTTCTCCCTCATACCCTTCTCCCACCCACTAAGAATGCAAACAATATTATCAGTCATCCATGTGAAATCATGCAAAACATTCCCACATTAACCGTATGCCCCCCCAAAAAAATGCAAGAAAAATCAAAAAGGTAAGAAAATTATACTTCAGTCTGTACTCACTTTCCCAGTTCTCTCTCTAGAGGTGGACAGTATTTTTTCATCATGAGTCCTTTGGAATTGTCTTGGATCATTGTATTGATCAAAGTAGCCCAGTCTTTCACAGCTGACCACCATTACAACATTGCTGTTACTGTTCATGAAGACCTCCAGTTCTTCTCACTTCACTTTGCATCAGTTCACATAGGTCTTGCCATGTTTTTCTGAAATCACCTTTCTTGTCATTTCCCACAGCACAATATTACTTCATCACAATCATAGTTGATAGAAACTCCTCAGTTTCTAATTCTTTGCCAACACAAAAAGAGCTGCTATAAATATTTTGTATGCACTTTTCCTTTTTCTTTGATTTCTCTGGGATACAGACCTCATAATGGTATTGCAGATTTATAGCCCTTTGGGCCTAGTTCCAAATTATTCTTCAGAATGGCTAGACCAGTTTATTACTCCACCAACAATTCATTAGTGTACCTGTTTTTCTCTCATCCTCTCCAGCATTTATCATTTCTGACAGGTGTGAAGCGGTACCTTTTAATTTTGTTTTAATTTGTTGTTCCACAATTTTGTTGTAAAAAGTGTTGTTTTAATTTGCCTTTCTCTAATCAATAGTGATTCAGATAATTTTTTTTTAATGTAACTGTGGATGACTTTGATTTCTTCATCTGAAAATTGCCTGTATATATCCTTTGACCATTTGTCAATTGTGGAATGGCTCTTATTTTTATAAATTTGACTCAGTTCCATACTCAGTATATATTTGAGAAATAAGGACTTTATTAGAAACTTGTTAGATCTTTTAATTAGGTCTGTTTTTGCTTTTGCTTTGTCAGAGTCCATCATTGCTACCCCTGTCTTTTTTTTTAGTTCAGCCAATGCGTATTAGATTCTACTCTAGCCCTTTATTTTAATTCTGCATGTGTCTTTCTGTTTCAAGTGTGTCCCCTGTAAACAACATGTTGGATTCTGGTTTCTAATGCAGTCTGCTATCTGCTTCTGTTTTATGGGTGATATCATCCCATTCACCTTCCCTGGTACTGTGTTTACTGTGTTTTTCCCTGAATCCCATTTCCTTCAGTTTCTTTTCCTCTCTCTTTTTATCCTTTCCCTCCTCAAAAGTCTATTTTGCTTCTAACTACAGCCTCCCTTAATCTGTCCTCCCTTTTTATCATCTTCCTCCCACTCCTTTCTCTTATTCTCTTTTCCTACTACTCCCTACTATTCTCTCTACTCCTACTATCTGTCTGTTAAGTTACATTTCTATACACAACTGAGTGTATATGTTTATTCTTCCCCCTTTGAACCAATTCCAATGTGAGTGGGGTTTCAAGCATTGCCGGTACCTCCTTTCCTGTTTTCCCCTCCACTATAAAAGCCCTTTCTTGTGCCCCTCTTTTATATGAGAAAAATTTCCCGTTCTACCTCTCCCTCCCAATTAACTCCTAATTAGGCACCCAAAATATTCATTCCTCTCCCAAAGCAGTGAAAAAATACCCCTACATCATAGAGTAACCAATCTATTTTTAGGCAGCTTTGATTGTGCTTTTTTTTTTTCTTGTCCCAAATATTGAACCCAGATCTGCTACTGGTAAATCCCATCTTGGGCTATTGAGATCTCAAGTATTGATGTCGTCATCCATTATGTTAATTAGCCCTGGCCACTTTGTGCCAACTTCGGGCTTAATACTAAATATGCCATCTGTGTCTTCATTCAAACGATTAATTACAGATATTGATAAGACCCTATGACATACCCTCAAATACCTCACTTCAGGTTGAAGTTGACCCGTTAATCTTAACTCTTTGTGATTCAAACAGCTGTGAATCCACCTGAGAGTAGTAACTTCCAGAGTATGTTTGCTCATCTTGTCTATGAGCATATTATGGACAAATAATATCCTTTGCAGAGAGCACTTTATTGAATGCAATACTGAATTCAAGATATGCTACGTAGATTAGATTCTATCCACCAATCTATTAATCAAATAAAAATAGAGAGATGAACATAAGTTTATTTGACTTCTTAATGAACCAGTGTTGACTTCTGGCCTTGGTCCTGAATAGGATTTTCTGTGTAGGTTGGCAGTTCAGAGGACCAGTGGAAACATTTCAGGGTGGGACCAAGGCCACCTGGCTAATGGCAGAGTAAGAGCTCCATCTTGTCCATAGTAAAAAGCTCAAATGACAAGGGGTATATCTGTATAGGTTGACCGAATAGAGATTATTTTTTGAGGGTAGACTTGGAATCAGAATCAAGGGACAAAACTTAAATGGAAGAGGAAAGCATGTTAGGAGTCCAAAGAGTTGAAAGCAGTTGCCATCCTCATTTAGATGTCAATTGCCTTTAAGCTTTTATGGTTTAGTTATTTTTTGTTTGTTTTTTCCGATATGCTCCAGTCAGCATAGATTCTGGTTCACCTCATTTGCCTGAATGGGAGCCATCCCATGTAACAAATTGTTGTTTTGTTGTGTTTTGTTTTTCAAGACAGAAAAAGAAGAGATTTAAAAAAATCAGTAAAAATACATTAAAAAGTTTGCTGATAAGTTCAATGTGCTACACTTGTGGATTTCTCACCTCTGCAAAGGGATGAGGTGGTAGTGTCTTCTCATATATCATTTTTCAAGCCATACTTATTCGTTATGCTTTTTCAGTATTCTCTTTTGGTGTGTGTGTGTGTGTGTGTGTGTGTGTGTGTGTGTGTGTGTGTGTTTCTGTTTACATTGTGGTATTGGTCATTGTATATGTTATTTTCTTGGCTCTTCTTAGTGCACTCTGCATCATTTCATGTAGTCTACTATACTTGGGGGTTTTGCCTACCTCAAATTTGACGCCTCTGATGTAGATCTTTCCATATTTTTCGGTATTCATCATATTTATCATTTCTTACTGCACAGTAATTTTCCACTGCATTCATGTACCACAGTTTGTTCAGTTATTCCTTATTCTGCTTTGTTTCTAATTCTTTGTTATCACAAAAAGTGCCACCATATGGAGTTGTGAGCTGATCCAGCCGTTTTGGAGAGCAATTTGGAACTATGCGCAAAGGGCTATAAAAATGTTCATACCCTTTGACCCAGCAATACCACTTCTAGGGTTGTATCCCAAAGAAATCACACAAGCGGGAAAAGGACCCATATGTACAAGGATATTTATAGCGCCTCTTTTTGTGGTAGCCAAGAATTGGAAATCAAAGGGATGCCCATAAATTGGGGGATGTCTGAACAAGCTGTGGTATATGAAGGTAATGGAATACTATTGTGCCATAAGAAATGGGGATGATACAGACTTCGTATCAACCTGGAAAAACCTACACGACATAATGCTGAGTGAGTGGGGCAGAGCCAGGAGAACATTGTACACAACCACAGATATATGGATTCCGTGAGGACCAACCCTGACATACTTCACTCTTCTTAGCAACATAAGGTGCAAGGACTACTCCAGGGGACTCACAGTGGAGAATGCTATCTTCATCCAGAGAAAGAACTGTGAAGTTTGAATACAGATTGAGGCGCACTTCATGCTCGCCTTTATTCTTCTCTTTTGTTTTTGTTTTTGGGTTTTTTTTTTTTTGGTTCTGTCTCTTCTTTCTCATGATTCATTCCATTGGTCATAATTCTTCTCCACAACTTGACTAGTGTATAAATTAACTCAATGCGAAGTTATACATGGTAGTTATATGAGATTCCATGCCGTCTTGGGGAGGGAGGGAGGAGGGAGGGGAGAAAATCTGAATCTCAAAATTATGTAGAACCGTGTTTTGTAAACTAAAACTAAAACTAAAAAAAAATTTAAAAAAAAAAGTGCCACCATAAATATTTTAGTGTACATAGAGAATTTCTTTTTATGAATGGCCTCCTTGAGGGTTAAAGCCTAGTAATAAAATCTCTTGGTCAAAAGGTATAGAAATTTTAGTCACTCTGTTTTCATAATTTCACCTTCTTTTTGCAAAATGGTTTTTAATTCATAACTCCACCAACAATGCACTAGAGTGCCTGTGGGAAACAGGTTTATTAAAAGGTACAACAGATAACTCCTAGTGAGCCTTACATTCTTACTCAAGGGTTTTTAATCTTTTCTGTAATTTTGATAGTATTTAACTTCAGCCTGAAGTGGCATTGTTGTAGTTTTGTTTTCATTATCTTTCCAAGTATTTCAAAACCAACCATCCTTGATCCATTTTAATGTATTAGAGAGTAGGCATATATAAACTATTTAGGAGAGTGAAAGAGGTACAATAAGCACTAAACTGAGGCAGGGGCCTTCATGATTGTTTAAGTTGTCAGTGGCTATGTGTGTGACTCTAGGAAGATCACTTGACCTTCCTGGGACTTGGTTCATTTACTTATTTTTCAAATAAAGAGGTTGAATTAGATGATCCAAGGTCCTTTCAGTTCTGTAAAGTTCTAATATTTAGAGCAGAGATAGCCATAAGTTGAGAATTTTGTTTTCTTTATAATCTGTGGAAGCTGACACAGTCACATGGCTTTGAACAGTGAATGTCTCCTGCTTTCTGCTTGTATCCCAGACTCTCTCTGATTTTAGTAAACTAATGACCTCTTAGAACGCAATAGGTTCTTTTAAACCTGGCTTTAAAGGTAAGCTATTATGAAATTTGTCAAATATTATGTCAAGAGAATTAATACTCTTGTTTTATAAGTAATTTTTGAAGTGACTTTAGCTCTCTGCTAATAATCAGAATCAGTTCAATACAAATCATGAGTTCACCTGCAGGGGCTGTACAGTTTTCATGCTATCTCATGAGGTGCTAAATCATGACTAAATAGATAGCAGCCAACAAAGTGCTTCGGGGCCCAGGAATAAACCCCTTGCGGTCATTATCTGCCCACAAAGGATGTCCTCTTCATAGGAGTTATTAATATCTTTTTGAAGCATTTCTGATATTAGGATCTCTTGTGTGTAAATAATTATAATTGTATTAACTCCGTTTATATCAAATGTAGATGTCCTATTATATATTGAAATGTTTAATATTTAAATGTTTTCAAATAGGCTTGATATTGACTCTGTTTTGTACATAAAACTTGTGTCTAAAAGTTAGACTCCTCCATGACCATGCGTTAAAGACTTCTTTACATTTACTAGCAATTCAGAAAACAGAGCTATAGTGAGCTTTAATATATGTTTAATCAATTCAGGTCTCATTTATCTTTATTTATTTGTTTTTCTGCTAGTCGAGTTGAATTAAAAAGGCTATGTGAAATCTTCACTCGAATGTTTGCTGATCCTCACAGCAAGGTGAGTCTAGAGAACAGCCAGAGAGCTCTTACGTTGATCCTTACTTGCATGTTCATGTGAGATAGCATTGAGTTTATAGATGTGAAGTTGATGTTATTGATGGCATTTATTCTCCTATTTTAAAAAAATCTGGCATTTTTAGTAGCTTCACTCTTTTAAGTGCCATAAAGCTTTAAGTGCCATAAAGCTTATTCTTAAGGGTATGTATGGTAGTGAAATGATAATTTTTTAGCTTAGAGTAAAACAGTATAAAGTTTATAGGATAAAGAGTGTATCAGAAATTACAGTAAAAAGAATTAACTTTGTAATTATTATCTTTAACTACTATAAAGCATTTATATATACCATTTTTGTCTGAATATAGACTTCAGTGTTATTAAAATGTAGATTGTGTAAAATTTGAGAGCATTTTACATAGCCAATATGTTTGCTTCAGTGTCTGTTCATTGTATTGGTTCAAATATAGTCTGTAAAATGCAATATTTGTGGAAGGGAAAAAAAACACATTTTATGTATCTAAATTCATGACTGGACTCCTTTTTTTTTTCCTTTCAAAAAATATCATTTAAAGGTGTACCCAATATTTGAACCAATAATGTATATATGTTAATAAGATAATATCTAGATAAAATTGAAGCCTGTGATTGTAGACTTATTGAAGCACTAAGCAAATGTTTCTGAGAGTGGAGTCCCCCCAAATTAGTTGTATCTAATATGTCAGTTTACCTATCCAAGGCTGCATCTAGTAGGAACTAAAAAAAAAGTCACAAATTACAGTGGCATGGAGCCTGAGGCTGGAATAAATAGCATAAAATTGAGGTTAAAATGCCAACTAAGTATTTAGTGAGTCCATGCCAAGAATGAGAGTCCCCTTCCTGTCCCGTGTATGATGAGGATAATGCTGGACTCAGTAGGTGAAAGAGGGTCTTCTTTACAAAATTTATTTGGAGTCCCAAATTTAAATTTATGCCATTGGTTTGAAGAGAAAGGGTCAGGGAACTGTAGGTTATTACTGGGGAGAGACATGATGATGATGATGATGATGATGATGATGATGATAGCTAGTATTTATATAGCACCTACTATGTGCCAGGCACTGGTGTGGGTTCAACAAAAAGATTATTTTTACAGAAAATTCAAAAGATCAAATTTATTTAGATGTCCAGTGGATTAATTTCTCAATGTGGAAGATAGATTTTAGAAATATAAGACAAACCTTATCCAAAAGTATATGCTGCTCTTGAACTAGGGAGCTTCCCTAATGTGGGGACCTTAATATTAAGACATGCAGAATCTTAAATGTGTAGTAATAATTAGGAATATTTAAGTCTGCTGGATCATCTACCTTATATGAGAGTAAAATGGAGCCTCTCTCCATGTGCAACCATTAATCACCTGGCCTTTCCTGGGTTCCTTTGTTAACTTTAGTTGTTCCACAACTCTTCATTAGAGGCTGTTTTATATGGCTCTTTGGCCTTTTCCTAAGAATTATGTAATGTACTTGTTACTTAATGGTCTTATGGGGTATATCCCTGATTATTCAAGCTAAATGCAAATGCTGTGTCCTTTAGATTAATATGAAGCCAACTGTGACTAGAACTTGTTATTGTGTTTGGTGCCACTAGACTTTATTCTTGAATACTGAGCCATACTTGAAAAAAATGGAACCTGTGCTAACTAGAAAGGTTGTCTACTTCTCCATTGACAGCCTGACAGCCCAAGCAGTACTGTTCTTATTTTCCCTTTGGAGAAAATTACCAGAGTTCTTCCTCCAGGGAACCATCTTGATTGTTAAAGGGCTCTAGACTGTTTAGATGAGAGAAATTCTCTATTAACCATAATTCATCTCTACTCAAATCCAACCACCTTGAGAGTAAATTATCCTATATTAGGTTAATCATGAAATCTTGAGTCACTGAGACTCTTGTGATAATGGAGGCTAATCAAGGATTTCAAATAAAGCATAACCATTTTAGAAGAATATTATCAGTAATAGCTTTAAGAGCCCTTATTAAAACAATAAGATTTATAACATAGAGAATAGAGGGGATTATAGATGGTTCTGGAGATTGATGAAATTTCTATCACCTATTCGCCTCTAGATTGCTGATTCAGAACCAGAATGTGATGCTAATGAAAGAAATTTGTTCCCATCAGATGTCTCTTGTACAGTGAGTTGTTGGGGAGGGGAAGATTCTCAGTTTAGTTACCATATATTAGGTATTTTTGTGGGATGAGAAACCACCCCAATGGCTGGGACTCAATTCTTTCCCTGTAAACCGTTCTGTAAGAAATCCCCAGGATTGAATACATGTCATTGTAAAATTAAACATATATTTATAATTAATTGGTAAGGTGCTTCCTGTAGAGCAGGTTGCATTAGCAGGATATGAAAACAAATTGCTGCATTTCTCCCTGTAATTGGTTCAATGAAATTCCAGTTTGGCCCCTTCTTTCGCATTAGATATTGCTAACAATTGCGTTGCCACATGACGAGGGAATGAAGTAAGGAATTTTATAACAAGTAGAGTAAATCTTGATCAGAGAATCGCAGATGAGAAAATGGGGATAAGTTAAATATTTAGAAGTTCTTTGTTAAAAGCTGCCTTAAAATGTCAAATACACAAGAGTGGATTTCCCTCTGCCTAATTTATTAAATCCTAAATTATTAATGCACTCACTGAATACTAAAAATGAGAAACAGAATAGGATTATGAAAAGAGACCTGGATATCTTCAACACCAGTCCCTTGCCTTCTAGCAAGGTTTAATTTCTCAGTTCTCCATATTTTAAAGTCCTGTGTTGAGGTATTAAAACTTTTATTATAACACTGCAGACACTACAAGCATACTTTCGTTTTTTTTTTTGTTTGTTTTTGTTTTTTTTGCATACTTTTGTTTTTTGAAAAACTCTGCATCATGGTACTATTAATTCACAATGTGGACTAACAAATGGTTTGTTTTGTTGCATGGCCTGCTGTGCGGTGGAATTCACAAAAGAGAGTAAGTCCTTCCCCTTTTTCTCCTTTATTTTTCTGTGACACAGTGTGTAATGTTAGTGTTTATTGGGGATGTTAACCCAGTTGATTCTGTTTTGACAAAACCACCTTAGAAGTTTTTTTATTTGTTGTCTACTCTTTCTCAATGTTTTAAATCTTGATGACCTTTTAGTGAACTAGAAGTGGCATTAAGAATGAGAAATGGTAAATTTTCAACTCTGTATCCCTTGTAGGTTTTCAGTATGTTCCTGGAAACTCTAGTGGACTTTATTATAATCCATAAAGATGACTTGCAAGACTGGCTTTTTGTTCTTCTGACACAGTTACTTAAGAAAATGGGAGCAGATTTACTTGGATCTGTACAAGCAAAGGTTCAAAAGGCTCTGGATGTAACAAGGTAAAAGTGTGGGGGCTGTCTTCTGCTTCTTTTTGTATCCCCAGTAGTTAGCATAATGCTTGGCACATAGTAGGTGCTTAATGGATGCTTATTGACTAGCTGACGAGCATCCTGTGGTTATTTCACAGCTCATTTTTCAGTTCTTCATTATCGTTTGTGTCTCTTATCTACTTTTGTCTGTCTTCCATTTAGATCCTAACTTACTCTATCTACATAACTATATATACATATCTGATTTCTCTCCCATATAGCCACCCATTGTCTAGCTACCACTGTTTTTAGTGGAGTATATTTATCTTTGTGGATGTGAGTAGAAGATACACATGGTATTTGTTGCAAGGGTGAGAGCCCAGGAAAGTTGAAAGTCCAGGAAAGAAAAGGAAAGTAGTGAGCTGAGTGTTAGAAAAGTTCCATTTAGGTTTTTGCCTTCTGTTCCTCCAACCTGAGGCAAGTAAGTGATTAGAGTCAGATGCTGTACTCTGCCAAATTATTGTGCTCTTGATTACATGATTTATGGGCTGTGGGGAGTATACTGATCAGCCTAGGAGATTATTTTCAACACTGTACTGCAGGCCAGAAAAGAAGAATTAAATTCGATCAACTTTGTTTCTTGGGCAAATATTGCTTATGTTAGGCAGTATGTTACTTTGTAGACTGTACCGGGTCACAGTTTTTTTCCTTAAACATTCATGCCCAGTTCTGCCTTGATTCTTTCCCGGATGTGTAAATGGTGGTGAAATTCTCAAACCATGTTATGATATGACCCTTTTTGTTCTTATTGGGATGAATGAGGATCTTTGAGCATTGCTTCCTAAAATTCACATTTATGTATGGCTACCAGTTTTAGCCATTTTTTTTTAAAACAACCTTGTAATATAGGTGATATAGGTATTTTTATCTCTGTTTTATAGTTGAGAAAGCTGACATTCAGAGGAGTAAAGTATGACATGGTTGCACAGGAAGTGGCCAAGTTGGATCTTGAACCTAGTTCTCCTAACTCCCAAATCTGTTGTGCTTTCCATGCTGCCTTGCTCCATTTGGGGCCTAATCCGAAGTATTTCAAAAATTCTGCTTATACAAACAAGTCGTCTTCCAGAACTTGCTGCTTACTACAGGTGTTTAACTCAGCTCTCAGTAAGGTGGGGCTGGAGGGGAGTAAGGAGGAACTCAGGACTAAAAATACCACCACATGCTATGGGGAGAATCTTCTTGGGGTTGTTGCACATCTGAATGGTTCACTGGTCAACCTCGAGCAAGTGATGCTGTATTTAGCATTGTTTAGTGTTTTATGTTTTCCATGCCTTTAGAACCGTTACTGAATATTTGGTTTCTTCTTTTGCAGAATTGGGGAGAGTAGTTTCTGAGGCAAGGGTTGCAAAGAGAGAGAGAGATGGAATCCTTTTTTCCATCTCTTGGTCCCCAAAACTTAAAAAAATGTGTTTCTCCTCAGTTGAAAATAAAACATCATGGTATTATAAAAAGAAAAATAAAAAAACCTTGCACTTGAGTCAGAAGACCTCAGTACAAGTCAAAACCCTTCTACTTACTTAGGAGTTGACCTTGGATTAACTCCTCTGAGCCACATTTTCTTCTAGGACAAAATGAAGGGGTTAGATTAAATGGTCACCTTCTACTCTAGTTACAATCATTTTGACAAGATTATCAAGAGTATAGTTTAAGGATATTCAAAACACATTTTTAATGTTTTGTTCTCAATTGACACTGTGTAGTACTTTCAGAAATAGAAGCTAGAGCTCGATATAGCACTGATTTGACCTAAAACAGAATTATCAGTTTTCTCATACTATGTTATCTTCTGTAAAATTGATACGAAGTATAGATCCATAGTATTTTATAACTTCTGCGAATGTGAGTAATAGAGTTGTTAGCAAATTAATTGTGACCATATATTATACATATACATATATATGTATATACACATACATACATATATATACACACACACGCATATATATATATACATATATATACATATATATATATATATATATATATATACACATATATATATATATACGTATGTACACACACACACACACACACACACAAACATACACACTTTATGATGTAGTGAGACTAAATTCTGTCTGGGGCTTGTGAACACTGATTTCCTTATTTCCTCTTAGCTAGTATACATGCTCTAAGTAAACCGAAGTATCCTCCATTTCTTATCTTGGGTCATCACTGGAGACACTAAGAATGGATTTGACCAGTGGTGATTTAACTGCCTTTTTCTTTTCGAGATGGTCTTCAGAGCTTTGAAGATCAACATAGATGGTAAAAAGCATTGTGTTATTTGTAGCAGTTGTTTATTTCATCTGCTTTGGAGAGGGTTTTAGTTTTTAAGTGAATTTTTAACAAATTCTGTTACTTAGTATCAGATAATGAATAAAAATTCTTACTTTCAATGCCTTGCCAGGTTGAATTGGAGGTCCCATCCCTGTCATACAAATGAAAAAAGTTAATTTACTTTTCAAATTCTTGTGATTTTCTCGGTGTTGATATTCTGTCCATTAATGCCAGTCACATCCCCATTAACTTTATTAGGGGCTAGTCTTTGTAAATTACTGTGACCAGACTCACCACTATTGATGAGCTTCTTTGAACTCGGCCAAGGTGGTCCTTTGACAGCACGTAGGCAGGAGAATCAGGTGAGCCTGCTTAGGTGACTTGGGGCAAGCCTTGTCACCTCTCTGAGGCTCATTTTCTTCATCTGTAAAGTGAGAATGTTGAACTCCATGACTTCTGGAATCCTCTTTAGCTTTAGCATTCTGTGATCTTTACAAATGTGTTCTGAGTTCTTTTGAGCTTGTTAAGCCACTTCACTGTTTTTGCTTTGCTAGCATACTATTCAGGAATTGAGGAGTTTCTCTCAACTCCTGAATGAGGCATTGAAAGATGACTGTAATTCAGTTAGTTAGTCAAGAGACACAGTGGTTTATCAGGGAGGAAGTGGAGGCACAGGAAAGTTTCTGTCCCTAGAGGTTTAGATTTCTGAGCCAAAATCTGACAGCAAAGCAGAGTATCTGACGTGGCTCAATGTTGTCAGGCTTCCCTGGCCAAGCAGTCCATTTCTGGAGTGGTTGCACAAAATAACAACAAATAATTAACAATTATCAGGCCAGGGTCTGTGTAAAGCAATCAGCCCAGGAACATACTAGGATGGGGTCAGAAGGAAAGGCTGGTTCAAGAGGAAATGGTGTATCATTGGAAGACAAGGTGAGGTTCCCATATCAGAAGCTGGGTCAGATAAACAAAGGCTAGAAGATAAAATGAGTAAAACTTAAGCCCCTCCGTATCTCTTCTTTTATCTCTTCTGAGCTAGCAGGTTATCTCTAGGATGTTCTCTCACCTACCTCCACTTCCAATTAAGTTTTGCCCAAATGATGCAGAGACATTCTTGAAATTATTTGTGTTGTGCAGATTTTGTTTTCCCTATGTGTGTTTAGATAGTATTGTATAAAACTATTTCATGACAGGGCATTCTTATTCTGCGTTTTAAAAATAAAATACTATTTTGTTTATCTGTCTAGGGATTCCTTTCCATTTGATCAGCAGTTTAACATTTTGATGAGATTTATTGTGGATCAGACACAAACGCCAAACCTTAAGGTCAGTTACTATGTTTGTTATAAAATACATAAGTATTTGGCCTTTATACCTAACTTTTACACAAGAACTGTATGTGTTTGTATGCTAATAAATTTATTGTTCAGTGTTTGAGGTAAGATATATCAATAATACTATCAATAAAAATGTTTGGTGTAAAATACATAGGTATTTGGCCTTTATATCTAACTTCTACACAAGAACTGCACGTGTTTGTATGCTAATAAATTTATTGTTCAGTATTTGGGGTAAGATATATCAATAATGCTGTCAATAAAACCAAATGACCTTTATGTTTAGAAATAAAGGACCCTTTTCATCATTCCTTATTTGACTAATACTTTTAAAATTTCCCTAGATATTGTCACTGCACAAAATATGACAAGCAAAAAATCCTACTGTGAGTTCCAGATTGTACACTTAGAGTTTGCAACAATTTAATTTTGCAGGTCAAAGTTGCAATTCTGAAATACATTGAGTCTCTGGCCAGGCAGATGGATCCAACAGACTTTGTAAACTCTAGTGAGACAAGGCTTGCTGTTTCAAGAATTATAACCTGGACAACAGAACCAAAGAGTTCAGATGTGAGAAAGGTATGTTCAAAAAATAGCTGAAGTCTTATATGGAGATGTCAGACTCTCCATAGGAATGTGTTAAGAAAAAAATAATCATTCAGTGAATGGGCACTACTGTTTTCTAAAAATCTCTTGAAGCCCAAAATACTGGTTGAACTTCCATTGTTGTTCAGCAGTTGTCTATTAATCTCTCAAATATCTACTTCCAGTTTTTCCACTTAAGGTTGTTCAGTATTTACTATCTAGTGAAACAAATTGCCTTGCAGCCAAGATAAGAAAGAAATCAAACGATTGTTTTCTAATACAGAGAGAGAGAGAGAGAGAGAGAGAGAGAGTGTTTGTTTATTACAGTTTTGTATCCTCTATTTTTGAAAGTAGTATTCTAGTAATCTGGTCTCAGGTATCTGATAGTAAAGTATATTGGTTAGTTTTATAGCAGAATGTTGAAATGACCCAAAGAAGGAAAATTTCTTTATTATTTACCTTACTTAAAACACACCGAATCTTTAATTGGCCGGAGTGGAGGAGGAAAAGTTAGCCTTAACATTATGATAATGTTTTAACTTTGTATCTGAGTACTTCAGTCACTGTGGTTACAAATTAGATTTGTTTGGGTTGTGGGGTTATTTTGTAGGTCAAAAGAAACGGTTTTATAATTACTTATGAAGTGGAAAATTTTCCTCCAGACACTCTCTTTTAAACCTAGTGTTTTCACATACAACCTGAAGTCTTTTGCTTTGTATCAAAGTGGGCTTCCTGTGGCAAAGATCAGTTAACTTCGCTGCTTTGTAAGCTTGATGTTGATAGAGAACTGGCTTAGAGGTTTTTGAGCATAATCCAGAATTCTCTGCATTAACCCTTCTGTATATACAGTTGATATCACATCCAGGTAACTTTATTTTCAAATGAATTTGCCACAAAAAGAAAACTGGTTAAATTGTGACTTGTGAATGCATACCTGAACAGATGTGCCATTTCAGAAACCAAGTTTGTGAAGGCCTCCAAAATAGCACAGTACTTTAGAAACTGAAAACTTTCATTTGCATTTCAAAAATGCTGGATTTTGTTTTGTTTGGGGGCTTGAGGTATTTTGGTCCTGAGACTCCTTAGAAGTTAATGAGTGTTTCACACTCCTAGATGGAAGAATTGGACGATAAATGATAGTGCCAGAGTTCAAGGAACTTAATGTCCTACAAAACCTTCCTAAAATCCATGTTGTAGCATTACACTCCAAGACCACATCAGAGACTGTATTAACCATTTTCCTTAAGACCAGGGCTAACCCGGGGCAAAGTAGTTGAAGTTGCTCCCATGTCCTTTATGTTTGCCCCAATTTCGGATATTCCCATTTTCCTAGGTGTATAGGTTTCTTGTAGTGCTTTGGGTATACTAGAACTCTCCACAAGAGCTTACTGCTACTTGTTTATGGGGTGTAGATTTTAAATGTTTCTGTCTTTATCTCAGTATGGCTTATATTTACACGTAGGTTGTCCATATTTGAAGATAACATGATAATCTAGGCTTGGTGTGGCATAAATCAAAGTTGTCCTAACTCTTTAATGGAAAATTACTTTGCAACTTATTTTTTAATATGAATGTGTTTCCCAACCAAACTCAGAACTGTAAATTGAATTAGACAAAGGGGCTAGGATATGCATAATGTAATTGTTATTTTCCAATGCTCCAACTCATTTAATATTATCAAAAAATGTATTAATAGTCATAGCAGACATTTATGTAGCTCTTTACAGTTTACAAAACACTTGACATACATTTTTCCCACTTTACCCTTGAAACAACCTTATGCTGTACAGTAGATCAGATGAGGAAGTTTAAAGCTTAAGTGACTTAACTAATAAGTTTTAGAGGTAGGATTCAAACCGAGGTTTTTCCTGCATATCCATATTTTATAAATATAAAAATTGTGGCTGAATGTTTAAAAAATACTCTTTAGTGTCATACTAATAGAGACAATGTAATTGTTATGTGGAAACTTTCAGTTTTTAAATTTGCTCTGTGCATAGCTGATAGATTTCTTTAGATTTCTCCATTACAAGGGGATCCTTATTTGTCAGGCTTGTATGGTGATTAAAAATTACCAAGATAGGAAATTTGAAACTGGCCATTTGTGAATAGTAAATCAGGATAACTCAGTTTTAATCATGTTACTGCCACTAATCTGCTATTTGACCACAGAGGAGTTTTTAACCTGTTTGCCCACGTTTTCTTATCTGTAAAAAAGGTATGATAATAACAATTTCATATGTGTATACGTATATAGTGCTTTATGTATATTATCTAATTTGATCTTTAAAATAATTCTGACCTAGAGAATACAAGTAGTATATTCCCATTTTACAAGTGAGAAAACTGAAGTTCAGAAAACTTATGTGATATCCCAGGGTCAGTCATGTGGGAGGCTGAGACTTCTGCACAGTTCTTCTGACTTCAAGTCCAGTGCCTTTCCTAATACATTTAAGTTTCCTTAGGGATAATACCACCTATCCAGTATAGTTAGGGGCTTATGGTAAAAGATCAGTTGAAATAATTGAAACAAAAATGCTTTAGGAAACAAATTTTTTAATTGTAGTGTTAGCGGGGATGGGCAGTGGTCGTTCCTCCTAGAATTGAAAGGGAGATGATTTCTACAATATGTCCTCATGTCACAGTCTCCAGGAAGTGATATTTCTTGGTGCTTAGTAAATGAAGCTGGTGAGTCAGAATTGAATGTGCAGTGTCTTTATTACCATGGATGGAAGTGACACTTTAAAAGGAGTTTTTTGTAATTACATAAATATACAGAAGCCATTTGGACTAGATAGGGAAATGTGATCCTAGTTCTGAGCATCAAAGAGTTAATACAGACAGCTTTTTTGGAAAGGTCACAGTTGGTTTAATATTTTCATGGTGTTTTTTTTTTCTGTGCGGCAATTAATTAAATTGTCATGGGCAAGAACAAGTGCATACTTTATTCTGAGTACATCAAGAACAAGAATATTGTTGTGGTTACAATACTGACTCATGAATCTGTTGCTAAAACCTCATGCTGTACCCTGAGAGCGTTTTGTTTACCACCAGCAGCTGAAAAATCAGAAACAAAGATATATGCATGTATATACACATATATATGTATTATCTTTTGATGTTATTCTTTGGTGTAGGAAAGGCTTTTTTTGCTTCAGGTCTTTTCTGTTCCCATTGTATTTTCTGTGTTTGAATTCCTTTTCTTTGCCTGCTCATTTAAAAAAAAAGTAGCTGCTTTTTTTTTTTTTTTGTAATCACTTCTAGTCCTGGGGCATGGGGAAAGGTGCCTCTGGCCTTGGATCTTTCTTCATTTCTCTCTAGCTTGAAACTGAAACCAAGAATTCTGCCCTGCTGTAAGTGCCCGCAGCTAGCAGAGTCCCTGCTCCACTGCTTCTGCACTTACCAGGCATGTGCTACTTCTTTTTCACCCAGGGTGGCATCTCAGCACCACAGCTGGGGCTGGCATTTATCAGCAGATGTTCCCTCTATCTTCCCGGGCTCAGATACTTGGATCTCCACATTGTGCAGGAGGTGAAAGTTCCTGTGGCTGGGGCTGTAACAACCTCCCAACCCAACTAGCCCAGGGCTCACTGCTTGTTTTTTCTATAGAATTAGCCTGGAGGCATTTACTCTTCACAGGGACCAAACCTTGGTCCTGGGATTTCTCTTCTGATCTTCTGTAGTTGTCCCAGGAGGGCTACTATTCTGCCCCAACTCTTGTTTAGTTTTAGCCCTCTTTGTTCACCCGGAGGCACTATTTTGTCTTGTTTGTGGGGAGAATCTGGAAAGCTTGGAATTTTCTGACCTATTCTGCCATTTTCTCAGAATCCTCTCACTAAGCCAGTTTTAAAGATAGTGTAGATAAAATATAGCTAGGTTGGTGCTTGTGTTCCATGCAGTCATGACATTCATTTTGAAAGCCAAGTATCAATAGCTTTTGAATTATCTCCTATTTTATATAATCAATACCAGCATTCAGTTAGTATGGGTCATCTGGGATTGGTTAATAAACTGTGGTTACCTTAAGCTATTTATTTAAAACAACTATTCTCTAGCTCCCCCAGCACAGGGGTTGTAGACAAAAGAACTAGGGGAGATCCAGTACACATAAAACAGAGAACAATACAGGGCAGTTAGCATAAAGTCAAATGTCAGAACCTATGGCTTAGATTAAGTGTTGCAGGCATTTCCAGAAGACAATCAGTGGTGGGCCTTGAAGGACAGATAGGAAAGAAATCCTCTTCTTTTCCTTTCCTTCTAATGGATGATTAGAAAAACCTTCAGTGGACAAAAAGTTTATTGATTTTTGAAAGTCATTCAAATATAATATTAAAGGTCTTGTAGCCTTATCTGTAGTATTCTGTTTGTGTATTTGATTCTACTAAATGCCTACGTAGATTGCTTGGACATTTTGCTTTGTGTCCACAGGAAAATTCAAAGAACAATTTCATCAATTTTAATTACACCGTTAGGTGCAACAAATAGTGAAATTCAATCCGAGTTATCAAGCATTTATTAAGTGGCCCCTCTGTATAAAGCAGGGCTGTCCAACCTTAGGTTTTTATTGAAACAATAAACAGTATATTTTGATTTGCCATTTTAGTGAGAGCTCTGTGGTAGCTTGGCTTCTTTTACTAAAGCATTTATGTAAATTTCTGTGCTTGTAAGTGGGTACATAAATCACACTGCAGGCTGCATTTTGGACAGCCATGGTATAAGACACTGAGGATACAAAAGGTGCACAGTCCCTGCCTTATACAAACAAGTATCACACAGTAGGGGACAAGAATGTGTGGGTCAAAAGACCACTGGCTCAAGTAAAAAAAAACAGAGGTGTCTTGGTTTCTCAAGGCAGGAAAAAAAAAAACCAGAAACTTTATTTCATCAAGTCTCAAGAATTGGGCATCTTTCACTACGAGGGTGGAGATAGCAGTAAAGAGAGGCAAGGGGGGGAGGAGGGTGAGGCAAGCAGGGAGATATATACCCTTGTACAAACAATTCTAAGAAATCCCACCCCAGAGGCTGGACCACCATCCCCATTTGCGGAGACGAGTGGCCTCACAATCTAACCAGGAATAAGTTTTTTACCCAATACAAGCACAGAAACTACAGAATTACCTTATAGGGAAACTCTAATGCTAAGATGGCCATTTGTAAATAGGCTAGGGGAGGGGGGAGAGGGGAATATCATCCGGTTTCCACAAAATCATATGATTTACAGGAAAATGAAACTTAGGCCTGGTGAGGTTCATATCCTAACTAAATTTGTACTATCTCTATTTGAATATTGCCTTGCCTGAGTTATTCATAGGGAAACTTTCACAATCTTATATTCCATTCACAGCTGAAGTGACATCTATAAATCTAAAGAAGAAGGGAGAGAAAGACATTCCTAAAGGCTAAATAATCAGATTCCCACAGATTCAAATTTATCCCATTTCCCTTTTCTCTAAATATTGATTCTCAAACATTTTAGATATAAATACGTATATACATATTCCCTGTGAAGTCTTCAAACTTTATTCTCTCACTACCTCACGCAAGAATAAAGGGGAAGAAGTAGAGCTTTAGACCAGAGGTGTCAAAGATCACTATCAGCCAGAACCAGATTAAGATATATTGGGGAAATGTTTAAGAAAGTAAAAGTACAGTACAACATAAGTTAATATTAAGTTTTGGTTTTTCTAAGTCAATATGCTGCTGCAGAGACCCCTTTTCATATTTTATTATTTAATATTTTAGTTTTCAACATTGATTCCCACAAGATTTGAGTTACAAATTTTCTCCCCATTTCTACCCTCTTCCCCCACTCCAAGATGGCATATGTTCTGATTGCTCCATTCCCCAGTCAGCCCTCCCTTCTGTCACCCTACTCCCCGCCCCCATCCCTTTTCCCCCTTACTTTCTTTAGGGCAGGATAGATTTCTATGCCCCATTCCCTATATATCTTATTTCCTAGTTGCCTGCAAAACCAACTTTTTTTTTTTTTAGCATCTGCTTTTAAAACTTTGAGTTCCAAATTCAACATAGGCCACACATGTATCATTATGCAAAACACTTCCACAAATAATCATGTTGTAAAAGACTAACTATATATTCCTCCATCCTATCCTGTCCCCCTTTATCCAATTTTCTCCCTTGACTCTGTCCCTTTTCAAAAGTGTTTGCTTTTGATTACCTCCTCCCACTGTCTGCCCTCCCTTCTATTATCCCCCCTTTTTTCTCCCCTTCCCCCTACTGTCCTGTGGGATAAGATGCCCAATTGAGTGTGCATGTTATTCCCTCCTCAAGTCAAATCTGATGAGAGCAAGATTCACTCATTTCCCCTCCCCGGCCACTCTTCCTTTCCCACAGAACTGCTTTTTCTTGCCACTTTTATGTGAGATAATTTACCCTATTCTGTCTCTTCCTTTCTCTCTCCCTGTCTCTCAATATATTCCTCTCTCACCCCTTAATTTAATTTTTTTTTTAGATATCATCCCTTCATATTCAACTCACCCTGTGCCCTCTGTCTGTCTGTCTATATATATATGTGTGTGTGTGTGTATGTGTATGTGTATGTGTGTGTGTGTGTGTGTGTGTGTGTGTGTGTGTGTGTATATATATATATATATGTATGTATGTATGTATACACACATATATATTCCCTTCAACTACCCTAATACTGAGAAAGGGCTCATGAATTACAAACATCATCTTTCCATGTGGGAATGTAAACAAAGCAGTTCAACTTTAGTAAGTCCCTTATGATTTCTCTTTCTTGTTTACCTTTTCATGCTTCTCTTGATTCTTGTATTTGAAAGTCAGATTTTCTATTCAGCTCTGGTCTTTTCATTGACAAAGATTGAAAGTCCTCTATTTTATTGAAAGTCCATATTTTGCCTTGGAGCATGATACTCAGTTTTGCTGGGTGGGTGATTCTTGGTTTTAATCCTAGCTCCTTTGACCTTTGGAATATCATATTCCAAGCCCTTCAATCCTTTAATGTAGAAGCTGCTAGATCTTGTGTTATCTTGATTATGTTTGCACAATACTCAAATTGTGTCTTTCTGGCTGCTTGCAGTATTTTCTCCTTGACCTGGGAGCTCTGGAATTTGGCAGCAATATTCTTAGAAATTTTCTTTTTGGGATCTTTTTCAAGAGGAAATATGTGGATTCTTTATATCAGGGCAGTTTTCCTTGATAATTTCTTGAAAGATGATATCTAGGCTCTTTTTTTGATCTTGGCTTTCAGGTAGACCAGTAATTTTTAAATTATCTCTCCTGGATCTATTCTCCAGGTCAGTGGTTTTTCCAATGAGATATTTCACATTGTCTTCCATTTTTTCATTCCTTTGGTTCTGTTTTATAATATCTTAATTTCTCCTAAAGTCACTAGCTTCCACTTGGCTCCAATCTAATTTTTAAGGTGGTATTTTCTTCAGTGGTCTTTTGGACCTCTTTTTCCATTTGGCTTATTCTGCCTATCCAGGCATTCTTCTCCTCATTGGCTTTTTGGAGCTCTTTTGTCATTTGAGTTAGTCTATTTTTTAAAGTGTTATTTTCTTCAATATTTTTTGAGTCTCTTTTAGCAAGTTATTGACTTGTTTTTCGTGATTTTCTTGCATCACTGTCATTTCTCTTCCCAGTTTTTCCTCTATTTCTCTTACTTGCTTTTCCAAATCCTTTTTAAGCTCTTCCATGGCCTGAGACCAATTCATATTTTTCTTGGAGGCTTTTGATGTAGGCTCTTTGATTTTGTTGACTTCTTCTGGCTGTATGGTTTGATCTTCTTTGTTACCAAAAAAAGATTCTAAAGTCTGAGTCTGAATCCTTTTTCATTGCCTTTTCACATTCCCAGCCATCTACTTGACCCTTGAGCTTTTCGTCAGGGTATGACTGCTTGTAGAGTAGAGAGTATTTTGTCCCACACTTTAGGGTCCAAGCACTGCTGTTTTCAGAACTACTTCACTGTCACCACAAGCTCTGCCACAGCAGTGTTCCTCCTCCCCCAAGAACCGCCAACCAGGGCTGCAATCCAGATCCAAGCAGGGCAATGTGCCAGCAAAGTGCTCCTTGCACTCCTGCTCTGATCCGCCACTTGATTCCTCCCACCATGTGAGCCAGGGACTCAGGAAGCAGCTGACGCTGGAGCTCTGGAAGCAGCTGCAGGAACTTCCTACTGCTTCCGCCACCACTACCGCTCCACCTCTGCCACCCCTAGGGCTGGGGCTGGACTGCTCTCTAACAGGATCTAGAAGTTTTCCCACTAACCTGCTCCATGGTCTTTGGCGTTTATGGGTTGAGAAGTCTGGCAACTGCCACAGCTCAATGATTAATGGCCCTCAGGCCTGCTCTACCCAACTCCCTGTCTGGTTGGTCCTGGCGCGGCCCATGCAGGGCTGCGTTCTGCTCTCAGCACCATACAATAGACCCTTCCCAGTGACCATCCAGGCTGTCCTGGGCTGGAGACCTGCTTCCCTCTTGGATTTCATGGGTTCTGCAGCTCTAGAGTTTGTTCAGAGCTATTTTTACAGGTGTTTTGAGGGATTTGGGGGAGAGCTTAAGCAAGTCTCTGCTGTCCAGCTGCCATCTTTGCTCCATGCTCCCCTTCCCCCCGATCTGTTTTTATTTGAGTTTGACACCAATGGCCTAGACAGTGTGCTGCAGTGTAAGAAACATGAGTGAGAAGTCACATTCATTGTGGGATCAAAGAAAATATAGAGAAGCTGGGACCTGAACTTAGAGGATTCAGATAATAGAATTTAGGTACTAGAAGAAAAATTAGAGATCATGTAGTTAAGTTATCAAGCATTTAGTAGGTGCCAGTTATGTGCCAGATACTATGTTAAATATTGGGGATACAAGAAGAGGCAAAAAGAGGCCCTGCTCTTAAGGGGCTCACAGTCTATTGGGGGAAACAACATACAAATAACTGTAAACAAGATATAGACAGGAAAAATGAGAGATTGTCTCAGTGGTATGACACTAGCATTAAGTGGAATCTGGAAAGGCTTCTTGCAGAAAATGAATTTTAAGTGAAATTTGGAGGAAGCCAAGAGGCAGAGAAGAGGAGGGAGAGCATTCCAGTTATAGAGGATGGCCTATGAAAATGCTTGCTCTCAGGAGGGGACCATCTTGTATAAGGAACAACAAAGAGGCCAGTGTCATTTGATCCTAGGTATCTGGAGAGGGAAGTATAGTAAGATCAGAAATGTTGGAAGGGACCAGGTTATGAAAGGCTTTGATTGCCAAATAGGATTTTATATTTGATCATAGAAGTAATTGAGTTACTGGAGTTAAGAAACTTCAGTTTATTTTTGAAGGGGAGGGGTGTGACATGGTTAATTAAACCTGCACTTTAGGAAGAGTGGAGGATGACTTGGACTGGGGAGAGCCTTGCGGTAAAGAGACCAACCACAATAGTGTGGTAGTAATCCAGGCGTGTGGTGATGAGGATAGTGGCTTGTCAGGAAAGAAGGGAACATCTATGAAAGGTGCAGTGAAGGTAGAAACACCAGGATTTAACCACTGATTGGATATGGGGGTAAGGGGATGAGAGAGTGAGGAGTCAAAGATAAGAACTAGGTTTTGAGCCCCTATATCTGGTAGGACGGTGGTACCCTTGACAGCAGTAGGAAATTAGGAAAAGGTGATTGGGGGAAAACAATAATGAGTTTATTTTTGGATGTGTTGATTTTAAAATGTCTCTCCGTTTCTACATGTCCAGGTAGTTGGAAATGTCAGAGTGAAGGTTAGGAGAGAGGTTAGGATAGTCCCTGGATAGTCATCTTCATAGAGATTGGTAAGGAAAAAAGTATAGAGAAGAAAAAGAGGGTCCAGGACAGAACCTTGGGGGATACCCACATTTTGTGGTCAGGGCCTAAATAAAGAGACCATCAATGGAGCCTGAGCTGGAGAACCAGGAGAGAGTGGTACTCCAAAAATCTAGGGAGAAGAGTATATCAGGGAGATGAGATCAGCAACATCAAAAGCTGAGAAACGTCAGGAGTGATAAGGATTGAGAAAAGGCCATTCAATCTGATCATTGGTAATTTTGAAGAGTCAGAGACTCACTTTTACAGATTAGAAAACAGGCTAGGATAAGCCATGATCACATATCTAATTATTGGCAGGATTGGGGAATGGACTTTCTGGACTCCCAAGTCACAAACTCTTTCCACACTGGCATGCTGCCTCTCAAGAAGAGCTAGCACCTGAGGCTTCTCATTTGAGTCTCCTGTCGTGATCTTATACAGTCTTAGAAGCTGGAAGTGTTCTCTTCCACTTTATATTTCTCTGAACGCTTTGGTCCTTTCCTTTATACCTATCACATTCTGCCCTATTTCATGTATAACATTTGTTGACTGTACTAAATTGAAACTTCATTGAGGACTTGGACTGCTTTTTTTATCCTCATCTTTCCAGTTTCTAACTCTCTATGTTCTTTTTGTTTGGATTTTTGTTTGTTCATTTATTTGGTCTAAGCCTATGATTTTATCTGTATGAAGAACTGTGTAGGTGGAATCTCTCCACCCCTGACAATCAAGAACTCAGCTCTAATTTATAATCCCTGAAAATTGCCTGGGACACTAAGAATTTAAGTGACTTGCCTCTGATTGCACAGCTAGTATGTGTCAGATGTCAGACTTGAACCCAGGTGTTCCTTACTGCAAGATTCTCTAGCCACTGCTCCACACTGCCTGTCATACATGATATACTGTGCAAGTCGTGGACTCTTATTAATGTCTAGGGGAGGAACTTTAGAAGCTGCCTCATTTCATTTCCCTCTCAATTCAGATATGCTTTCTACAATGTCCCCATAAGGTGATAATGTCAGGTTTTTGATAGCAAAGACTGTTTTTCATTTTATCTTTGTATTCTCAGTGCCTACCACAATGCTTTGCACATATTAGGAATTTAATAAATGATGGTTGAGTCAAATTATATTAGTCATATATCCTCTGCTACCATAGCTTTGTAGTCAGCGAGTCATGGGTTTGAGTTTTGGCTCTGCTGCTTAGTTCCTGTGTCATCTTGGGTAAGTGATGGAGCCTCCCTGGTCCATTTTCCTTATCCATAAGGTGGAACAGTTAGGCCAAATAACTTTCTAAGGTCCCTTTCAACTCTTACATCTAGTATCTAGTAGATTTTTTTGAAAAAATTCTCTGGATTCCCTGATCCTCTTTGTTCTTCATGCTTCACTTCCATTAATGGAACCTGTTTCCATTAGATTTTCTAAAAAGCAGCCATACTCTACCAGCCTATATTGAAGTTAACTAATGTTTTCTCCTTAATTATTAGCTCCTTGGGGGCCAGACCTATTCTTAATCATCTTTGTAGGTCTAGAATGTTGCCTTATGCATAGTTGGTGCTTAGTGGTATTGAGTTAAATCTTATCTATTCTCATATATGTTATACTTTATTATTATATTTAATCTTCCTTGAGTCCATTATTCTAGGGTGTTAGAAATATTTTTGGATATTAATCCTGTCATTTATCATTTTAGCCATCCTTACTACTTTGTGTCAGATGCATATTTGATAGGTATGTTATCTTTGCCTTCCTTTCCTCCAGCTTGATATATTTTCATTAATTCACATACCTGGGGCATAATTGTCTGTCCAGTTATTTGTTGATCTCTCTGTCACAAACCTCTCTGTCCTGTCCAAAAGAATATTTTGGGAGAGTTTGTCAAATGCCTTGCTACAATTTCAGTAGACTATGTCTGAGCTATTCTTTGTTTTATCTGTGAGCTTCCTCAGTCTCCTTTCCAAAACATCATTTGTTGTGCATTATTATTATTTGCGACCTATGGCATCAAAAATATAAATGCCATTTTAGATTAGGATTTGGGAGATTTTGTGATTTTTCTTTTTCTTTTTTTTTTTTTAGGCAAAGCATGCAAACTATGATTCTTCTTGTTCTTATTAAATCTGATTTGCTTTCCTTGAGCGTATGCTGATTCAGTGGTAGGAGGAAATGGCTAGGTGAGGATAAGATTCTGAAATTTAAGAATCACAATGGCAGATTGTTAAGTGGGTGATTAAGAATTAGCTAAATCATAGAAAGGAACATCTTGTACTTGTCTATCATTGCTATACTTCCTACAGAATACTGACCCACCAGTAATGTGTACAACACATGGATTTGGGCCAGCAAAATATCAGATGTCTCAAGGACATTTATATTGATAAAACAGAAGTGGTCAAATGTTTTAAGTCAAGTCTGAAAAGGTTAACTGATTCTTTTTTGGTGCATACTGTGACATATTTTATTGCACAGTAGCCTTTCTGGTATTCTATTTGTGTGACTTTGATGTCTAAAAGCACTTTGATCTTTTTTTTTTTGTACATTGGAGAGAACAGAGAAACTGAATTTAAATTCTGGCTTCTTACATGTGTTACCTAGGTCAAGTCACAGAACCCCTTTTCTTCAGTTTCCCTAAGTAGAAGATGAAGAGGTTGACCTAGATGACCTCTAAAGTCCCTCCCAGTTCTTATTCCATGTCTATGAACTGTAGAACCTGCCTTTAAGGGATTTAACCTCAGATTTTTATGACGAAACAAAACTTGATGACAGTATATTTAATAAAGTCCCTATCTTTCAAAATTACTTTTTCTCCTTTAAAATCTCTATAGCCTTAGACAAAATCCTCCAATGTTTTAGAAGAGACAACCTACCTCTTAAACTCAGTCTCTCCCATGCCTACCCCACCCATTTCCACATTTCCTTCACATACTCTCTGTCATCTAAAAGAAACTAGACATGTATCCAAAACCATAGGTTTTCTAGACCTATTGAAAATGAAGCTAACTTATAGAATGCTTTTCTTAATAATGAATATTTTGTGAGGCTGCTCATAAAAAAGTTCATCCTTTACCCAATCTTAGTCATTGCTTCTGTCAAAGTTTTTTTTTGGTGGGGTAAAGGATTTTACTTAAGTTGCTAGGTTGGGGGAACAAGTTGGAAAAGAAATTAAAAATAACAACAAATTTCAACCCATGGTGATTTGATGCTTTTTTTAAGCCAGTTTTTAAAAAATCATACATAGAAATAAAATAACCAAATCAACATTGTTTCCCATTCACTCAATATAAACTTGCCAGCTTTAGGAATTGACTCTTTGCCAGGTTGATCTAAAGCCTTTTCCCCTTGGTACCAGTGAAACATAGAGAGAATGTGCAGATTTGATTCTCTCCAAAGAGCCTGGGCATAAGTCTCTGTCTTTGATGGGTAGGTAATTGCTCCCTTTCTGCCCTGGAATCTTCTTGCTCGCTAGTTTCTCTTGTAGCTCTCCTTACTCAGCTTTTTAAGTCACCAGTAATTCCTGATTGACCTACTAAAATAATTAACTGAGACTAAAGGCTTTAAGTAATAACTGCTTCATTTAGATTCCAGAATGCTGAATCTCTGAATTCCTTATGGGCTGAAAAAGGTCCTTTTAAAATAGTAATTACGGCTATTGGATATGGGTATGTACAGAAGACCATACCATACATCATTTGGTCACTCTGTCCCTTTTTTTTTTAACCTTTGTTTACTATATATGAGAGAAAATTGACTTACTAATCAAATTTCTATTATGAGCAAGAAAATTAGTTTGCGTAGAATTAAAAGCTAAATGTTGGTCCTGAGAACAGATCATGAAACACTTCGTTTACAGAAATGGGAGACAACAGGAACAGAATATTTCATAAAACCATCAGGTGTGGTTTTCTTATCATTTGGTTTTAATTTTTTCTTTGTTATAAGAGAGGGTTCGGTTGGAGGGTGCACATCAGGAAATGACTGACTAAATTAAACAAAAGTAGCACTTTAAATTAGTAGTACTTTAAAAACCAAAAATAGTATTTCAAAAAATCAAACAAGAGTTGCAGGAGAGGGAAGGAAAGATTAGCAAATTAGATACTTATAGAACTACTTTGTAAATAAATTATTAAAATAGCAAACGGGCTAATTATATGTTATCTGTTTTATTGAAGCTTACAAGATTCTGTATTCCATCTTCATATATCAGAAGCATTATTATTTGTAACTTCATAGAATAAAAATGCACATCTTAGTTTTTGTATTTCTTTTTCAAAGAAATTCTAATTCTCCCCATTTAAGGTGAATTAATAGTGCTTTATTGTATAATGAGAAATTTTTGAGATCACATTGCATGGCATAAACTTATTCTAAATATTTTCTAATATCAGCACTTTCTGCAGCAGGAATTATGTGCCAGACATCATTTTTAAAGGTCCAGTTCATCATATTTGTAGGCTTTTGTAGCCTTTTGACAAATAATTAGAATTTACTTTTCTCTAAGATAAAAAAACAAAAAAAAAACCAGTAACAGTAGTCCCAGGAAAGTAACATCCTCAGTAAAAGAATGTCTAACTGATTTATTATCTCCTCTTTGTGAATGGCTTCCAAATCTTTCCCAACCTTTTCTTGAGCTCTTTGTAATCCATTTATTCATATCACAGTCCCCCTGTGCCTTGGGAGATTGTTTTCATGAGCTGCTGTGACCTCCCACTCCCCACTCCTCCCTGCTCCCAAAAAATATCATCCCTTCGTTGCTGTCAGCTTTCTGGTTATGCATCTTTCTCTAAGCTCAGCTAAGTGACTGTTTACTTCCTCACCCAGCCTTCACTCAAAATCTTTCCAGTTTAGGTTAAACCTGTTAGAACTTTTGCTCTACTTGAACTATCCTCAAAAATCTAGGATTATCTCCATGAGGCTTCACAGTAGGATATTAATGGAAGTCAGGGCAGAAAATATTACCATAGTTGTTTGTTTTAAATGACTTGATGCAAATTGCCTCATTCCAGAACTATGTTTGGAATAGTCTCTGAAAGAATATGGGCCTACAAAATTTGAATATTGACAGATGTGACATTGCCCATATCATCCATTCTTCAGTTATAAAAATATTACCATAAACTTCACACTGGGGAAATGTGAAAAGTAGGTTTACTCAGATAATTTGGTGTTTCAGAGAGAAACTCACTTAACTACAAAAATTAAATAGTATCTACTCATCTTTAATTTTCTGAGTAAAAAGAGTTTTGAATAAGATATGTATAGCATTTCTACTAACATGAAGAATCACAATTTTGTTGTGCTAAAATGATTGAATGTTACTGATGATCTCCTCCCTCCCTTTTTTTTTTTTTGAATGCCCTGTTCCTAGTGAATCTTATGAGAGCTGTCCGCAAAGAAAAAGTTAAAATGTTGATTGGACTCATGGTTACTTTCCGTTTGTCTAGTGGTAATGGTACTTGGATTCTGGAGCAAGCATAATATTTTGTACTATGTATCTGTGAGCCAAGATGTTTCTTTTAAAAAACTGACAAGTGTAAAAATTTTGTCTGTGCAAGGAATTAGTATTAGTATAAAAATGTTTTTTGTATTAGAGTCTCATACAAACTCAATTTTTGCATTATGTGGGGCATTGTATGCTATAACCATGATAAATATTGAAATCCCATTTCTTTTTCTGTGCTGTGAAAGCCCCAGTGAGTCTTCCATGGTTTCATTTTTTGGTTTGGGGTTTTTATTCCTCTTTATTGACTTGCACTTGAATATGTCAGACAGGTCTGTCTCTGCCCAATTAACATCTAGACCACCTCCTTGTACTTTCACAGGTGTGACAAGATAGGCTATGAAAAAGCCTTTTAATTCTGGGCTTCAGCCAGCTGGATCACAGCTGATGAAAGTTTCTCTGGCTACACTTATATAACTAAATGAGATGCAGCATTGAAATAGTTTGCTTCCCTCTTTTCATCTCAGTGTTTTTTTTTTTTTTCCATTAGATAAAAAGGTAAGGACTAGACCCAGGATTTCATTGTTTTGTAGGAAACTTCCTTTTCCTGTGCAGGTCAGCACTTTTCTGCATTTTTTAGTGTTAGAGAATTACTCAGGGCACTGAGAGGTTGGTTAAGTAACTTATTCAAAGTCACACAGTAATTCATTGTCAGAAATAGGACTTGAACGCAGGTTCCCCTGGTTCCAAGACCAGCTCTCTCTCCTCTATTCCAGGCAGCCTCTAGTAGGTGCCACATTTGACCTACATTGGTAGAAAGGGTTCTTGATCCAAGAACTTGCATGCCCTGATCAAATCTCAGGTCCCATTTAAAAAAACAATAATATAAAGTATGAATTTAAAAATGGGTAATATTTAAGGTAGAAGTTTCCAAGAAAACTCAGTAAGGACATGGATAAATTTTTAGATTTTCTTTAAAGTCAGAAAAATAAGGCCTTTGATCATTTTAGACGATTAAAATGCAACAAAGTGGAGAGATAAGATGTTGGTGGAAGTTTTTGTTGAATGTTGAACTCTTCCAACTAAAAAATCAGCGGCAAATAGATTCAGAGTATTTATGAACTATAATTTTGAATTTAATAGATGGAAAAACAGATTTAGCCCACAAATCTTGAAAGACTATGTAGGTAAAGATGTCTATAAAGTGCTGATAAGGCAACAGTGGGAGTAATGGAGAAACTTTAGGACTTTGAAGGCAGTTAATGGTTTAAGGTAGAACATTATTATTGAAGGATGTTTATTAAATATTTTATGTATTTTTGTCATGTCTAATTAGAAAATGAAGTATTTTTAGATAATGTTTCATATAAAAATAAAAAAATTATGTTTAAGCAATAACCATAGTTTAAGAATTTGACTTGTCTCTTTGATTAAACAATATTGCCTTTCCTGTTTGTCAGCCTCAGCTACAGCATAGTCGGGTAGGTGAGGATTTCCCAGCTAGGTCAGCTTCAACCTCTGGGCCTGGAGAAGGAAACTTGGAAGAAAAATGTAAACAGGTAGACTAAAAGCTGTGTACACTAATTTTTGAAAACATACTTTTACGTTTGCATTTTAGACTCCTAATACAGATCAGGCTTGTGAAGAAACTAGAAAGATTATGGAGAAACCTAAAATGTTAATATAAATACCTTGTGTGTCTGTGTGTATATGAGTTTGCATCTCTCAGTATATTGTTTTATGATTAACTTGTCACAGTGAAATAATTATTGATAAAAGCAGGTCTCAAGAAATACCTCAAGAGATAGAAGAAATTCATTACTACCTCATCATAAAATTCATTTTATTAATAACGATCAGTGTTTAGTGAGAAACTTAGCAATAATAGGTCTGAATCTGGTCCTTAAAACTTTGATAAAAAGGTATATTCTTTCTGCTTCAAGTATGAGAGAATTTCTTAAATAATTTCTTTAAGAAATGATTGCCAGTGACAGGCCTTTCATGGACTGCAGCTGTCAGGGTATTCTGAAGTGAAAGCACAAAGGTTATTAAATTTTAAAATTCTCTCTTCCCTCTCTCTTCTCAAACTAGTACCATCACCAGAATAGTTTTCGGTATCACCTAATACTGGCTTTCCACATTCTTTATAAAGAAATCCTTTCTAGTACAAAGTTTAGACAGCAGCTAAGATGATTGAGTGGTTTTTTAGCCCATGAATGAAGTAGTACCATTGGGCGGGATGTCAGAAAAGCTCCCATTGTATAAAATTTGTGTAGACAAAGACTGTAGGAACTCTGCCTAACTTTACCATCTCATCATCTATAGAAGAAATCACCCAAAAGATCACCATTAGGAAAATTCAACACCAAATTGGGGTTCTCTTGCTATTTATATTCTTGGGTGGTACCCCTTTTGGAAGCCAATAATGTATAAAGATCAGACTACATGTAGAAGAGTGAGCAGCAACAAAATTGGATGAGGATGTCATATCAGTCTTTTAAAAATGCTTGTGTTTATCTCTTTGAAAATAAGTAAAGTCTCACCCAATTATTCTCCCTCCTTGAATCCATTGTCTCTTATGCTACTTCT
This sequence comes from Trichosurus vulpecula, assembly GCF_011100635.1. Classification (NCBI taxonomy): domain Eukaryota; kingdom Metazoa; phylum Chordata; class Mammalia; order Diprotodontia; family Phalangeridae; genus Trichosurus; species Trichosurus vulpecula. Next base: position 303,932,502 of record NC_050574.1, on the reverse strand, counting down.
CCCCCATCCCACCCCCGTCAAAATAATCTTAGTGGACTCTAAGGGAAAATCCATTAGATTTAAAGCATTAGCTTTCCTCTTAAAATTCTGTATTTGATAAATAAAGAACTTTATACAAATTAACATGCTCAGAGATTATCAGTTTGAAACTTAATCAGTGTCCCTAGTTTCCACTTCTTTCAAGGGCTTAGAAAAAGAAGTGTGATGATTTTTGAAAGAGTTTTCAGCTGAACTATGCCTTGGGAAAACTGCATCAACCAAGTTTATTGTTATATTCTGTGTCCCCTCAGCCTCCCCCAAAATTGGTTCTTCCTTAGAACCAGAAGATCCAAAATACTTACATTGTGATTGGCACTTGCAATAATACATTCCTAAATTTTATCATGAGAAAAATAAGCTTTTAAGGGGGGGGGGGGACCTTTTAATTCCTCTCCCTGCTAAACAAAAACAAAAGCCTACAACTATACAAGAATCTTATTATAATTATGATTTGTTTTGTTGTTACATATGACCTTGGTCATAGGACAAGAAATCTTACAAACAAGCAGATGATCAAGAGAGGTTCTTTTAACAGATTGGTATCTTGGTGCCAATTCTATTATCTATCTGCAGTAGCCCTCATAAACGCTAAATGGACTACTCTGTGAAGCATATGAGAAAACTAATAAATATTTAAAATATAATATCTTGAATCATGACCATTTTTTGTCTTTCCACTTAGTTTTATCTCCCATGTCACTTTTTTTTTCCTAGTTGGATTTTTTAAAATTAAGATTCAGTTTTAGGGTTATCAAGAAAGGATTCTTTGTAGGCATATGTTAAAATATATAGGATTTTTCACTTTTTTCACATTAGTAAAACAGTTACAGTATCAACTATCAGCATACTTTGCAAACCAGCTTCTACATTTGGAACCAGTCTTGCTGCCCTTCATTTCTTGAATAGATGGCATTGATTTCATAGGTTAATACACGAAGAACTGAAACCCATTTGTAGTATGTGGGTCTTCTCCCAGGAAGAATTTATGGTCTTTTAAGTTAATGCAGTAGCACATGTCATTGAAAATGTAACACCAAAGAATTCAAGGCTAACATCTCTGTTTCTAAATGTTACTTCAAATCAAAGAGAAACTATAAACTTTAGCTTTTAAAAATACCACCTGATTAGCTACATGGATATGTTTTCAGTGCTAATGCTAAAGCCTGCTTCTTGCCTTATCCTTCTTGAGGTATGCAGTTTTTCTGCATGAAATTTTTTCTAACAAAGTGCCCTAGGTATCCCAAATAGGGCGTGCACGGGTTTTCTTTGGATTGTTTGTTGTACTAATATATGTTTCTAAAATTATCACTAAATTAAGATATGTTAATGTGATGCCAAGATTCAAATTTCACTATAATCAGAAAAATTGCTTTTGTTCTATGTCATAAAAACAGGCCTCTGGTGTTTCGGTGTGGAAAAGCTGCTTCTTGTATGTTTGAATTGTCAGGAAAGGAAGAAGGATTATGCTTTTATTCTGTTGTTTTATTTATAGTAGGGACTGACTGCATGGTGCCTTGACTTTGTTTCTTGTCCTCTGAAACAAAATAAATATTTTTCCTTGGACCTAAGATTTGAGAATTATAATTGCTTTGCAGTATTTTATGCCTTTGATTTGATAGAACATCGCCTCATGTGGTAGTTTTCTATAAAAATTCAATGTCATACATGAAATTGTTTGCCAAAACACTTATTGTAGTGTTCAAATGAGCAGTGTTTTGTCTGGTCTGAATCTGTGATTTCATCACTGTGGTAACTCCCTCTATGTGATGTATTTTATACCACATGGAAAAAACAATTTACACATTAAGAAGCTACAGTTTTTGTTCTGAATCATGGCTTTCCTCCTCCCAACTTTTTTATTTATTTGGAAAATTCTAGAAATTTTGTAAGAAACCCCAAGTATTTGTTACAATTTTATTTTGGTATGATTTTCCAAGTTCCTACGATTGGAACTGTTCTCTGAGGTGCACTATTTTGATGTTCCAGATTCTCATTGATAAAGCTGCATTACAATGCCTTGCTTCAATAAATCTTTGCTGTTTAAATGAAGCTTGAATTCTGGAGCTACTGCCATTGCTTTCGCAGCCTATTTTTGCTACTACTTTGCTGTCTTTCCAAGGAAGCCTGCAATTTTTTTGCCCAAATTAATGAAGAAAAGTAGAACATTTTCAGAACAGCCAATTCCTCTAACGTAAACAGAGATTCGTACATACTGTGTACATTCTGAATGTTTTTGATGACATTTCTTCATCATTGCTCAGTATTTCAGGATGATTCTCTGGAGTTATTCTTGGGGCATCGTGAGGAGAAGTTAAAAGGACGGTGCCTGTACTACAGCCAAGTAGGAACGTGTTAAGAAGAATTAATTTTTCCAGCCTGCATTCAGTCTCTATCTCACATTTTCTTGCTGAAAGGCTGATTGAATTCTGATATGAGACATAAAAAAGAGAAAGGGTCCTTGAAGTTTATTTGGTTTGCTTTCTGTATTTACCAGTTCTCTTTCATGGCACTGGAAAGCAGAAGGAATTCGGAATGCTAAAATGATCATCATATGTTACATGGTCTAGCCTGAAGGCAGATTCGTGAATGGTTGGTTATATTTTCTATAGATTTTTTTGTTTTTCCTCCCCTTTTAAGTCAAAGGATTCCCATTATGAGTAATTATATCTTTTTGACAGGAAATGGTTTCTCTTTTTAAAGACTTGGTCAGATCATTTTTAAAAAACCAGTTTTAAAATATAAAACATTTATATTTTTAAATATAAAATATTTAAAAATAAATCACTATTATAATCCAATTAATAACTAGTCTAATTTCCTTTTTCTAGGCAGCACAAATTGTTCTGATTTCTCTGTTTGAACTGAATACTCCAGAGTTTACCATGTTACTTGGTGCCTTGCCAAAAACATTCCAGGATGGTGCCACCAAACTCCTACACAACCACCTGAAGAATTCCAGTAACACAAGTGTGGTGAGTGCCTTGTACAATTATTATGACTTCACCCAGCTTTCCTAGGTTACTTATACGTAAGCAATTCCCTATCTAAATATTATAGGTATGTAATGTGGGGCACAGAGAGGTAGAGAAGTACAGCTCCCAGGGGAATCTAAATCTCTTTGAGCCATTGATGCCCACACACCATTAAGTGAGCATCCTAAGATCAGAAGCTCATCCTAGGAAAGTTGGTTACCAGCTCCTGAATTTTTTTCAGCCATTGTAACTAAGAACTCATGAAGACAGTCTGTGGCTGAGTCCAGAAATGTGGATCATTGGAAGACACATACCCACCAATGAAGTATTTTGAAATGTTGAGAATTGGTATGGCGTAATGGAAAGAATGCCAGACTTGGGATAAGAGATCTGGTTTTGAATTCAGATACTTGTCACTTAACTTTTCAGAGCTTCAATTTCCTTATTCATGGAATAATAGAATAATAATTACACATTTTCTACCTCAGGTTGTTTTGAGAGAAACAGTTTGCAAGTTTAAAGAATTATATAAATATGACTTATTATTACCAATTTGTAGATATGTGTGACGTATAGGAGAAGTTGAGTGAATGTGATCCCCTGGTCATGGTCGCCTGTCCCAGCTTCCACCTTCTTGGGTCAGAGTAGTGGCCCTAGTTGTGACTAAGCCAGAGATAAAATGAGAATGCAGGGCGAAACAAGGAGTGTAGAAGGTAGGGGGAGGGAAAGAAGACTCCAGATTATTTGGGATTAAGTAATGGTTACGAGACTCTTTGTGGTAGGAGCTGGTCCCTCAGAGGCAGAGACATAGTTTCTTACTCTCTAAGAAATGTTGATTTAGATCCACATGTGGCATCAGAGGAGAAATCCTTCCAGGGTGGTGAGAGGAAGATTAAGACAGGTAGTAGTGGTTTATAGTCTTCTGAGAGGAGTGCCAAGACAGCTGTTTGTTAACCTGGAGCATGTTTTTGGAATGTAATAGAGTCTCTCCCAAGACTTGTCGAATTTGGTAACCGCTGTCTACTTAGGACGATTTCATATGGGGCAGATTAGTTCCAGTAAGACCCTAGAATTCATTGCTAGGAAATATAAAGTGCTGGACACGTAACTCAAGATCTAGGAGCACTGGCAATATTTTCATCATTCCTGAAGACTTACTTGAAACATTATTTGCTACCAACTACATCAAATATTAGATATTTTAGAAGACAGAGCCTGACTTAGGAAGTAGATAGATGGTTAAGAAAATGGTATTTGAGAAGATTTGGATTTTTGGACCATAATTTAAAATAAAAGAATAATGAACTTTATATGTAATGAAAGTTGGTAAACATATTTGGCAGCATTCAGTCTTTAAACTGGAAAGGGAAATGAGAAGCAAGCCAGCTCCCAGAGCAGGGGCTAGAAACTCTTTCTGTGTTGTGAGGCAGTCTGGAAAAGCCTAGAGATCTCTTATTTAAAAAATGTTTTTAAATGCACAAAATGAATTTCGTAAAATTACAAAGGGAGCAAATTATGTTAAAATCAATTCATGGACCCCTGAAATCACCTTTCAGAGTTCATGAATTCCAAGTAAAGAACCCCTGCTGTAGATGTTAGAAGTTACAAAATAGGAAAAAGAACAACAGGAGAGAGGCCCAGAAATTTCACAGGAGAAAAATCTACAAAGGGAAGTAAACAAATTAGTTATGCAAAAGCTCTCCAATTTTGTGAACTTTAAATTGTCTAATTTATCTTCTTAGTGCCCCTATCTATCCCTTGTTTGATTAAGAACTGCTCTATTAGCCACAGTTCTGAAAAGTACCTCGACTTTTTTTAAATGATGTGAGCTTCTCTGAACTTTGCATGAAAAGCAATAAAGTCCTTGTTCTCAAATGAGCGAAGTATGGGTATAACAAAAACAGCAGAGAAATGTTGGACATTCTTGATAAATATAGAAGTAAAGGAATTGATCAACCTCTCCCCACTATTATTTGGTGTCGTTTTAGAAATGCTAGTGATGACAGTAAGAAAAGAAAGAGCAATCAAAGGTATAAAAAGCAAAAAGGAGACAATGTCCTGATTTGCAGGCACAAAACTCCAGAGAATCAACAGTGATGTTAAGATAATTGATTTTAGAGTGTGGCAGGATACAAAATAAGGCCAAAAATCTGCATTTCCACATAACAGCAAAAACAGGAGAAATAACAATAAGAGAATTCTCATTCAAAATAAATGCCAAAGAACTGGAAAATGAAGGGATTGTCCATCCATTGAGGAATGTTTCTATATTTATGGTGTAGGTGAAGTGGAATACTTCCATTTCATAAAAAAATAGCGAAAGGGATAGGAATACATCTATGAACAGATGCAGAGTGAAACAGAAGGAGAGCAAGTGATACAATAAGAACAGTGCATGACATCAGATTTTTTTTAGGATATATTGGTTAATTTTGTTATCTTTTTTTTCTCTTCCTCTTTTAAAAAATTAATGTTATAAGGGAGATCTCTCTGAGAGGAGACGAGGTGCAAGGGGAAATCTTATAAAAGCAAAAGATGTCAATAAAATTTACTTTTTAAAAACTGAAAAGAAGTTTTACTAAAGCAGTTAGGTTTATACTAGAATCTTATACCATTTATTATGATACATTCCAAATAGATATATAACCTCAATATAAAAGGTTAGGTAGTTTTAAAAAATTGAATTAAAAAAACTGCTGGGAAAATTTGACCCCATTATGTAACAAATTAGGTTTAGACCAATACCTCATAATAAAGCTTCAAATGGATACATGACCTAGATATGAAAGATTATATCATCAACAAAAAATTAGAGACACAAGGAAGAAATAACCTAGTAGATCTTTGGCTAGAAGAAATGTTCAAGATAAAACAAAGAATAGAAAGAATCACAGAAGATAATATTGATCATTTTGATTACATAAAACTAAATTTTCTGCACAAGCAAATCTAGCATAACTAATATTAGAAGAGAAACAGTTAGCTGGGGGAAAATATTTCTAGCAAGTTTCTGTCTCTGATAAAGGTCTTATTTCTAAGATATATACGGAATTGATTTCAAAATAAGAATGCTACTTCATTTGATAAATGGTGTAAAGCTATGAATTTGAGACAATTCTTAAAAAAGGAAACCCAGCCTTTACTGTCTTTAGCCATGTGAAAAAATGTTCCACATCACTAATAGAGAAATGCAAATTTAAAGTAATTCTCAGGTTCTACCTCACTTCAGATTGACAGAGATGACAAAAAGTAGAAAATGACAAGTGTTGGCGGAAATGTGGTAAAACAGGCACATTATGCCTTGTTAGTAGATGCTGTGAATTGGACCAAACCACTCTGCAAAGCAATTTGGCATTATGCATAGAAAGTTACTAAGAAGTGCATTCATGCCTTTTGACTTAGCTATATCATTGCTCAGCCTAACCCAAAGTAGGAAAAGGTCCTATATATAGAAAAATATTTTTAGCAACTCCTTTTGGTGGTTAAAAAAAATTAGAAAATAAAGGAATGCCCGTCAGCTGATGAATGACTGAATAAGATTGTGGTATATGAATTAATAGAATGCTATAAGAAATGGCCAAAAAGATAATTTCAAAGAGACATGGAAAGTTCTATAGCCTGATAATAAGTAAAGTAACTAGAACCAGTTGAACAACATATTATATCTGCATTATAAAAATAAACAATTTTGAAAAATGTAAGAATTCTAATAAACTAAATGATCAACTATGATTCCAGAGTACTAATTAAAAAAAAAAAAACTGTCCACCTCATGATAGAGAGATAATGGACTAATAAGTAGAATAAGAAATGCAGTTTTAGATGTGACCATTTGATTGTGCCGGTATCATGTAGGAGGTCTTCTGTCAGTGAAGAGGAAGATGGGAGGGAAGCAAAAAAATCAATGCTTGGTAATTGAAAAAAATAAAATAATAAAATGTTAAAGTTAAAAAAAATTGAAAGGTACTTTTGAGAATGTTGTCCTAGAAGGACAGTTCTTTTTCTGTTTAAACATTTTACTTTTTTTTTTCAATTACATGTAAAAACAATTTTTGGCATTTTTTTTTTTAAATTTTACTTCCAGGGGCAGCTAGGTGGCACAGTGAGTAGAGCACTGGCCCTGGAGTCAGAAGGACCTGAGTTCAAATGCGGCCTCAGACACTTGACACATTTACTAGCTGTGTGACCTTGGGCAAGTCACTTAACCCCAATTGCCGTGCCCTCACCTCCCTCCATAAAAATGAAAAAAAGAGGAGTTTAAAATTTTACTTCCAAATTGTCCTCCTACACTCCCCTGTCATTGAGGAGGCACACAATTTGATATAGGTCATACGTGTATAGTCATACAAAACATGTTTCCATATTAGTTATGTTGTGAAGGAAAACACTGACCAAAATAAAAGAAAAAGAAAGAAAGCCGTATTCAGACTCCATCAGTTCTTTCTCTGGAAGTTGATAGCGTTTTTCATCAGAAGTCCTTTAGAATTGTCTTGGATCATTGTATTGCTGAGAATAGCTTAAGTCATTCACAGTTGTTCATCATACAGTATTGTTGTTACTCCATAATGTTCTCCTGGTTTTGATCACTTCACTTTGTATCAATTCATATAAGTTTCCAGGTTTTTCCGAGAGCATCTTGCTTATCATTTCTTAGAGCACTATAGTATTCCATAACAGTTTTACACCACAACTTGTTTAGTCATTCCCCAATTGATGAGCATCCCCTCAATTTCTAATTCTTTGCTCCCACAAAGAGAGCTGCTGTTTTTGAATGTATAAGTCCTTTCCTTTTTTTCTCATCTCTTTGGCATATAGACCTTGTAGTGGTATTGCTAGGTCAGAACATATGCATGCACATTTTTATAGCTCTTTGGCATAGTTCCAAATTGCTCTCCAGAATGGTTGGATCAATTCACAGCTTCACCAACAGTGCATTAATATCGTAATTTTTCCACATCTCTTCCAACATTAGTCATTTTCCTTTTCTGTCTGGCCACCACCTTTCCCAGTTGACCCTCCACTTTTTCTTTCTCCCCTTCTCTCCTACTTCCCTATAGGGTAAGACAGATTTCTATACCCAACTGTGAGCGTGTATATTATTCCCTCTTTGATCCAATTCCAATGAGAGTAAGGTTCAGGCATTATATGTCACCTTCACCCCCACTCCATTTCCCCCCTCCTCTGTAAAAGCTCCTTTGTATGTCTTTTTGTGAGGTAATTTACCTCCATTTTACCTCTCTCTTCCTCTTCTCTCAGTGCATCCCTCTTTCTCACCTCTTAATTTTATTTTTTTGGATCTCATCCCATCATATTTAACTCACACCTAGTTCTTAGGAGTTATAAGTATCATCTTCCATCTAGGAATGTAAACAGTTTAACCTTATCAAGTACATTATGATTTCCCTTTCCTGTTTAGTTTTTTATGCTTCTCTTGAATCTTGTATTTGAAAGTGAAATTTTCTTTTTATTTTTACATAATGGTATTTTAATTTTTTTCCAATTACATATAAAGATTGTTTACAACATTCCTTTTTGTAAGATTTTGAGTTCTAAATTCCCCCCCCTTCCCCAAGACAGCAAGCAATCTGACATACATGTACAGTCATGTTAAACATTTTCACATTAATCATGTGAAAAAAGAATCAGAACAAAAGGGAAAAACCATGAGAAAGAAAACAACAACAACAACATAATTGAAAATCATATGCTTCTCTCTGCGTTCAGACTCCATAGTTTTTTCTCTGGATATTGTTAGCATTTTGAAAGTGATATTTTCTATTCAGCTCTGGTCTTTTCATCAGGAATACTTGAAAGCCCTCAACCTCATTGAATGTCTCCTTTTCCCTGTGAAGGATTATACTCAGTTTTGTTGGGTAGATGATTCTTGGTTGTAATCCAGGCTCCTTTACCCTCTAAAGCATCATGTTCCATTCTCCCCACCCCCACCTCCCCATCCTTTAATGTAGAAGCTGCTAAATCTTTTGTTATCCTGACTGTGACTCCATGATACTTGAATTGCTTCTTTCTGACCATTTGCAGTATTTTCTCCTTGACCTGAGAGCTTTGCCACTGCTTAATATTCCTGGGAGTTTTCATTTTGAGATCTCTTTCAGGAGGTGATTGGTGGATTCTTTAAATTTCTGTTTTACCTTCTAGTTCTAGAATATCAAGGCAGTTTTCCTTGATGATTTCTTAAAAATGATATCTAGGCTGTTCTTTTGATCATGGTTTTCAGGTATTCCTATAATTTTTAAATTGGTCTCTCCTCAACCTGTTTCCCAGGTGAGTTATTTTTCCAGAGAGATATGTCAAATTTTCTTCTATTTTTTCATTCTTTTGATTTTGTTATATCATTTCTTGATGTCTCATGGAGTCATTAGCTTCGACTTGCCCAATTCTAATTTTTAAGGAATTATTTTCTTCAGTGAATTTTTGTACATCTGTTTCCATTTAGCCAATTCTTTTTAAGGAGTTTTTCTCTTCATTGGATTTTTGTACCTCTTTTATTATTTGGCCTATTCTGTTTTTTCATTATTTTCTTGCATCACATTCATTTTCCCCCCAATTTGTTCCTCTACCTCTTTTTGATTTTCAAAATCCTTTTTGAGCTCTTCCAGGAATTCTTTTTGAGGCCTGAAACCAATTTATATTTGTCTTTGTGGCTTTGCATCTAGCTGTTTTGACTTTGTCGTCTTCTGAGTTTATGTTTTGATCTTCCCTGTCACCATAGTAACTTCCTGTGGTCAGGTTCTTTTTTTGTTGTTGGTTCATTTTCCAGCCTATTTCTTGACTTTTAACATTATGTTAAAGTTGGACTTTGTTCCCACTCTAGAGGAAGCACTGCCTTTAGCTGCAAGGTTTTTAAGGGGTTTTTTTGGCCAGGGGGCAGGGCGGAGAGGTTTGTGCTGCTGTTTTCAGAGCTAGTTCTGGTGGTCTGGAAGTTTCAATTCTTCTAAGGTGGTATGATGTAAGAAGAGGTGTGGTCACTTTCCTCTTGGCCTGTGCTCTGGTCTGTGAATGCCCACAAGTATTCTTATTAGCACTTGTACTATAGCTAGGGTCCAGCTTCTGCTAATACTCCTCATCACCCTGGGACTGCCAATTCAGTCACTCCACTACAGCCTGCTACTGGCTTTCCAGTGTGCAGCCTGCACTTGACCACACTCCACTCTTATCCCAGTGAGACAGACTTTTCCTGCCAATTTTCAAAGTTGCCTTAGACTGGAAAATTGTTTCACCCCATCCTTTTGTTTGTTCTATCACTCCAGAATTCATTTTGAGGTATTATTTTAAAGTTCTTTGAAGGAGAATTTGGGAGCACTCAGGCAAGTCCCTGCCTTTACGCTGCCATCTTGGCCCCACCTCCAGAAAGATAGTTCTTAACTAAGCAAGCGGTAGACATGATAATAAAAGATAAAACAACCAATTTCAGCTACATGAAATTGAAAAGCTTTTTATCAATCAAAATTAGTACAACTAGAATTAAAAATAGAAATTCCTGGTTGGGAGTGAGCAGGAATCTTTAAACCAAATATTTCTGGTATAAGTTTGATATCCAGAATATAGGAAATTAACATAGAAATATACAACCCATTTTCAATAAATGGGATTATCTTTAATAGATAAGTTATCAGATAATATAAACAAACAGTTGTCAAAGGGAAGACTTACAAACCAGTAACAACCATATGAATGATTATTCCAAATTACTAATAACAGAAATGTGAATTTAAACTTCTAAGGTTTTGCCTCACACTCTGCAAATTTATAGTAATAATGAGAGATAACATAATTGATTCTGCTAGGCTAGGGCTGCCCTTCTTAAACTGTAGGTCACAACCTCACATGGAGTTGCATAACTGAATATGGGAGCCGTGAAAAATTTGGCAACAGCAAAAGATTTCTGAATGCACAGTGACCAAAAATTAATTCAAAATGAAACATAATGAATCCGAGGTATTTCTGGCAGTGCTTGCCCATGTTGCATCATACAACTTCACTGCAGCTTGGTTCTGAACACACAACATGCACACTTTGCTCTGCACATGCCATCACACCACACAGTACGAACAAATGCTGCCAGAAACACCTTGGCTCAGATTTGAGACTATTGTATGTTATGAATTGCAGTGTTTTTACCATACATACAAAATCATTAAATGAATTTTGGCTTGGGATTAGGACAGAATTTCCAATAATTTCCAAAATAACCCTAAACATTCTTCTACAATTTTGTACTACATGTTTATGTAAAGTGCATGTTGTTCTACATATTTATGTGAAGTGGCATTCTCAGCATTGATGATTATAAAATCAAAATATCAGTCAACTCTGAAAAATGTTGAAGATGCTCTTCATCCTGCACTATTGAATATTCTGCCAAGATTTAATTCTTTATGTAAAAATAAATACATCCATCTCATTAGTATGCAAATTTGCTTTTATCTTTAATAAATGGTAAAATTATATGTATACAAAAGAATTGTTTTAAAATAAATTGCTTTATGATTTATTATCAGTGTTTTGTTTGCACTCCTATTTTGTATACCTCTATACCCAGGGTCACGTAAAAATTTCTTGGGTAAGAAGGGGTTGTGAGAGGAAAAAGTTTAAGAAGCTCTGGGCTAGGGAAGAGATAGGCACACTATATGTTGTTCCTGTGTGGTTCAAGATAAAACTGGTCTGCTCATTCTAGAAAACACTTTGGAATTATGTGGAAAAAAATGAACTGAACTTTGATTGAACCATTCCACTGTTGGGGACACCCCAAGGAGGTCAGAGACAAAGAAGGGTCAGATATGTACCAAAATACTCATAACAAGAAGTTTTTAGTAACAGAAAACTAGAGTGGGCACCCATGATTGAAAACGGAAGAACAAGATATAATATATGATTGTAACAATATTATGGTACTGTAAGAAATTAAAATGAGGAAATTCACAAAAACATGAAAACTTTATCTCAAGTAACACGGAATGAAGTAACCAGACCAAAAGTATTTGAAATAGCTACCACAATGTAAACAAAAAAGAACAGTGAAATGAAGCTGATGCTGTAATTATGATGATCAGTCTTGGTCTCAGAAAAAAAGCTGAGGAACTGTACCTTCTTTCTTTCACTGGAGAAAGTGAGACTGTGGATTTGAAATAATGACGCGTACCCTGTCAGATGTCAGTGCTGGTCGGTTTTGCTTAATTGATTTTTCCTTGTTGAAAGGCATAGCTCAGTGGATGGGGGTTGTGGGATATATGGAGATGGCTCTGTTGTAAAGACAAAAGTCATCAATAAAAATTAAAACAAATCTATCAGTCAGCAAGCATTTATTAAGACCTTTCCATGTCCCAAGCTCTACAGTGAACCCTAGAAATGCAAAGACAAAAACCAAAGAAGTCTCCACTCTCTAGGAGCCCACCTTATTTCAGGAGAGATAAGTACATTCAGAATAAATAGACTGGAATAAACAGAGTGAACTTGAATCCCTAATGCAAAGAGGCCACATTGATATAAAAAGTATCATTGAGATTTGACGGAAGCTAGAGGAGGCATCATGACCAGATCATGCTTCAGAAAGGTTTTGTTGTTTTTGTTCACTTATTTTAGTCATGTCCAACTCTTCGTAACCTCATTAGGAGTTTTCTTGGCAAAGATACTGAAGTGGTTTGCCATTTCCTTCTCCAGATCATTTTACAGATGAGGAACTGAGGCAAACAGGGCTGAATGACTTGACCCAGAGTCACACAGCTAGTGTCTTAGGCCAAACTTGAACTTGGGAAAACAAGTGTTCCTGACTCCACACTCCCTACTTGATCCACTGTACCACCCAGCTACTAGAAAGATTTTTACTTTATTCAAAAGAAACAGAATAGTAGAATGGGGTAGGGAGAGACTCTCATTGTATGTCTTTAAGTGTTATCATGTACAGAAATTCACCCATCAGGGCAGAGATTGGGGGCAACGTTGATAAAAGGGTATTTGGGCAAAAATAAATGGAGAAAATAGAGTATTGAAAATATTCCGTGAAAATGGAGTAATGAAAATATTGTCATGGATATATGCTATAAGCCACTGGGATAGAATGAGGAAATAAGGAATTTTAAAAAAATTTATCTCAGGCCTGACACAGGGACATATTCAATTGTTGTTAAAGGACTTCACTTATCTGGATGTTGTCTTGATCATTCTCCCTCCTAAAAACATAATAGCTAAAAATTTTTAGTGTGCTTTAATAACAATTTAATAATGATGGAGCAAATGATAAGGGAGCTGCTATTCTGGACCATTCTAGACATCAAGAAAAAGTGGTTCTTGCAGTAGAAATGATTAGAACTTTGGAGGGAAGCTACCACTGGTATTTGATAAAGGAAGAAGAAAATCTAGCATAGTCTGACATATTCTCCCAGATTTTAGGAGAGAATATTTTAAAGGATTTAGAAGATAGGTCCATGGTCCAAAATTCTGTGGGAGAAATCAATCCATGAGGGATCGAAAATTGTCAAGAATTAAGTTCTGAAAATGCAAACTCAGACAGTTTAAATGAGGAGGAACTATCTACAGAGAGATCACCATGGATACACAAAAAACTCACTGACCAGTTTAGATTTTTTTTTTATTAAAGCCTTCTATAAAAGATGGAAGAAAGCTTAGATAACAGAAGGAATTGAAAAGAGTAACATAGTCCTATAATATTAATATCAGCAATGCTAAAGGTCATACTAATAACTGGCTTTAAAATGTAAAGACCAGGGCAGCTAGGATGAGACAGTAGATAGAGTGCTAGGGCTGGAGTCAGGAATACCCGAGTTCAAATCCACCCTCAGACACTTACTAGCTGTGTGACCTAAGGCAAGTCACTTAACCTCTGCCTCAGTTTCCTCATTTGTAAATGAGGATAATATCACCTACCTCCCAGTCTTGTAAGGATCAAATGAAATAATATTTGTAAAGTGCTCAGCACACAGTACCTGGAACATAGTAGGTACTACATAAATTGTAGTTATCATCATCAAAACTACACCTTGTAACAATTCTGTGATATAGTTATTGCCAGTCTTGTGATCACCACTTTACAGATGAAAAGTAAATAGAGATTAAGTAATTTGGCTCATGGGGTTTGTGAGTCCAGATTCATAACTTGTATCTGTTGTGCCATGTTGCTTCTCTGAGAATGAGCTGTGGCTGAGACAGCAGAAGGGGTTTTTAGCCATGTGGTGGGCAAGAGGAAGAATTTTTTAAGAGCTAGAACCTCTCAGAGTTTGAGATAACAAGTGATAGAAAGCAAAACTATTCAACTCAACTTTTGCTTCTTTTTCTTTCAAGAATAATCCTTCCACTTAGAAGGAAAAAACAGTTAACAGGAAGTTTGAACTCCAAATAAATGAATTGTGAGACTACACTTACCTTCCTCCAGTGAGTTCAGTTCACCAGTTCTAGATGGACTACACCTCTAGGTACTGAAAGAACTGGCAGATGTAATTGCTGAGCTCCTATCAACTGATCGATTATAAGGTCATGATGAATTTAAAAGATGCTATGGGAATGGAAAAAAGTAAATGTCCTTGTTTACCCCCTCACTCACCCCAAACGTGTGGGCTTTGTAAAGTATATGCTCATGAGACTTAACTTTGATTTCTGGGAAGATGTTAACTAGATAGTTTGTGCTCATTTCCAAAGGAAAGTGTCCATTAGTGAGAATCAGCATAGATTAATCAGGAATAAATCATGCCAGACTAACATCGTTTCCTTTTCTGATAGGATTACTAGACTGTGGTAGATCTGGGCAATGTTATAGGTGCAATATATACAGATTTTTAGCGTAGCATTTGACAAACTTTTCAGGCTATCCTTGTGGACAGAATTTTCTTAGTGTTCCTCCTCCCCCCCTTTAATTTTTGTTTATCTTGTATGTGATTTGTACTTACCTGTGTTTATGTTGTTCCTTCTCAGTAAAATGTAAGCCCCTGGAGGGTAAGAACTTTTATTTCTGTGTTTGTATCTCCCAGTGCATGACAGTGCTTAATTAATGTTTGTTGAATTGATTTGAAGATGGAGATAAGTAATCTTAATGATGGTATAGTTAGTTGGTTTTGTAGCTAGTTTCCCCATCTTAGTGAGTTGATGTCTCCTCTAAAAGATTGTAGAATCAGATTTAGAGCTGGAAGGGAACTTTGGAAGCAGTCTTGTCTAACCCTCCCCTTTTACGATGAACAAACTAAACTGAGGCTTGGAGAAGTTAAGTGACTTACTTATATTAGTAATATAGGGATATGCTGGAGCCAGTTCCTCTGGATTGCCAATCATTGAATTTTCAGAGCATTTATACCTTGGAAATCAGCAAACTACACATCAGGCTTTGATTTTTTGTTTTGATGATTGTCTAGATCAGAGGTGTCAAACTTGTATCTCCCCAAACTCCCGAATAGGCAGAACCAGATTAAAATGGAACCAGGAAACATTTAATAAAATAAATAAAAATACAGTGTTTTTCGGTCATGTCCAAGTCTTCCTCATCCCATTTAAGGTTTTCTTGGCAAAGATACTGGAATGATTTGCCATTTCTTTCTCCAGCTCATTTTACAGATGAGTAACTGAGACAGCAAGGGTTAAGTGACTTGCCCAGGGTCACACAGCTAGTAAGTATCTGAGGCCAGATTCGAACTCAGGAAGATGAGTCTTCCTGACTCCAGGCCACGCATTCTATTCACTGAGCCACCTAGCTGCCACTAAAAATACCATACAAAACTCTCCCATAAAACAGAAGCAAGTAGCAGAGTGATCAAAAACCAGAATCCTACAATATGTTGTTTACAAGAAGCATGCTTGAAGCAGAGAGACACATACAGACTAAAGGTAAGGGACTGGAGGAGAATCTGTTTTGCTTCAGCTGAAGTTAGCTAGCAAGAGTAGCAATCCTGACCGCAGACAAAGTAAAAGCAAAAATAAACCTAATTAAAGAGATAAGGAGGGAAACTACATCTTGCTGGGAGGTACCATAGATATTGAAGCAATATCAATGCTCAACATAAATGCATCAAGTGGTATAGCATCCAAATTCATAAAGGAGAAGATAAGTGAGTTAGAGGAGGAAATAGACAGCAAGACTATACTCATGGGGAACCTCAACTGTCCCCTCTCAGAATCTGATCAATCAAAAAATAAACAAGAAAGAAACAAAGGAGGTAAATAGAATATTATAAAAGATATGACAGACCTTTGGCATGATTTAGACGTAAAAGGTGACACCATAAGCAGATTAGAAGAGCAAGAAATTGTCTATCTGTCATCTATGGGGAGGAGGAAAATTCATCTCCAAATAAGAGATAGAGAGTATTACAAAAATGTAAAATAGATAATTTTGATTATATTAAATTAAGAAGCATTTGTACAAACAAAACCAATGCAGCCAAGATTAGAAGGAGGGCAGAAAGCTGGGAAACAATCTTTACAGCAAGTGTCTCTGATAAAGGCATCATTTCTTAAATATGCAGAGAACTGAGTCAAATTTACAAGAAGAAAAGCCATTCCCCAAACAGTCAAAGAATATGGACAGGCAGTTTCAGATGAAGAAATCAAAGCTATCTATAGGTATATGAAGAAGTACTCTAAATCACTTTTGATTAGAGAAATGCAAATTAAAACAACTTTGAGGTACCACCTCACACCTGTCAGATTGGCTAATGATACAGGAAAGGAAAATGATAAATATTAAAGAAAATGTGAGAAAATTAAGACACTAATGCACTGTTGGTGGACTTGTGAACTGATCCAACAATTCTGGAGAGCAATTCGGAACTATGCCCAAAGGGCAATGAAACTCTGCATACTCTTTGATCCAGCAATACCACTACTAGGTCTGTATCCCAAAGAGATAAAAAATGGGAAAGGACCTACATGTGCAAAAATATTTATAGTAGCCCTTTTTGTGGTGGTATAACAGTAAGGCAATAATAACAATGTAGATGATAATTGTCAAAATGCCTATCTAGTTTTGTATTGCAAAGTATACGAAACTCTCCACATAGAAAGTAGGAGAAGTAAACCATTTATCCAGACATCAGAGAACCATATCCCACAAGCCATTTATCCAGTCAGTCCACTTCATCATAACAGCAAGGAACCCAAAACAGGCAATGCACAATATCACAACGTGGAGCCTCGCCATCCCAAAACCTTTCTGACCCCCTGCTGGGATCCTCCCCAAAACAAAAAGTATAGCTAAGTCAGCCTGTTTAGTTCTAACAATCATGAGGGTGGCCATTAGCAGCCATAACATGTTTCTCTCTCTCTCTCAGCATTTCCTGTGACATAACTTCCTTTTTCCTGTCAGGAAGCTCCTCCCACCACAGGTGACTTAGGCTTCCCGTGACATAAGCAGGTCACATGACCTATCAGTGGGTTGGAAAGCTCTTCAAATCTAATTGCTATTACAGGTGGCAATATATTGGAAATTGAGAGGATGTCCATCGATTGGGGAATGGCTAGACAAGCTGTGGTGTATGCATGTAATGGAATGCTATTGTCCATAGGATATAATGAAGAGATTTCACAAAAACCTGGAAAGACTTGTACAAACTGATGCAAAGTGGAATGAGCAGAACCAGGAAACATTGTACATAGTGTCAGCAACGTAGTGTGATGATCAAACTATGAATGACTCAGCTCTTCTCAGCAACATAATGATCCAATACAAATACAAAGGATTCATGAAGGAAAATGCTATCTATATCCAGATAAAGAACTGGTGGACACTGAATGTAGATTGGACCATATTTTTTTTTTCACTTTATTCTTCCTTGTAGTTTTTTTTTTTTCCTTTTGATCTATTTCTTCCTTCACAACTCTGATTAATATGGAAATGTTTTTACATAATGGCACACATATAAACCATGTCAAACTGCCTACCATTTTTGGAAGAGGGGAGGGGAGGGCAGGAGAAAAATTCGGAATTCAAAACCTTGCAAAAATGAATGCTAAAAATTTTCTTGACATACAACTGAGGAAAAATACTATTTAAAAAAATAAAAATACAACCCAATACAATGTTAATTTGAAGTTTTCTAAATGAATATGCACCTTTAGGGATCTATTTCTATTTGAGTTTGACAATAATGGTCTAGACTTTAAAAAGTGATGGAGAAAATGTTAGTAATACAGATGAAACTTAAAAGTGTGTCTGCTGTTTTTTTAGAGAACCAGTTGTTAAACATTTACCAACACACCCCAGTAGTAAATATATTAGAGGCAATTTTTGAACCTAGGTCTTCCGGACTCTAAGCCCAGCCTTTTATACAGTGTGGATGAATGATAAAGTCAGTCAGCTAATTTTTATTAAGCACCTGCTATGTACCAGGAACTGTGCTAAACACTAAGGCTACAGAGGAAGGAAGGAAGGACAGACATACCTCCCAGCTCTCAAGGGGCTCACAGTCTACTGGGGCAGACAACATGCAAGCAGCTATGTACAAATAAGATATAGACAGGGCAAATTGGAGATAACCTCAGACTTAGCAGGGAACCAAGGCAGTGGAGAAGTCTGTAATCTAACTGAAGTTTTATGACTAGGCAAATGTCTTTTACAAAGGATGGAGTGTACCCATGTTGAACAGTCTAATGTATAACTATAACTTCTTTCTAATATTAAGAGTAAATTTGCATAATAGACTGAATTTTTAATATATTTAATTCAGGCATTGCTTTTGATGAATGCTGCAGAGTTACAAATGTTTACTGCTTCTTTAACATATTTACCCTTACTAGTCATCAGGTGTTTCTAGACTGGAAAATAATGGGACTATTTGGTTGTAGGAAAAAAAATTTAATTATGTGCATTATTATATTAGCCTTACTCTTGATCAGAGAGAGCACTGCTTAAGTCGATATTGCTTATGGTTTTAAACATGGGGGGGATAGACTTAAGGCAAGATTGTTTGTTATGTGGTGCTCGCCATCTTTGTCTGATCTTTCTTTTTCTCTTTGCTTCAGGGCTCTCCAAGCAATACCATTGGTCGAACTCCTTCAAGACACACCAGTAGCAGAACCAGCCCCTTGACTTCACCTACCAACTGTTCCCATGGTGGTCTGTCACCGAGGTAATAAGATTTCCACTAAACTGTCCCAGTAACCATTCAGCTTGCTACTCGGTTTTAGAGTTTGTTAGAGTAGAAAGAAAACTGAGCTGGGAATCAGGCATCTTGAATTCTAGACCTGGTGACCACCTCTCACTGTGTATACTTAAACAAATCACTTCTTCTCGGGGCCCCACTTTGTTTATCTGTAAAATTAAGGGTGTTATACTCTGAGCATTAAGGTCTCTAACTCTAAAAATCCATGGAAATTCATAAATCAAGCTACGAGTCTTGGACTTGTTCCACATCAATTTTATGCATGGATTAATCCTACTCCCACATAGGTAATATGCTGTTTAAGGTTATATTTGTCAGCTCTTTTGCAGACTGTGTAACCCAAGCACGAGTCATTTATTTTCTGATCAAATTGCTGTTTTAGAGTCAACTGTTGAAATTTAAAGGGTCTTTTTAAAAAAGGCCTCTTCTTTTCTTAAAAAAAATAAATGCAAAATATGAATTCAAGCCTGCTCTTGAAGCAAGACTAAATTATTCATCAGAGCCATAATTTGAAGCCTGGGATAAATGAAACTGTTTATGTTTGTGTTTTATTAGAAAGGAAACTATTCTCTTTGCTGTTTGTCAGCAATCTTTTAGTATAAAATACCAAACTTGGCTTGAGTACCATGTTAGCCTTATGAATTCAGAATCCTTGGATAACAAGAAAATGATATGCCCCTGTACCTTTGGAAGATATTCTCTCCATCAAGGAGAGAAGAGAGGTACCTGAGAGCAGTGGACAGAGCACTGAACCAGGAGGTAGAAAGATCTGGGCTCACACGCTGCCTTAGCCACATAAGGAGTGCTGTGATGCTAGCAAATCATTTCATCTCTCAGGGCTTCAGATTCCTCAGCTACAAAATGAGACTATAGGACTTGATTACCTCTAAAGTCTCTTCTGACTTCAAAATCTTTGATCTCGTAAACCAGAACTTACGGTCCTTATGTACTTGTTTTCTAGGATCCATTCCAAAATAAATTTGGGATGGAAAATGAAAGAAACATTTTCCCCGGGAGAGCTTATAGAAAAAAATAATCAGCCAAGAAACAAATTATGATTGGTTCAGATATACTGGTTTATGTGTGAGATCTGTTGCTGTGCCAATAATATCTTTTATGAAGCAACTTAAATATCAGTCTGCTGGGCCACACATTCTACATGGGTTTGCAAGAACTGGTATCTCCACAAGAAACAGTCAAAAAATAAAGCTATATTTTGAGAGGAAAGATGACAGGGCTTATTGTCAGTTTTGACTCTAAAAAATCTTTTAAAAGAAGACAAACATTTTTCTTTCTGGTTTCGTACATTGTTCAATAGTGATGGCCTAAATTGTATTTTTAAAAAATTCTTAAAATAGTAATATGCTTATAAAGCTGTTATTGCCTCTCAGGTCTCTTTGGATCACTAGACTCTTCTGTTAACATTTGGACCAAAAATTTTATTCCACTCTCTCAAAAAGCAAGTGATTCTGAAGTCAAATACACAGATTTTTTTTTGCTGTGATTCTTTTAATCGGAAACATGCCCTTTTATTAGATTTAATAAAGTTAGAAGTTGTTTCCCCAAATCTCAATCTGCCTTTAAGTTAGTGACTTAAACTATTATAACCAAAACAAATGAAAGTGACAGAATTTGCCATAAGCCTGTTACAGGCTCAGCCAGCACTTTCATACGCTAACATCCCTAATTAAGCTTGAACTCATCATCTTTCACAACAGCAACAGAACTGTTACTCGCTGTTCTTCTCAGTCAGATGGTTATAAATACCTGTCTGAAAGCAGCTCCTCAAACATTCCACCTACAATTTGCCACCTCTTTGGAATCCAGTTAGTGGATATTATCTAGGCTTCTTTGTCGCTTCTCTGATTCCTCCTCCTGGCTACCCGTTTTTTATTCCTTTTCATTAATCCAGTAATGCCTTGTTCAGATGTTCTACAGTGAAATAAAAGAACCAGAGCTCAGACCAGGTAAAAGTTGTGGTAGAAGCTTATTGACCTTGAACTCACAAATTGGAAATTGCCTGTACACATTTGTTTTTCCTGTTAGCTAAATCTTGATGGTTCCAGAATAATATTAATTCAGTTCGTTTCTTTCGGTGTTTGGGGCAAAAGCCTACGAAAGGGAACAATTAAAATATCAGTCTTCTCTAAATACTACCAAGAACAAGGCTACTTTGTGAATGTTCTCACAAAGAAATTCCACTGATGACATCGAGTTTCCAGTCAGTGATAGATTAAGGACTAATGTCAGAAGAACTTTTTTGCAGTATCTCACTTTAAGAAGAAATTTATTTGTCTTTTTTAAATGTGACCTTAACAACAGCCAAGTTGTAGGGAAGCAGATTTTGGTTCAGTGTGAGAAATAACTTTCTAACAACTGGAGTTATAACATACTATCACACAAGGTAGCGAACTTCTCGTCAATAAGGACGAGTCTAGATAATTATCAGATATATCATAAAAAGGCTCTTTTTACAGCGAGTGAGAGATTGTAAGTTTCTAAGAACTTTGGTTCATTTCCCACTCAAGATTGTATGATTCCTAAAAAATGAGATGTGGGGTATATGACTTCTAACCTTGATTGCTGTATCTGCTATGAATTTCATAATGCCAACATTATTTTAGTGATTTTATTAAACATACCATCTTTTATAAATTTTTACCTTTTATTCTAATTATTGCATGTTTTTATTTACTTAGATCTCTTAGAGTCAAAATAAAGTTAAACCTATTATATTGGCCTAAATTTTCTAGTAGTTCAGAAATTCTGCTTTGTCTTTTCAGTAATCAGGTTGAAAAGAGTTCTGAGATCACAATTAATTAGTCTTATTTGGGATTTTAGAATACCACTACTTGGATAGTTATTTCATTTCACCAAGAATTTTCTAATAGTGATTCACATTTCACTGTATCTAACATAACTTTGAGATTCTATGAAATAGAGGTTCTTAAGAGAGCTCAGAAACCATCCAAAGGAAATCCATTCCCCTATCACCAAACTAGTTGGAAACATGAAAGAGAGTGTCTGTCCATAAGCAGTGCCCACTTTTCACTCCATCCTTTTGGAATCCTTAAGGCGTAGTTTCCTCCTGTTTACTGTGTAGTCTGCAGTTACTTCTTTACCACTAGATGGTGCTCTGATGTGCATAATAAGAGGAACTATTGCCCAAGTTTCCTGGGAATGTTCGCAGAAACAAAATGATTAAGGTATTAAGGGAACTCAGTGAAATGCTAGGTGGTGAAAGGTGGGACTTACCTATAGATTTAGCCCTCCCCTAACACTTGGACTTTTGAGGCCTGTGATGCCTCAGGAATTACCCTTTTCTTTTTCTGAGCTTTGAACAAATTCTAGGAGAGTAAATAATTTTTTCAGCAGATTTTCCTGCTGAGTAAGAAAGTCCTTCTCTGAAACGTTGGGAAAGAAGCATTCCTTCATGGAATGACATAGGAAAAAAAAAGAACATCTTCCAGTGCTTTCTTTCTATATGAAGAATTTTTTAGGAAGCAAGCATTCTTAAAAGAAAATAGTAATAGGGACCTATTACAGTCCTTTAGTTCACCTAATGTATTGCTCGGAACTTAGGTAGATAAAACATAACCAACTGCATTGTTAATTTTTCTGAGGGAAAATATACCTAGATAGTTGAAATGAGACAAGTACTTCTGTAATAACTCTAAGTAGACCGAGAGGTACTGAACAGCCTCCTTTACATCTTAAACTTCGGAGGAGTAGCATGCTAATTCTTTGATATATCATCGACCCATTCTTTGTACCTATTGTTGGTTTAAAATAAAAGTTACCTAATTTCCTTCAGTCTCTACCTTCCCTTTATAACCTCCCCATTTC
The DNA here is from genome assembly GCF_011100635.1 of Trichosurus vulpecula. Classification (NCBI taxonomy): domain Eukaryota; kingdom Metazoa; phylum Chordata; class Mammalia; order Diprotodontia; family Phalangeridae; genus Trichosurus; species Trichosurus vulpecula. The sequence goes on along the minus strand of NC_050574.1, from coordinate 303,909,527 downwards.
AAACAACAAGAGACTCTGGCCTTAGAACACAGGAAGTAAAGCTGAAGTGTGCCTGGAATCCACTAGGGACCTATTGGTGAATGAGATTCTTTCTTGGCTCTCTAGAAAGCCACACTGAGAAACTGCCAGAGAGTACACTGGAACTCTTCTACAGAATGAACCAATACTACACAGAATTTGATATAAATAATGTTGGACTATACAAGAGGAGTTGAATTATTCAGAATACTAAAACAACCTTATTATAGTACGTGTGTGGTCTTTCTTACCTGAGACATATGCCTTTTTATCAATGAACATATCCCAGGGGGGATACTGGCCAGTGTAACAAAAGAAATATAATACATATATCTTCTCCCTAATTTTACTATTTATTATAGAATATTTAGAACAAAGCTTCTTTTATTACTCCTTATCAAGTCCTTTGCTTTGTGATAAGAATGAACTGGGAACATGTATGACTATTTGATAATTATATTGATTTAGTCATTTCTAAAAGTTAATGTCCCATGTAATTTTGGTGGTACCCACAGACTTGGTGAACTTTACCTTCAAACATGATTTTCAGCCCAGGTTAATAGCCAATTCCTCCTTTTTAAAATTTTCTTTCCCAAGATCTATTATCTTAAAACAACTTTATCACTCATTCCTTTTAATTTATTTGCATACAGGTATTCTGCTAATTTCAGACTCTGTACTCAGAGATCCTTAGGGAGATTTCTTGCTTTGACTGGTTCGCTAAGCCTGGATAATATTCTAATAGATAAGCAAATTTTGTTAAGCAGGTTGTTAAAGTGAAGAAATTATTTGTAATTCCATAGTGATAAGGATCATGAACAGCATTGCATGTAGCATAACCTGACCAAGATGTTACTAGAAACTGTGACTCCTATGTATTCTTTTCTTGGCCTAGCCTTCAAGAAAGCTCTTAGGTTTCTTGTACCTTGTTACCCCACCTTAGAAAACAGGAATCACAGGTACCATCCTCCGTAATCATAGTTAATAGCTGGACAAACAAGAAAGAAGCGTGAGCTCCTAGGAACAAAGGCGATTCCCTTAATATAAATTTGTGTACAGGTCTGCCCTTCTTGATAGGAGTATACTGTAAACTTGCCATGTCCCCTCTGCTACCTACCAGAGCACATTCAAAGGCAGTGTGGTATTAGTGATTAGGGCACTGGACGTGGAGTCAGAGAGCCCTTGTTCAAGTCCCAGTTCAATACTAATTCTGTGATGCTGAGCAAATTTACTTTGCTGTACCTCAGTTTCCTCATCTGTAACATGAGAGTGCTGGCTTTGATGGCCTCTAGGGTTCCTTCTAAATCTATGATTCTGTAATTTCTCATGAATCATCAGAAAAGACAAACCGAGATTGCTCCCAGGTTCAGCTCCCATTGAATTTGTGTCTTACAGATGAACATTTGTCTGCATTCTTAGAGACTCTGGGCACTCCCTCAATTTTGTTTCTAGTTTTGAGTTGTTTAGGCCTAGGAAACTGTTTCTGTTGTTCCCTAATTCCTCCATAGCTAACCAAGGGTTGGTTTCATAGGACCATAGGATTATAGTGTTATTCATGCCTTTTCATAAAAGATCCAAAGCTGAGAACCTGTGGCATAGGCCTGATTTGACTCCAGGCTCTTACCATTTCAAAAGTCAGCTTCTGTTCTACTTGGGTGCTGGTGTATAGACTTTAGTTTTATAAAATTTACAGGAAACCCACCTATTTTTAACAACTGTAAATTAAATCTCCTTTTTTTTTTTGCTTCTTCCTTAAATTAATTGATGAGTTGTTTATAAGCTTTAATATTTATTTGAAAATTTCTCAAGCGTCTATGTGCATAATTGGGATCTCTCATAGTGTACAAAAACAAACACAAGATCCATGGGTGGACTGGGAAAGAATAATGTTTCTCTGTTTCAGGGATGGACTGAAAAGTGGAATTTGTGTTTTATTTCTTTATGGTATTATAAGATACTCCATGAAGTAGCCTGTCTAATTTTGTTTTTATTCATTTTTATACAACTTTATCCAGGAAGCACGAAACTTGAAACCACTCAGATTATAGTTTCTTTTCCCCCTCCCCTTCCTATCCCTGTTCTGTTTCTCTGTTTTCTCTCTCTGATTTTCCTCTTCTGACCACTGCAGTCGGTTCTGGGGTTGGAGTGCCGATGGGCTGTCGAAGCACCCACCTCCCCTTTCTCAGCCTAACTCCATCCCCACAGCTCCTTCCCACAAGACTTTCAGGCGCTCTTACTCTCCCAGGTAACAAGCTACCTGTTAAACTTGTCTGTGGTGTCACAATATTATTGCATTTCTAAAGTCAGCTTATTTCTTTCTATAAAAGTTGATCAAATGCTTCAAAGGAGGCCTTTGCTTCCACACCTGATGACTGGAGTGGATAAAGTGTTGGAGAGCTAGCACTGCTATCAGTGGAATGCCTTGCCATTTTGTTAGCTAGAAATCCTGAAGCTGTTTTTTACTCTTGCATTTGCACACATTATCCAAAATACCCTAATGAGTACTAGCTCTAAAAGTACTCAAACTTGTTGGTTGACAGAAGATTTAGAGGAAGAGGGACAGACAATGTGTCATGTTTCCTTAGTTCTTTTCCTAGAGATACAGGTTTTTACCTCCTCAGAAATGAATATGATATTCTCCTTTAGAGATTAAATAAGTGTTATTACTTGTTTGACCTATACAGAGACACCTATAACAATTAACTAATTATTGTGTGGATTATCATTTCATAATATGCCATTCTTTCCTATCACATTAGAGTGATAGATTCTACAAATGTGAGGAAAATCCAAAAGCAGTTCATAATTCATTGAATTGTACCAGAGATGTCTTGTCTCCCAGTGTAAAAAACTGTCAGTAACTATTTGGAATTTTCCTTGGTTGTGAGTAAAGAAATGTGGGCCAGAAATGTACTGTGGTACATAGGAACTGAATATATGAAGCATCACAAGAATCTTTTATTTTGACAAGAGTCTGATAGAGACATGCAGAATTGAGAATCCATTTACAGGCATCTCTTAATCATACCCAGAGAGAAGAGTAGTAACTTAATGATTCAAAATTCCAGGTAATGCAAGAAACCATCATTTAGCCAGTGTTTGATTTTGGAATGCACCTTAGGCAGTTGTATTATCTTGATTATCTATCCACAAAATGGACAGACCGCACATTACTGGAGCATCAGTTATGTGTGTATGTATATGAACCTGTTTACAAACACAGACAAACACACGTACTTTAATAGCACTTGTCTTTTGCAGTACTCAACGAATTTTCAAAGTAATTTAAATTTTACCGTCAACCTCATTAGCACTGGATCTGAAATGTAACCTACATTTAAGTATCTACTTTGCCATTTAGTAGACTTTGTGATTGTAGGCAAATAATTTCTTCTCTGGGCCTTAGTTTCCTTATCTGATTAAACTTAGAAGGCCTCTACAGGCCTTTCTGTCTCTAAATCCTGTGATCCTGTGCTTATTTCTGAGTATAGACCCAATTGTTCTGTTTGCAGACAGTTGTCTCTGTACTCCTTTAAGATCAAAACACCGCCTCTGAATTTTAAAATTTGATTTCCCATTTGCTAATGCTATTTTTATAGAATAGCTTGTTCTCTTTATTAAAATAGCCTAGGTGGGAGCATTTCAAATTGTGACTGGATTGACGTTTTATCTTATCATTGGCTTTATCCGTGAAGCAGGGGAAGCTGGTAGTTTGTATCCCACGCTACCAGTTTCTGAATTTGGACTCCCAGAGGTCATCCTTTGCTTCTGCTCCCAATTCTCCACACCCAAAATTTGTGAAAATGGGGCACTATGTCTTTTTGTATGCATAGTCTTGGTGCTCCGTTTACTTGATGAGCATTCACTCTCAGTAAGCCTAATTCAATATTAAATGTAATATCTATGTATTTTTATTTGTAAGGCTGCTTACCTCTGGTCTGGCCACTTTTAGGTAGTATTTCTTGCAATACCCATATCATAAGGTGGTTTTGAGGAAAACACTTTGTAAACTGTAAGTTTCTACAAAAATATAAGTTAATATGAAGCACATATTCTGAATTAAATGAAATGGCCACAAATCATTATTAACCTCAAGCAAATATTAACCTGTTGGGTAGAATGAAACCCCAGAACTAGACTGAAATTGAATAGTCCCAAAGATGTAGAGGCTGGTGGGGTGGAACACATAGGTATTTTAACCCACTACAGACAGCTAGATGGAACAGTAGACTTGAAGTCAGAAAGATTTCAATGAGTTCAGATCCTTCCTCAGACACTTTATAGCCATGTGACTTTGGCAAGTCACTTCACCTATCTATGTACTTCAGTCTCCCCATCCCCAAAATGAAGGGATTGGCTTCTATGGCCTCTAAGCTGATGATCTTCAGTTGTCCTTCCTGTCCCTTACATAACATTTAGTATTGCGAAGGCCCACTGCATGACATCGTCGATATGGTAATATTATAATTTATCTAATTTCATGGACTTTTTAAAAGGTTGATGAGCAAATGAAGAATCAAGCCAAGAAATATAGAAATAGCAATTAAAGCACATTGTCTGCTGACAGTGATAAGAAAACTTTTAGTAATTTGTTAACTTGTATAAAAAAAAACACTCATATCACTGGTGTCTGTGAATCTTAAAGCTACTATAGGCATAGGTTTTGTTTAAACATTACTGCCATAGAATTTCCTTTGTTGTGTGCAGAATGCGCTATATTAAAATTCTTAATTGGTTGATTAATCAAAAGTAAAAACAAATCCCCAAACAACAGAATTACTATAGTAGGTTTTAGAAACTCTTAATGCCAATTGTCATAGTATACGCTATGCAACCTGGAATGGACTATTTCAAAAAAGTTGAATTGTCCAAAGGCTAGTGTATTTTTTGAAGCGACGTATGAAAAATAATATTGTGACATCCTTTTAAAGCTAAATATCTCTACAACTTCCTCTTGTTCATCCTGTCACTGTTTTATGCATGGGCCACTTTATTATTTTTGGTTGTTGTGATTAGCAGTCTTTTAAGGCATTTTTTTCCCATCTTGTGTATATTTTTGTTTATCATCCAGTCTTTATACATAAACACAAATGTACTGGCCAGATGTATAAATGCTTTTCTTCACATATAAGTAAGTGAACTTTTTTTAGAAGGAGAAAACAACACTATGCTCTTCTCTTACACATCTTCTGAAGACCAAATTGCTACATAGCAAGATAGCCTTGTGAACTTAGAAGGGGCTGAAATCTTGAACTTCATTCAACTTCTGCCTTCTGTCTCCTGTCAGTGCATGCGTTGGATTTCAGATGCAAACTTGTTCAAGTACACGTGTTTTTTTTGTTTGATGTCAAAGCCAACCTTTTGACTAAGTGCCTAAGTTGGCAGATGTTTTTGTGAGCTCTCCAGACAGTTTGTGCTGTGTGTTTTCTTCTTCTCCATGGAAGAAAAATAATAAATGCACAGACCACAGGACATTTAGACTTTTTCACCAACTGTACTGCCACCATTTTTGTGATCTTAGGTAAATCATTCTGTTTTCAGCCACCTCTGAATGTGTACCCTCCTCTCGATAAGGACTAGATTCTCACAAAACCTTATCTGTAAGCCCGAGCGTTTGGAATCCTCGCCCTGCTTAGTGACTGAAGCTTATCCATATTCTGCCTTTCATTTTCTGCAAGCTCTAAAGAAAGTTAGGGGATGAAAGAAAAAGCAAAATCCTTTCAGAGTTTTGCAGATCATTACCCTTTCCAAGACTGGACAGAGTTGCCTGTGCTCTTCAAGGAATCTGATTCTTCCTAAAACATTGCAACACAGATACATTGTTTTTTCACTTGTTTGTTTTCTTACCATACATTTCAGGTGGCCTTTGCAAAATTCAGGCACAGCTTTGCTCTGATATTTTATTATAACATCAGTACTTACTGGCATATAATCAGATATATTATAGGCATACCCCAACCATACATATCAGAGGATCTCTTTGCAAGTTTCAATGCTCAAGACTCTGGCATCTGCTCCTTTTTCAGTGTTTTCCTAAAATTCATGGAGTTTAATTCATGAAGTATTCCTAATGTCTGCTAGGGCACACTTTATGGCTTGGTTTTGTTTTGTTTTGTTTTGTTTTTTTCTAGCTGATCCATGTATCCATTAGACTTGATTTTCTGTGTTAGGAAAGTGATTCTTCCTTTGGAATTCTCTTGGAATCTTTTGTCTTCTTTTCATAAGTTGTTAGGCCATTAGATCATACTTTGAGAAGACCAAAAGCCCTTCCTTTCCTTTTCTCTATCTTTTGTAGTTTGCTTCAAAAAAAAAGTCTGAAAAAAAGCACTTGGTGTTTAAGAAATTATTTATGATTTAAAGTACTTTCAGGAATCTAAGAAGATTTAAAACTTTGAGTTGATTTGCCCTACTTTGATGCCACTTGCTTATATTTTCTGTTTGTGGAGGGAGAGGGGTTTAGAATAGTCAAGTCAATCAGATTTCAGTTTTCTTTTCCTTCTAGTTCTTTTCTGTAGCATCTTTGCCTGGAAGCTTTACCCACTGTGCACCTACATCTCTTTTAAGGCTACAAGCCAAAACCTAAAACCTTTCAGAATAGCTGAAAATTCTCAATTAAGTTCAGGTAGGCTGCATGAGAATTAAGTTTCTCAATTGTTAGGATGAATCTGACTGAGTCATCAGATTTTAAATTCTATGATTTTCTGCTACTAGTAAAGATAACCTTTCACTTTTTCTAACCCAGTCTTATTGTTTTCTATATTGCTACTATGTAATTTATGAGAAAACTAGCTTTATTGTGAGGTGACCATTCTTCTTGATTTATGTTTGTACATTTGAGACCAGTAACACCAAAAAAGTTTTTTTCACCTTTTGAGGTATGAAAGCAAACTTTTCACTTTCATTAACTCTGTACATTAAGTCACCAGTTGTCACTATTTTGAGTTTTCGCATTCATATAGTTATTGATGTTTCTCACTGATTATTAGAGTACTCATGTTTATGGGTTCAGATTTTGTAATGAAAAGACATTTTCTGAGAGAAAGAAAGAAAAGTAGCTTCCAATTAGTGGGGTCTTTAAAAAGATAGCTGCCAAAATAATCTATTTCATTTTAAGTCATTCTTAGAAACAACATTCTAAATGTGTACCCCACTCTGTAAATTAATGGTGCTACCAATTCAAAGTAAAACCTTAATGCCCATGCCCCATTTTAAAGCCTGTCACGCCTTTAATCTTTAGCATGCTGGACTATGACACAGAGAACTTGAACTCAGATGAAATCTACAGCTCTCTGCGTGGAGTAACAGAAGCCATAGAAAAGTTTAGTTTCCGGAGCCAGGAGGATCTGAATGAGCCTATTAAGCGGGATGGCAAAAAAGACTGTGATATTGTAAGTATTTCAAAAGATCTATCCATCTGTGTTTTTGAGTATGGACTGCTATCCTCACCACTTTTATTCTGTTCTGTTCTAGATAGTTGGAGTACTTCTCCTTAAAGAATCTCAGTTCATTTTTCCAAGCTATATGACATAAGCAGTCATCTTCAACCAACAACTTGATGGGGAATTGTTGAATGCAGGATTTTATTTTTTTTCCCCCATAGTGACAAGAAAGAATGTAGTTCAGGAGTGGGAGCGTGGTAGGAATCAGAGAACCCTGGTTCAAATCCCAGGTCCGCCACTCATGTCACCTTGGTCAAGACACTTGACTTCTCTTGGCCTCAGTTCCTTTACCTGAAGATGGTTGGATTAGATAATCTCTCCAGTCATGTTTAGTTCTAAATCTGTGATGCTATGAATTCATTCAGTCTGAAAGTCACAACTACTAATTCATTGTATCTTTCTGATAGTGTTCTCTCACTCAAACATAGAAAATACTAATTTCCTGCATATATCCTACCATATTGTAACACAGAATTCCACAATGTATATTTCAATAGGGACCAGTCTCCTTGGCAAAGGCTATCTTGTTCTTTCAAAACCATTTTTTCAGTGAAGAGAAGTTGTTATTCACCATGAATAAAGCCAATTTTATATGTGTATGGATTAGTATATACTTTAATAGAAACACTTTTTGGCCCTGTTTATTGTTATATTTTAACTACATATTAAAATAGATAAAAAAAAAAAAAACTTATCACCTTTTATCATCGATGCTGATAAATTCAGGCCCTACGGTCAAAGTCTTAGAGGTTTAGGGCCTTCTATATTTCCTTAAGAAAAACTGGGAAAAGAAAAAGAAATCTTAAAATTTTATTGATTGGAGGGGACGGGGTGTTGTCTCCTAATTGTTTCAGGTTTCACGAGATGGTGGGATAGCTTCGCCTGCCACTGATCTGCGAGGAGGAAGTGATGTAGTAGAAGGAGGAAGGACAGCTCTCGATAACAAAACCTCACTCCTCAACACCCAGCCTCCACGAGCCTTTACTGGGCCCCGAACTCGAGACTATAATCCCTATCCCTACTCCGATACAATCAACACCTATGACAAGACAGCTCTGAAAGAAGCCGTATTTGATGATGACATGGATCAGCTTCGTGATGGTTAGTCTCCTTCTCGAATTTCATCCCATTCTCATCAAACAGTTTGCCTTTGCTTTATCTTCTGTGGACCAAGATCTGGGTATATGGATCAAATTTCACATTTGGGGTGGAATTTTAGCTTTTATGCTCTGAATTCATCTTTTCATTCCTTAAATGACACTTGAACTTTCTCAGTTTAATAAGCAACTGGGAATAGCATTTACCGACTTACCCTACTATAGCATTATAACAGTGTTTTAATGAGGGTTTTTTCTTTCTTCATTTATAAGGCCCTTGTACAGCATGACTTCTACCTTAGGTTCTTTTACAAATAGTATTAGATAGAGGCCTCATTTTATCTTGTGTCAAATGTCCATCAGAGTTCAAGACATTAGTATACTATTCTGTGGGAATATTCCTGCTTGAAACCTGTTGGTTGATTAGGTCATTGAGGGAGTTTGATGCGTTGACAATGCCTTGAATGTAGTGGATGCTTAATAAATGCTAGCCAAGTTGGGTTTATTGACTGTTGACAGTGATGAAAATACAATTGTATTTACTGTTTTCTACCCAAAGCTTTTTTTTTAAAAGACAAAACAGTCTTTAAGTCTCAGACCACGCTCCCCAAAATAACACAACAACGATCAAATCAATAAATTGCTTAATAAACTTTAAGATCAGTATTTTGAGGAAATTGGACTTGTGACTTCATTGGCATTGGGAACTTCCAGGGAAGAAATTCCCTCTACAATTGCAGATCAACACCTGCTCTGCCACTTAGAGTCCAAGAGGTACTGCGTCCACTGAAAGAAAGTTGGCCTTAAGAGACAGAAAAATCTGGGTTCAGATCCCACCTGATAAATACTAGCTTTGTGACCCCAAGCTAGTCATTTCCCTAGGCAATTCTCTAACACAATTTATGTTATAAAATGGGAAGGCTTCCTTTCCATTATTTTTATATGCAATAAGTCAAACCTCTTATCGCCATGGGTAACTTTCAGTGTTTACTTTGGTATATTTTCATTAAGCTTTACATTATTGTTATTGTGATAATAATAGCTAACATTTAAGGTTTGCAAAGCGGTTTACATACATTATCTCATTTGATTATTAGGAAAAGCCTTTTGTAGTGAAAAGAGATAAGACTCTGACCTCTTTATCTGCTGAATGATCTGGTGTATATCATTAGCCTAAATGTCACCCTGCATAGAACCGCTGTCCTTTGGTCAGTAACATGGAAAATGTTGGATGGAAAAAATGTGGATTAATTTTTTTGGCAATACAGAACTTGATCAATGAATTAAGACCTCTCAAAATGGTTGCCTTCATTGGTTACCTCTGATGGTTCAGGCCATCAGGCATGGTGCTAGCTGCTGAATTTTTCCTTTGGAATAAGCTCTATCTTAATTTTGTTCCACAAGTTATTCTTGGAAAGAAGGGTGAGATGCTAGGAAAGCAAAAGTACAGATGATTTACTTTTTAAAATTCCTGTTCATGGCTGTACTCCAGTGACAGGAGTTAAAGAACATGGCTATGACGCTAGCTGCTGTTGGTATTTAATTTTTCATCTGAAACCTACTTGTAATTCATTCAAAGAACAGGGCTTCTCTGGTGAGCCATCCTATTCAATCATAGTAAATTCTCAGTGTTTCAGTCTCTGATAAGTTCTCTATCTTCACAAGAACAGGGGTGCTCAGTAAGTAAGCTAAAAGTCGACATTGTTCCCAAATTCCAACTCCTCCCATTTAACCTTTCAGAGTAAAGTTCCTATCTAACTTACCAGAGTTGTGGCTGTATGGGAGGAAAATGGTTACTCAAGTATTGATTGCTACCTCTAGGCCTTTCCCCCACAACTGGAAAGATTAATGCACTTTCCAATATTAACCTTAAGGTTAGTGTAGTTTTACTAGAACCTAGAACACTCAATCATTTATGGCTAGATATATTCCTGGGAAAATTGGTTGGTTTTAGGGAACCATCAAGGTGATAAGTGTTTATTTCCTGGTTTTAGTGATGAATTTTAGAGATGTTACAGAATGGCCTGTGGATCTTGATAAGTGAAACAAAGCCACTCAAGATGGCAGACCCCATCAGTCAGACCCCAAATAGGGTAGGGCAGTAGGCGAAATATTCTCTGGTTGGACTTGTCTCTGTGGAATAACCTCTTGTTTTCCATTTCTCTCCCACAGTACCCATTGACCATTCTGATTTGGTAGCTGATCTCCTGAAAGAATTATCCAATCACAATGAACGGGTGGAAGAAAGGAAAGGAGCCTTATTAGAATTACTCAAGATCACCCGAGAAGATAACCTAGGAGTTTGGGAAGAACACTTCAAAACAATTTTGCTCTTGCTGCTAGAAACACTTGGAGATAAAGATGTGAGAAATTTTACTTTGGACTTAATTTTTCACTTTTAGCAGCATGACCATTGTCTAGTTTTCTTTGGATTTGGTTTAAGTTATTTTTGTGCTTCCTGTGCTCTCTTAGTTTTTTGATGAAACCCTTTTTAATGAATGTTGATGTCAGCACAGAACCAAAACTACTTCCTATGCTTTATTATAGCAAATTTTTACTCTAAGAGGTTGTAGGGGTGATATTTTTACTTCATGAGACCTGTGTCATGAAGAGACTGGTTCCACAATACAGTGCATAGTTGACGAAAATTTGGTTTAACTTACAATTATATCATAAAATGGGATGACTCTTTTAAATTCTCTGTCTATAGGATAGATCAAATTCAGGTCAATTTTATTTCCTTTTAGTTTTATGTTAACATTTTATTTTTGTATGACAGAAGACATATAGACAGTATATAATATATTTCATTTAGAACAGACCATACTGACATCTGCCTTTCATCATATGCCCTCATTCTTATACCTAAGTATGTTAATGTAATTATGTTGTTTTTCAAGTCAGTTTAATTGCTACAAATTATAGAAATCTAAAAATTAAGCAATCATTTTGACTTAGGATACCAGCTTCCTCCAGATTATGAAATTGGCCCCATTTTTGAGATGTAAATGAATATTGAAAGTTAGCTGAATTCCATCCCAAAAGTTAAAAAATCTACTACCCTGAGTAGAGTTTGTGTAAACTCTAAGAATCAAAAATGAAAGAAAAGGGAAGCGGCAGGACCAGGAAAATTTTTAGACAATGAAATATAAAAGTAAGAATACAAATTTAGAATAACTGATATTGCAATGTGTATGAATGACAGCTGACCATAGAGTTGGTATCATTAGGACTACAATAACATTTGAGTATGTAGTGCTCAAATACTTAGAAATGTTCATTGATAATGCTTCATTAGTTTGATTTACAGGGATATAGGGATAGAAAGATGATAAAAGATATGTGCAAACTTTTTTTTAGTCAAAATACCATCTACTGTAGCCGTTAGGCTTAGGATGCTTTTTTTAGTCAAAGATAAAATGATGTCATGTGGAGGATAAATAAATGTTGTGTTAGTGTGTGAATTGTACAGATGAATGGCAAAGAATCAGGATGTACCTTTTAGATATTGTTTAGTGTAAACTCCATCCTCTTTTACTGAGATTAAGAGTCCTGTTTAGAATGGCAACCATCCAGAATTGGAGGATGGGGGGGGTGCTACTGAAGGAACTTTACAAGTCTTTCCACCAATGATCTCATCATTTACAGGGTCAGAAAGTGACTAGGCTTTGACTATAATTCTTGAGTCTAGAAGCATTCCAAGGAGAATTACTTAATGAAAAATGACAAATAGCTTATTTTTGTTTGTTTTAAGGCAAAACATAGTGCCCTCCTCCTAATAGCGAAGATATTCCAAGAGATGAATGACTTGAAAGTTTGTTCCTCATCTGCTGTTTCCTTTACTGATTAAACATACAAGGACATTTTATAAATGTTAAGTTTTTACTGCCTCTCCTCTCGAATGAGTCAAACCTCAGTGGAAGTAGAAGCAACAGAAAGGGTTATTTAATATAAAGCTTTGTGTGCCAGTCATAGTTTAACACCTCTCCCTCCATCTTGCACCTCAGCATTCGATACGGGCATTGGCATTGCGAGTATTACGGGAAATTCTGAGAAACCAACCAGCAAGATTTAAAAACTATGCTGAACTGACAATCATGAAAACACTGGAGGCACATAAAGATTCCCACAAAGAGGTAAGCAGGCTGTGCTGGCCCTGGGATTGAAGGTAATTCTCCACAGACCAAGAAGGTGTCAAATGAAATCCTGAAAGTGACTGAATATGGGGTGAGAGGGAGGGAGAAGAAACTAAAACATGCATTTTAAAATTTAAATTTAAAACATCCTGGCAAGATTCTTCCTGAAATAAACTCTTGTTTTAATACAGGACAGAAATCCCATTGGAATCCCATTAACTGGAAAGATTTCGTGGCTAATCTAAAAGGAATTTTAGGGGCACTGAATTTAATCCCAAGTCTCTGGAACCTGCACAGTTCTCTGTTACAATATGGGATACTAACCATCTCATTTCTTACAATAGGCATCCTTATATTTATATTGGTGGACTGTCACAGGGAAGTAAGGGGACCCAAGCTTTTCAGTTGGCTTCCTTCTATAAGCAACTCCCTTTCAACAGAAAATGACCATGAGTCTCTTGAGAGGAAGCAGCTTGCTCTGACCAGTTGCTTTTCTAACCTGAAGACATTGCTGCAGGCTATGTCTCCTCCCTATAGCTGATGAACATGTCAAGCTACAAATGTTTGTACAAGATTTAGGAAGAGGAGTGTGTGCCTGTGTCTGTGTGGGTATCTATACTTGCACACATGCTTATGTATGTGTACACATGAGTGTATATGTATCTAGTGCACTGTGTGGGTGGGTGGTGTGTGTTCATGTGTATGAGATCACAGATTTAGAGCCGAAAGGGACCAAACATTTACTCCAACCTAGTTTTAAAGATGAGAAAACAGAAGCTTAGAGAATAAAAGTGCCTTGCCCTAGGTTACAAGGGTCGTCACTGTCAGAACCAGGATTCAAACTCAGGTCTTTAGACTGCACATTCAGCACGCTTTTCACTGCGCCCAAGTCTTCCTAATTCTAAGTCCAACATTATCCACTATGACAAACTTCATCTCAGTTTTTCAAACAGAAAGTGCTATAAAAAATGAAATCCTATTTTCCTAGATTTTTTTTAGTAACCTTAAGAAGTTAAAATTGTATGCTTGAGTGTGATCTTAGAACACAGAATAAAGCCAATTACTCTATTAAGTCTTATTTAGTTATTACATTTCTTCAAACTGATAAATATTGTACTATAGTTAGGAGAAGGATTAATTTGACTTCGATTGGAGCAACATAGCTACAAGAAAAATCTGAATTTGAAAAAATGTCTCATTGCAGTTATTACTTGTTAGAAAACAGATCGGTTGTCAGAACAAGAAATCACCAATAAGATTATCATCTTGGGGTCAAGTACCTGTAATTTTTTACACCTATTACAGTACCCTACTGGGTATATAGTAGGTGTTAAGTAGAGCTTGTTTCAGAAGTCTTAGTGTAGTTTAAAGATATTTTTAAAATACTAAAATTAATATATTAAAAACATTTTTCAGCTTTTTAAAAATTTTATGTTTTAGGTTGGACTGTAAAGATTTATACAGTCTTTATCTTTCAGTTATATTACTTGACTGTGGTACAAGTCCTCAAGTTTTCATATCACTTTTTTACTTGTACATTCAGTACCCTTCATTTCATGCATTTACCACCACCTGAAGAAATTCAGAAATTTCTCAATTCATTTCACACATAGACAAGAAAAAAGTTTTTCTTCTTTGTTTTAGTGCTAGCTGCAAAGTTATGTTCAGTAATAAAGAATATTCCTGTGACTGATGCCTTTTTGGTTGTTCTATGTGTGAATTTGTGGATGAGACTCAGCCTTTGGCAAGAAAGTGAGAGAGGTAAAATGGGAATCTGGGCTTCTTAGAAAGACAGAAATCTTCACTTAGAGTTTCTGTATAAGTGCCTTTGTGAAACCAAAATAATCGGGTAAAACATCTTGAAATGTAATCCTTTTGAACTTGATACTTTGTTATGATAAAGTGGTTACAAGATAATGGCAGAAGTTAAAGGTAGGGATAAGATCTCTATAGCTATTTTTAGTCTGAGATGTGCTATCAGATATATTCCAAAGGAAATATTAGTTTTTATTGCATAGGCATAATATACCTGGCACCAAAATAGAACATAATAGTAAGTTTCCCTTCTCTGTTAAAATAAACATTCTTTGAGAGGCAATATGGACAAGGATTTGGAAAGTCAAATTTGAGAATTATATTAAAATTTTGGTATGCATCTGCATGGGCGTTATGTGAAAGTTTATTAGCTCACATAACAAAACTATCTCACTAACCTATTCATCTTTTTTAAAAAATAAAAACAATTTAATACCAAATTTCAACAGCTTTATTTCAGCTTTCTGTATTCTAGGGTTTGACCAACAGCTTCAGTGTTTGTGACATCATATTTGGCCTCTAGACATAATTTCTGGAACACATTTTCTCTTTTATGGTGAAATTTCAGTAATTCAAACCTTAAAGATTTCAAAATTGTAATAATTTTAATGGAACTTAATATAAATTCACTTTTGCGCTAAAGGAGGAGAGAGGGACTTATTAAGCAAATTAAGAGGAGAAATTGGATTAATAAAGAAATTTTTAATTATTTTCAGAAATCCTCAAGCACATTACTTAACTTCTGCTGGACCTTCATTATAGCAAGGCAATCCTTTTACACTTCCCTAATTAACTCACTATCCCACTTACCAAAAGAGCTCTTCAAAACTTTTACATCCCTCCTCAAATTTCCTATGGCTCCCTCTCCCCCACCCTTTCATCTAAGAATCTTGCCTCGGTTGAAGAAATTAAAGCTATCTATAGTTACATGAAAAAATGTTCTAAATCACTATTGATTAGAGAAATGCAAATTAAAACAATGCTGAGGTACCACATCATACCTATCAGATTGGCTAACATGACAGAAAAGGAAAATGATAAATGTTGGAGAAGATGTGGGGAAATTGGGACACTAATGCAGTGTTGGTGGAGTTGTGAACTGATCCAACCATTCTGGAGAGCAATTTGGAACTGTGCCCAAAGGGCTATAAATCTATGTATACCCTTTGATTCAGCAGTACCACTAATAGGTCTGTATCCCAAGGAAACGATAGAAAAGGAAAAAGGACCTACATGTACAAAAATATTTGTAGTAGCTCTTTTTGTGGTGGCAAAGAATTGGAAATTGACGGAATGCTCATCAGTTGGGGAATGGCTGAACAAGCTGTGGCATATGAATGTAATGGAATACTATTGTGCCATAAGAAATGATGAGCAGGTGGATCCAGAATAACCTGGAAAGACTTACATGAACCTAGGCTGAGTGAACTGAGCAAAACCAGGAGAACATTGTACACAGTAACAGCGACATTGCACAGTAATCAGCTATGACTGACTTAGCTCTTCTTAGCAGTACAGTGATCCAAGGCAATCATGATGGAAAATGCTATCCACATCCACAGAAAGAACTATAGAGTATGAATGCAGATCGAAGCACACTATTTTCACTTTTTTGTTGTTTTTTGTGGCTTTTCCCTTTTGTTTTGTTTCTTCTTTTACAACATGACTAATGTGGAAATATGTTTACATGATTGTTCATGTATAACATATCAGATTGCTTGCCATATGGGGGATGGGAGGGAGAAAAAATTTGAAACTCAAAATTTTATAGAAAATAAATGTTGAAGACTCACTGTTACATGTAACTAGAAAAAAAATACTGTTTACCAAAAAAAAAAAAAAAAAGATCCTTGCCTCATTTCACTGAAAAAATTGAGGCCATTCGCTGAAAGCTCCATGTTCTCCTCTCCTTATCTCGTGTCATCCATATGCTTTCTGCCACTGCCTCCAATTTCACCCCATCTCACGTAATGAAATGGCCCCCTTTTGCCAGCCCATCTTGCCATCCTGTCTTCTCCAGTAGATTACCACCTCTATCATTCCCATCCCCTCACTTATCTTTACTCTCTCCCTGTTTAACTCTTAGCCAGTGACCTCATTTTTTTCATTGAAATACTAGATAAAGTTCTCAGCTGACAGCTTGGGGGGAAAGGAACTAAGGGAGATATGAGGTGTGTTGAAAAGGTTTTGAAGAGCTTGCTTTGGCTATTGGGAGATGAGTTAATTAAGGAAGTGTAAAAGGATTGTCTTACTGCAGTAAGGACCTAGTTGATATTATGTAACATAAATTTGTGATAGTCCTATTCAGTATGGTTTAATGGGTTTCTCCAGCTTTGTTTAGCAGCAAGCCAGTAGATGGTGATAGTCATCTGCAGCTGAGATTTGGAGTTCAAGACCAATGATAAGATAATGAAGAAAAAGATTCAAGAGAAGCAGACAGCGTAGAGTTGAACTGGTTCACTTTTACAGGTCAAGGTGGAACAGGGAGGAGCATGGAGCGTAGGCAGTGCAACCAAGGGGGCGAGGGATTGGAGGTCAAGGTTAGGAAGAACAGCATTTGGGGCTGCAAGATAGGCGACATAGAATGGCAACAGATTGTGATCAGCTAAAGAAATTTTACGGTTCATAAACTGGTGTATTTGTCAGTAATGGAAAGATTAAGAGTATGACTGTGTATAGCCGAGGTGGTGTGAGGTGCTATGGAGTGGTCATGGTAAATGAGCAAGTTGAGGAACTCAGAGGTAAGGCTGCTTGAGGGAGTATCCTTGTGTATGGTGAAGTTCCCTAGTATGAAGGCAAGAGTTGGGCTAGAAAGTTGGGCACAAGAGTATGAGCCAGGCCCCAAACTCATTGAGGAGAAAAAGAGAATATCCTGAGGATAGACAATAGCTACCATAATTTTGATTGGGCAGTAGATATGGTTCAAGTGAACCTCGAAGAAGGAGAGGTTACTGAGTAATATTGATAGAGAGCGCCAAGAAATGAAAATGGGGAGCAAGGAGTACTCCAGTTCCCCCACCTTGACCAGCAAGTGGAGGGTGGGAGGTGGGGAATGAATAAAAGTTTTAATCAGTGCTGGAAAGGGTAATCAGGAAGGTTCAGATCTGAAGGGATTCAGGTCTTGGAGCCAGAAGGTGAAAAGGAGTGGGAAAGGAAAAGATTTACCCATGTATTCCAGAGAACACAGTGGAAAGGGTGGGTAGCTTTAGAATGCAGTGTTTGGGGTGGGGGGCGGGGTTGAGTTGAAGGGGATGTTATGCCCATCTAAAAGGAAATGTTAGAAGGATGCTTAATTTCAATTGAATAGATTCATACATCTTAGATATAAAAATACACAATTTAAAAACATAGTATTGTCTTTTTAATTCATTTTTGAAATGTAGCAGAGTAATATTTTCCAAGTATTTGATGTCTTTTGGTGAACATAGTTGTATAGAGTCACATTTTCTTCTTTAACTTTTTAACGTGTAGCTTTATTTATTAACAATTAACTTCACTGTATCCATGTCTGGGGTTGTTGACACTGTCTACACTGGGCTAAAAGTTCTCATTGAAAGTCCAGAGCTTTTTAAAGGAACCTTTGAGATCATCTAGTCCAGCCCTCTCCTTTCATAGATGAGGTAACTGAGTCCCAAAGAGGTGAAATTATTTGCTTCTATCTGGTTTTCCTCATTTCTTTGCTAGTTAGTGGTAGAGCTGGAAGTAAAACCCCAACCTTCTATCTCACTTTCCACTATATGCTTGCTTCTCTGATACTTCAATAAGCTTTGTTGTCCCTAAGGGAAACTATGCACCACATTCAAAACCTACACCCCAGAAGTTATATGTGTCAGTCTAGGGAAGTCAGCAACTTAGTGTGGTGCTCCATTGAAGGAGGGCACCAGGAAATCCATCTTTGCATTTCCCAGCTGACTTCACTCCTCTGGACTTCTCCATCATGCCCTGGCTCTGGGCTTCCCTCCCCACCCTGCTCCAGGTTCCATTTGGGTGTTGTCTTCCCCGGTTAGGTTGTAAGCTCCTTGATGCTAGATACTATCTTCCTCTTTTGTATTTGTGTCCCCAGTGCTTAGCACAGTTCCTGGCATATAGTAGGTGCTTAATAAATATTGATTGACTGACTTCTCTGCAATCTTTGCATTAGCACAGCTGCTACAAGGGGATGCTAAAGTTCAGTATCTTTTTTTATGGGTTTGTTCTTACCAGTGTTTTCCAGAAGGTGCTTTTAGACCGTGCCTTAATTTAAACATGATGTTTAAATCATGGGTGCCTTTTCCTAACTACTTCTTGGCCAGATCAGTCATCTCATTGGTGTGATTACTTTCTCCACTGATACAAATTACAACCCTTCTACACCTTCTTATCCTGTGCAGTTCTTGTCTGTATTTTTCCAGAAATCCTTCATATAGGTTCCCAATGCACTGGAGACCTCCCCTTCTTTCTTTTAATATTTTTTGAATAACATTGTAGTAGTGAAATTGTCTGTCCATCTCTTATCCCTCAGTCCATCGACATTAGAAAGGCCCACCTCCATTTTTGGTCATATGTAATCTTCACTGAGTTATTTTATGTCCTTTGTGACACAAACATTGCTTTGATTGTGGTCCAGTAGGCTTTTGAGGTTTCAGGATTTTTATGTGTGTTTTGTTTTGACCCAACTCAATGTCCTGATGTGTGTTACAGAGCCATATGTAAACTCTAGTGTTATTGTTTAGTCATTTCAATCATGTACAACCTTCATGACCCCATTTGAGGTTTTCTTGGCAAAGATAGTGGCATTGTTTGCTGTTTCCTTCTTCAGCTGATTTTACAGATGAGGAAACTGAGGCAAACAGTGTTGAGTGACTTGCCTAGGGTCATACAACTAGTAAAGATATGAGGCCAGATTTGAACTCAGGAAAATGAGTCCTCCTGGCTCTCTGAGCCACATTAAGCCACCTAGCTGCCCCAATCTCTAGATCATAGAAACACCAAACTATCACAAAACCTGATTTTATTATACACATGAAATATGTGTGTATGTATACGTGTGTCTAAATACATGCAGTAATTTAGATATCTTTTTTTGAGGAACTATCTGCTGTAAAAGAAACTGTAAGCTCTAAGAGAGGATTTACCAGTGTTCTACTTCAATTAGTTGATCACATTTATTGGAAGCTAACTTAAAAAAAAAAATAATGCTGGTCTTTTTTTTCCTAGCTAGCAGTATTAGCTCCTCTCTGTGTGAGGGCTTGTCGAGCCCTTTTCAGGGCTGCTCATCCACCTTTCATGTCCACCTGCCACCCAGCTCTCACCTGTGGCTCCAAGAAGCTGTAGCATTCACAGTGCCCACACTCTGGTAAAACCATCTCAGCCGATGGGCTAAACCAGGCTGAAGGTAACTGATAGGCCCCCAACCCATGGGAATTAGGGGGATGTCTACCTCAAGCATGTGAAGACTTCCCCCAATGGAGTGGGTGGATGAAAACGCTTTGTACCAATGGCCATGAAAGCTGCTGAAGCAGGCACTGTGGAGCACTTAGAGTTTGGTCAGACATCAAAGACACCACTATATCCTGGGCCATTACTAGTTTTCTTGATTTTTGTTTTGCCACTGGACTTTAGTGACTCTAGAAAAGAGAGTGTTCAACTCTGCTTTAGTTAAATCCAATTCACAGGCAGGTCAAGACCTCCACAATGTCATTGGTCCTCTTCAAGAACAAAGGACGAACAACAATATTAGTGAGTCTTTCTTAGCATATGTTCTTCCAGACAGCTGATTCAGGATCAGGGTTATCAGTCAGTGTCACTGAGGACTGCTCTAGAGGTTTTCTTTTTCCAACCAGGCTTATTTTGAATTCAGCAGAATTTTTTTTATGTATGTCAAAACAGAATATGTAACCAAAAGCCTTATGTGATCCTGCTGCCCCATTTCTCTTTAAATTCTTCACCACTTTTGGTGGTGTTAAAAAGGTATTTTCCTCATTTCATTTTGCTGGCCATGTTTGCTTTCTATTTGTTTGCTTACATTTATAATCATTGGTTCTTACGTTACATAGAACACAGAAGCAGAACCCAAAGTTCACCCGGGTTCAGGCAGTCTGCCAAAAGTCAGGGGATTGGCATATAGAGTGAAATCAAGGACAGCTCCTTTCCTTGTCAAAACAGGGTCCTGTCACCACAGACTAGTTCTAACCCCAGGGAGGAGGAAGTGTTGTCTGGAAGCCTAGCACGAGAATTGGTGCTACAGCAGCAAGTTACCCGCCATGGAGCACAGACAGACCTGGCTTTCAGTTAGCTTTTGTTATCAAGTACAGATAAATGAAATTTGTGATATTTTAAGCCTTTCTATATTACCTGTTCCTACTAATTTCAATAAATTCCCTTACTGTCACAGTCACCTGAATTTTTCCCTGCAGTAGATACCTAGGATTCGGACCCTTAGGAACATTTTTTTAGTCCCACTCTGTGGATTTCACTAGCCACATGTTATAAAAGTGGAGTTTCCAGTACAAATATTTCTGAAATATTTCATTTCCCTATTGACTAAGGATAGATTAACTTGTCATTAGCCATATTTTATGATGTTAACCTTATATAAAAGAATAATTACATTCAGATTCCTATTACTATAATTCCTCAGTTAGAACAAGCCTATCAGATCATGTTACTCCACCTGTTCATCTTACAGATAAAGAAGCTGATGTCCAGAGAAATTGAGAGAATCTTAGTGGCAGAGCCAAGACTTAGCCAGGCTTGGGGAACCTGTAGCCTTCTAGGTCCTTGGGTGCAGCCTTTTGACTGACTACAGGTTTTATAGAACAAATCATTTTACTAAGGGGATTGTTCTGTGAAGTTTGGATTCAGTCAGAGGGCCGAACTTGAGGACGTAGTGGGCTACTCCTGGCCTTCAGGCCACGGGTTCCCCATCCTTGAAGCCTCTTGACTCTCAGTCCACTGTACTATACTATCTTCCGCCCTTGATTTTCTGCAAAGATAAGGCAGTAATTTGGGTGTACAGGCCCACTGCACAAAAAGTACAAAGGGTGACTGTCATTTCACTGGTTTTCCATCTTTGTTTTTGGCTGTAAATTAATTATACAGATTTACAGCCAAATCCTTGGCTTACCCTAGTCCAGTCTGTTTCAGTAGTTTAAAAGAAACATATGAGCTGTTGGAGAGCACTTCAACTAATTACATGGTAGATGTCTTCTAAAGAATATAGTAACACTTGTGTATATGATCACTGGATAGAACTAACCAAAAATATTTATCATGTCTTACTGTCTTGAATCATATTTTTGTGTCCTTTTTAGATAGCTTTATTTCCATTTGAAAAATAAATTTTATGCCATATAAAAAACCATATGGCTGGCAACTTTGAATTTCTGAGAGATACAAATTGATTTATGTTTAGATTTATGGCTGTCTGTGCTAACAGCTGGTTAGCAGCAACATTGACTCACTGAACTGCTTAGACTTAGATCCAGCAGTTGTTCCATCATTAAGACATGTGACCAATCAAGAACACCTTCTTTAAATTGACTAGTTATATAGGGATGTAGGGGAAAGATCATCAGGGCTCGATGCTGGCACCTCAGGGAAGGACTTGTTTTTTGTTTTATCATCAAAAAACATTAAGCACCAGCTGGGTGCTTTCCTGAGAGTCTTGTGTAGTTTGAGTCTTTCTGCTTTTAGGACAATTAAGAACATTCTTTTTAGACCCACCCTGTGGATTTCACTAGTGCCACATGTTATAAATGGGGAGTTTCCAGTGCAAGACTATACATTCCGTTTGACTTACAAGACTTAAAAAGAGTTTTCTGGGGCCACATAGAGGTTAGGTAATTTGCCTAGAGTGGGATCTGAATCCAGCTGTTCATCATGACTCTCAAGGCCAGCTGTCTCTCAGCTGCTCAATGTAGCTCCTCTAAAAAAATCCTGATAAAGAGCAATACAAAAAGGACATACAAAAAGCAAAATAAAAAGTAACAGCCTGTGCAAACCCAGACAGTGAAGTGCCTGTCCTACGTCATATATATGTATCAGGGATAGGTAATTTGGGGACAGCAAAGAACTAATGGTAACAAGCCTAGTTGTTATGGGAAAGTGCCATGGAGGAGATGAGTTTAAAGTTGTAGGATACCCTGAGGTCTTTTTTTTTTCCTTTCACATAACTGCCAAAGTGACAGCTAAATAATGTGCATTGGGGTACTGCTTTATGTTTTTAAAAACTCTCTTAGATTTGAACTTTATAGCATCCTCTATGTAGTAGGTAGGGCAGACCTTATTTCTCTTCATGTTACAGATGGAGACATTGAGCCCCAGAACAAGACTTGATTTACTTGCCAGGGGCCACACAACAACTAGTGGCAGGGCTAACTTGGGAACAGGCCTTGGAGAGCAGTAATTTTTCACTGTACCCAGAAAACTTGGGAGAGCACATCTAGAATGATAGAATTACAGATTTAGAGCTGGAAGAGGCTTATTCGAAGTTAGGTATTCCAGTCCTTTCATTCTGTGAATAAGGACACTGAGAGCCGGAGAAGTAAAGCAGCTTGCCCCGAGATGATGAAATTTGTAAGTGATAGAGCTGGTATGTAGGACATTCGTGAAGGTCTTTTCTTTTCCAGCCTCAAACCCAACTCAGCATCATATGGAACCTTTCTGGGTACCTCCTAACCCCCAAAGTTGCTTTCTTGTCCTTACTTTCACCTCTGTGTCTGGCCATACTTACTTCCCTGTCATTTCTCCATCAATAGCAGATAGTTTGTCGGTTAAAAAAAAGCAGATTCATCCTCACTAATTTTCTTTTACATGCATATATCAGAAATAATAAAAATTAAGAACCCTAAGAGTATTGGTTTATACTGGAACCCCTCCTTTAAAAATAAAACTTTAGAAAAATAACAATGTTGAAAATAGGTAAATAGATATGCATGATTGTTTTCAGTAACAAAGGAGTGTTATTTTAAGAAAGGTTCCTGTTAAATACAGCCCCTACGCTCAAGTTGTTCATATGTAATACATAATTGAGGGAGTCAAACATGTAAGAAAGTTCAGCTAGAGGGTGATTAGAAAAGCCCAGAAGTCCTAGAGTAGGTGGCATGGCCCAGGAGTCCTCAGGATACATCAGCCTGTTAGATATCAGTGTCTGGGGACTAGAGTTACAAGGCAGATATTAATTCCCAAAGAATCTTAGGATACAGTGGCTGGTCACATAGTATAGCCTGTTGGTCCTCTGCTTGGGAAGAATGGAATTGGTTCATCCAAACATTGTGCACAACCATGTTGTTCATTCTACCTGGCTCCCTGGAGTTCGGGAGAACAGATGAAGGGAAAACAAAAAGCTAAGTAGTAGGAAGGGAATTGAGGAAAATATAACATGGGCTTATAAATCAGGTAGATTTTAAACTCCTTGAGGCAGTAGTATAACTTCTGTCATCTTTATTTTCCATATTTTTCAAATAAATTTTTTTAAAATTACTCTTCCCTCATACCACCCCCACCCCCAAGTAGGCAAAGAATCTTTATTGTTGGGTAGTATCCGTAACACATGGTCATCGCAAAACCCAGACAGCCTCATCTTCAATTGTGATTCACACATGTGCACTCTCAGTAAATATTGACTGACCAATCTTATTAATTGCTAAAGCAAACCCTTAAGGGGGTTACTCTTAAGTTCCTGAAGGTAGCCAGCTATCTTGCATTGGTATTTCTACGTAGTATCTTTATGTTGAATTTTCAACAGATTAGCACGATTATAGTGTATGTTCATGTACGCATCTGTAATGTTTTTATTATTTAGGTAGCTATGTAAAGATAGCAGTAAAAATTATTTAATGAGGTACCTTCTCATCTGCAAGTGCCCCAGGCAGTATGCAGTGGTAAAGTTTAAAGGGTACAGTAATCAGAAAGTGTGTTGCAGGACAGTGGTGTCAAACTGAAATAGAAATGGGAGCCACTTAACCTTACATAAGGATCCTTGTGGGCCACATGTTGACTTAGAATATCACATATTAATATTATCTATATTCTGTTATTTTGTTTCTTTTGTCAAATACTTCCCAATTACATTTTAATCTGCTTCCGTCAGACTGTTGTGGGTTGTGTTTGACACCTATGTTTTAGAACATTACTAATCAAAAAGAATTTAAAACTTCTTTAAATTTGGAACATTATATGAAGTCTTTAGAGGACAAAAGAGAGTCAATAAATTGAGACAATAAATTTTTATTGACTTTCCATAATGTTCACAGCACATGCATGTGTGAAGAGCAGGAAGAAAGCCATTTAACTAGACCATCATGTACATAAAGGGAAGGGATAATTAATAGGCCTAGAAATGTAGATTATACCAAGTTTGAGATAGTTTTAGATTGCAGAGTAGTTTGTATTTGATCCTCTAGGGAACAGGGAACCATGTGAACTTATTGAGCTGCGGAGTGACGCAGTCCAACTCACTTTAGGACTGTCGCTTTGGCAGATGCATGGAGAATGGATTGGAAAGGAAAGTGAGACGGCAGGCAGAGAGAACAATTAAACTATAGCAATACTCAAGATGAGAGGGGATGAGAGCCTGAACTAAGTTGGTGACCATGTCAGTAAAAAGTGTGGAATGGATGCAAAAGATGTTATGGAGGCAGAATCAACAAAACTTAGCAATTGAATGAATACATGGGGTCAAGGAGAATGAGGATGACTCCAGTGGTGACTAGAATTGTCATGCCTGTGACAGAAATAAGTGATTAGGAAAATGAGTGGACTCCCATTGGAGTATAATAGCCTTGAAAGTTGTTTTGTTTTATTTTATGTATGTAAGCATGTAAGCACCATGAGTACACCTACCCAAAGCTTTTACGGAATTTAGTAGTTTAAAAAACATGTTAGATAAAACCAACTTTCTTTTTTAGGCAGAAATACCCTTAATTTTTTTCAAAGTGAATATATTGCCTTACCTATTGGTTGATTTTTTTTTTAAAACACCCTTTCATTTTTATGACTAAAGCTGAGGTGATATCCCAAAGTCTGTTATGGAATCAGAATGTTGAAACTAGAAATTACCTTGGAGCTCATTTAATCCAAATTATTAGTTTTATAGGTGAAGAATCTGAGACCAGGAAAAATAAAGAGACTTACCCAAGGTTACACAGCTAGTTATTGGCCAAGCCAGTCCCTTTCTCCCACATGCCCACCTTTCATATGTGGATAAATTGAGGGCAAGAAAGTTTGTGACTCATCCAAAATCATCACAGTAGGAAGTGTTAGAACCTAGGTTTGAACCCAGATCCTCTGACTCAAGTCCAGCATTCCTTTACTATGTCACATTGCTTCCTTTAGAAGTGGAACAGTACCTCTCTCCATTTTACAGGGAAGAGAAACAAAGCCTAGGGAGGTTAAATTATTTTTCCAAAGTTTCACACCAAAATATGTGCCTTGTAGTAGAACCTAAGTCTTCTGATTCCTCAGTCAGTACTTACCAAGTTACAGCAGGAAATAATTCTAATTTTTTCTTGTCTAAAAATTGTTTTTTATTTAAAGGAAACATTTCTAGCTTCTTGTCTAAAAATTCTTTTTAATTCACTGCATGTCAGTACTAGGTTTTTCTCTCTTCCCACCCCATCCCATTTACAGTTTTCAAATAATGGTATCTCTATACCATCATCAGTTAACCAAAAGTTTAATTGACTACTCATCTCAGATCAAATCATCTTCAAAATCCCAGGCTCCTGTTCGTTTAGGTTCTGTTTAGATTTCATATGCTTATTTGGCAGAAATAAAATTTATATTGTCATCTTATACCATTTGTCATAGTATGCCAAAAGTTGATCCAAGACCTGAATATTAAAAGTCATAGCATTTAAAAAAAAATTAGAAGAGAATCAGATCAAGTACCTTTCAGAGTTATGGCTAGGAGGAGAATTCCTAATCAAATGGGAGATCACTAAAAAAATAATTTGAGTTACACAAAATTAAAAAGCTTTTGGGTGAATAGAATTAGCATAAGAATGAATATAGTCAATGTGGAAAAAATATTTCCTCAGATATCTCTGTTATAGAAAACTAACATACACTTGACAGCCATTCCTCCATTGATAAAAGAGTCAAAAGGATATGAACTGACAGTTCCCAAAAGAAGAATTGAAAACTATTGGCCATCATATAAAAGATTGTTTCAGATCACCAGTAATAAAAGAATTGTGCATCAGAACAACTCTGAGGTTTCATCTCATACCAAGCAAATTGACAAAGATAAGAATAATCAGTATTGGAGGGGTTGTAGAAAGAGGCACGTTAATATACTCTAAAAAGGACACCTCTCCACTCACACCCCTGACCTGGATTATTGCCACAGCTCCCTAAGTACTCTCCCTTTCTCCAGGATGTCACCATTCCAGCTTGTCCTACACGCTGCCACCCGAAGTAATTTTACTGAAGTATACATATGAATATGCACCTCCTCAATTGAACCAGCAGCATCAGCTTCTTGTTTGACTCTAGGATAAAATAGAAACTGTTCAGATTTTGAAGCCCTAAACAACCTGATCCAACCTTTATTTCTACCTCGTTGGACAAGACTCCCCCTCCTAAAGTCAAAGTGGCCTTTTCTCTATATCCTTACTTAGGAAACACTGTCCTCCCATCTTTGTGCCTTTTCAGGGCTATCCCACACCTGGAATGTACTTCTTACCTTGTCCTTATAGAGTCCCCCTCTCTTCCTTGAAGATGCAGTTCAAGCACTATTTTCTGCATTAAGCCTTCCCTGACACTCACCCTACCCCAATTCCTAGTGCCCTCCCTCCTAAACTATCTTTACTTAACTACTTTGTATGTGTGTGTCTTTATTTTTATTTGTGCTTACACTGGCCCCACCCCAGTTGGAATGTAAGTTCATTGCAAGTAGTGGTTGTTTCATTTTTTTCTACTTGTATTATCAGCACCTGGTACAGTGGCATATAGTAAGTGCTTAACAGACACTCAGTTGATTGATAGATTGATCCATAGTGAAGTACGTGTAAATAGAACCAGAAAAATAATGACCATAACAATATATGGACAAGACAGCAACCAAACAGTAGAACTTAAGTGCTGTGAAATGAGAATGACCGAGCTTGGCCAGAGATATGAGAATGTTCTTTGTTTGCTCCGTTCTTTACAGAGGTGGAGCACTGTGGATACCACTATAATGGTGGATATGGCTTTATTGAACTACTTTTAAAGCTTTATGTTATGAGGGGGGAAGTGAGGGTTATACTGAGAAATGTAGTCGATATAGAAACAGAAGATATCAATAAAAATCCAAAAATCAAGCCAAAAAACTGCTTGCCTCACCTTAGTAAAGCCGCAAGGCCCTCAGGGAAGTCAAACCATCACTTCATCTATCACCCTGGGAATAGTATTGGCCCCTAGATCACCAGCCCTGATTCCATCCAAGCCCCAATAGCCATCATTGAGGAGAGTAATCCCTTGCCACTACCAAACTACCACTGATGGGGCAAGCCCCACAGCCCTAGGAAAGCCAGTGCCCTGCAGACCCACTTGCTTCTAGCCTGGATCCTGCTGTACCCTGTCTATCCCCCTTATGGACATGCAAACTGACAGCTGTTCTGGAGGAGCCTCCTCAACAGCCATAGCTCCTGATGCTGTCAAATGGTTCAAAATCAGAGACACATGGATTTGTTAGTGAGCAGTGACATCAGAGAAGGTGCATTACTGTCTCCTTTGATGCTGTTCCCTAAGGACCATGGACTTTTCCATTTTACTTAGGACTGAAACCTTGCACATGTGCTATCTCCCCTATTAGAGTGTGAAAAGTGAGTGCACGGCTTCTTGAGAGCAAGGACCATGTCTGCTTTTTTGTCTGTATCCCCAGAGCTTAAGGTACACAGTAAGCACTTAATAAATGCATTTTCATTCATTCATTTTGAACATGCTTCCCCCACACAGACTGTAGGGGGCAGCTAGGTAGTGCAGTGGATAGAGTGCCAGGCCTGGTGTCAGAAAGACTCATCTTCCTGAGTTCAAATCTGGCCTCAGACACTTACTGGCTATGTGACCTTGGACAAGTCACGTAACTCTGTTTGCTTCAGTTTCCTCCTCTGTAAAATGAGCTGGAGAGGGAAATGGCAAACCACTTTGGTATCTTTGCCAAGAAAATCCCAAATGGGGTCACAAAGAGTCAGACACAGCTCATACTAATGCTAAAAATGTGTTCACACACACACACACACACACACACACACACACACACACACACACACACCCACACCCCCCCCCCAACACACTTAGTTAAAAGCCATCATTAAACAGTGCCTCAAGAGCAAGAGGAAGTAATTTAAAATTTCACTGGTTAAAATAGTACAATGCGTTTTCTGTATTCATTAACAACTAGATAAATTGATGACATCTTTCATTAGTTTGGTTCACTGGCATTTGGCTTACAGGAACAAACATTTGTGTTTGGCACTTCTTTTCTTGTAAAATGTTAACCATTCCAGTTTGGGGCCTTGGGGTTGTTGTCTTTTCAGGTTGTGAGAGCTGCAGAGGAGGCTGCTTCAACATTGGCCAGTTCTATACACCCTGAGCAGTGTATCAAAGTGCTTTGCCCAATCATCCAGACTGCAGACTACCCCATCAATCTAGCTGCCATTAAGATGCAGACCAAAGTTATCGAGAGGATTTCCAAGGAATCTTTGCACCAGCTCCTCCCTGACATCATCCCAGGCTTGCTACAGGTAGGGCTCAGGCCAATCAACACCTCTGGGGTAGTACTTCACTCTATTTGATGGCTGCTCATGTGGCTGGTGTTTGAACTCAGATGGTGATTCATAGGCCAAACTATTCAGCCAAAAGTAACCCTAGAACTTTTTCATCTTGCTTGCAAGTACCTCTTTGGTCACAGGGAAGGGGAATTAGGTGGTGGTTGGCAGTGTGCTGCCTGTGCTGTTGGCATTTCAAAATCAGTGTACAGTCAGTAGTACCCAAGGTGTCATTGAGATTCATGATCTTTCCCTGTATTTGCTTGAATCTGACCCTCTCATGAGTGTGATCGTGCTTTCAAAGAATTTACTGTAGAGTGAGGAAAATAAAATATTTATACAGATAACTAATGATAATGGGCGGTATCTCATAAATGTCACAAGAGTGGTCTTAACAAAGTGCTGGAGCTCAGAGGAACAAGATAATGTTGCCAGCAGGAGTGATCAGCAAAAGTTTGATGGACTTGCTTGTAGAACTTTTAAAATTGGAAGAGACCAAATTCAGCACCTCAGTTTATAAATGAGGAACTGAAGTCTAAAGGCTGACCTGGCCCTTGATATATGAATGGAATTTCAACCAGTGGGATGTGGAGAAGGGCGGGGAAAGGGCTGCAAACTAAAGAACCTTCCCAGAGTGATAGTAGCCAGGCCCAGAAAAGATAGGGCATATTTAGGGAAAATTAAGTAAAATACTTCAGGTTGGTTAGGGCATAAGTTACCCCTTTGAGAGTAATGGTGAATGAAGTTCAAAAGGTAAGGTAGGACTAGATCATTGAAGGACTTTGAATTCATAGATCTCAGGCTTTGGTCCATGTGGAAGAGGAGCCACTGAAAGCTTCTGAAGATGACTCAGAGCAGGGAAACATACCGTAATGGGGGGGCGGGGGGAGGGACGGGACAGTTTGTTCTATACCTTTTTCAAAAAATTCATCTTTTAATAAGTGAAACTTGCTCTGTTTGGGGGAAAAGAAAAAAAACCATAATTCACTGGGATTTTTTAAAATTTTTCTTATCTTTTATCTCCTTTATCTCTGGTGCTCCTCTTCCACTTTATATTTAGTGTTATTTATTCTGCTTCTTTGGCCACCCAGGCATCATGTGGAGGTCAGTCCAACTGAGTCTCAACTGCCTTCAGATGAAAACTTCCTGGATGTAGGCCTACAGGGCTGGGGTGTGACTCTTCTTCCTCTTTTTCTCTCACTCTGGTACTTACTCAGTATTACTCAGAAGCCCTCTTAGGTTAGGTTCCCTGCTAGCTGCACATAGAAATAGGATGATCAATGTGCACACTGATGAAGATGCTGAAAGACTAGTCTAAAGTCATATTTAATTTTATTCTCCCTTTGTTTCTGGTTCCTTAGGGCTATGACAACACTGAAAGTAGTGTTCGTAAGGCCAGTGTGTTTTGCTTAGTGGCAATTTATTCTGTAATTGGAGAAGAACTGAAGCCTCACCTTGCACAGCTCACAGGGAGCAAGGTATGTATAATATTACATAGTCTTAATATTTTTAGATACATCTCTCCACGATTCCTCAGACTAGCTTGGACATTGCCCTGTTGGCAGGCTTTTTCACCTTGTAAGTTTTAGCTTAGCCATATTTTCCAAAAAAACAATTGCCTAAAGATAAACAGAACAAAATCGGCAATGTAAACATCTTTATATCTACCCCCCAAGGTTGTAATGGAAAATGTTTTAGTGATTCCATTTTTGTTTTATCTTTCAGTGCTGGTTTTTTATTTTGTTCTTGATTGCTGAATGTGCCAGCATCAGGAGCAATGTTCTATAGCCTCCTGGGCTGTGATCATGGTAACTCACATGTACTCTAATTGTATTTAGAGGTTTACAAAGCACTTTTCTCACAGCACTCCTGGGTAGTAGGTAGATGAGTATTACCCTTGTTTTACCAATGAGTAAACTCAGGCTCTACGGGGAGTAGTGGTACCCCTTGTACATGACTTGTAGTCACATAATTAACAAGTGCTAGAGGTGGGATTTGAACCCAGTGCTCTCCAGATTCCAAGTCTAGTGCTTTTTCCACTAGACCACACTGCCTCTCTGTAAAGTCTTTGTTTTACCGTTTTTGCATCAGAACCTAATATTGGGAACACATTGGCTTTTATTTCTTCTACGTTTTTCTTTCTAAATTTCTCAGGCTCCTATGTGTGGGGTTGCAGTTCCTAGGTCCAGAGAAAACTTGTCAAACTCTGCTTTTTTTTTATTCTTTGTACCACATTTACATAGCAAGAACTTTGTTTATAAAGATCACAATCAGCCCTGAGGGAGAGAGAGGGAAGTAGTATTATCCCCCTTTCACAGGTAAGGAAACTGAGGTACAGAGAGAAGGGACTTAGAACAGCAAGCTAAGAGACAGAAGAATTAGGAGCAGCTAGGCGGTGCGGGGGATAGAGCATCCTCTACTTTCTGCTGCTAGTAGTAGCATGGTCACTTCTGATGAAGCCTGGATTCTAGTTTGGTTTGTCAATATTTTTAATTAAAAAAATAAATTTTATTAATGATTTGTGTTTTCACGTGAGTCATTTCCCTACCCTCACACCCAGAATGGAGCCCATTCTTAGAAAGTAAGAAAAATTTTTCAGCAAAAGCAACTGCTAGAATTGCTTGGACTATCTGCCAGTCAGCATTTCAGGCAGTCACTGTCATTCAGAAAATGGAGAGGATGCTTAGTTTTCCATATCTTTATTTAAAGTTACATAGCTACAAAACAGATCCAAAGTCATTTCAGGGAGAAGGCACTAACAACAGGGTAGGAGGAAAAGGCTTCGTTTAGAAGATTGTGCCTGAAATGAGTGCGCAAAGAGACTAGGGATTTTAAAAAGTAGAAATGAGGAGGGAGAGTACATTCCAGGCATGGCCTGGAATGTATGTGTCTAAAAGGGAGTAATGTCTAAGAAGACTAGGTTATAAGGAGCGTTAAATGCCAAAGAGGAATCTATATTTGATCCTAGAAATAATAAGGAGCCACTGGAGTTTACTGAGTAGGGCAATGACACGGTCAGATTTGTGCTAGTTTAGGAAAGTAGCTTTGGCTGCTGTGTGAAGGATGAAGTAAAGTGGTGAGAGCCTCGAAGTCAGGTGACCAGTTAGGAGCCTTTGCAATAGTCCAAGCAAGAGGTGAGAAGGACCTAAATGAAGAGGTGACAGCTTTGAATATTAGAGATGTTGTAGTACAAGATTTGGCCACTCATTAGTTATTTGGAAGTTAGGACTCAGGGATAACACTGATACTGAAAACCTGGGTGACTAATAATTATGGGCTTCACAGGAATGAGAACATTCAAGAGGGGTGGGGTGGGAGTGGGAGATAATGAGTTCTGTTTTGGATACCTACAGATATCCAATTTGAATTGTCTAATCATAGTTGATGAGGCAGGTCTGGAGCTCAAGAGAGACAAGGGGTTAGATATGCCTCTCTTAGTCATCTGCATAATGATGATTAAACATGGGAGCTGATGAAGTCACCAAAAGAATGGAGAGAGAGGGAAAAAAGAAAGCGGGCCTTAGGCAGAATGTTGGGGTTACTCCCACAGCTAGTGGGCATGATGTGGGTGATGAACCTTTGAAGGGAATTGAGAAGAAGCGGCCAAATAGATAGGAAAACCAAGGGGGAAACGTGTCAGAAACACCTAGAAAGGAGGCTGTGTCCAGAAGTGTCCAGTGCAGAGATCAAGGATGAGGACTTTGGTGACTTTGCAGAGGGCAGTTTCAGATGAATGACAAGGTCAGAAGCCAGATTGCAAAGACTTGAGAGGAGAGGCAGCAAGGGTAGACAGCTTTTTCTAGGTAAAATAGACTGCTAACATTGTTACTTTCTTGCTCCTCTGAAATTTTGGCATGAAAATTTCTGTGTATTTATTCAAAGCCTAGCTGTCATTGTCTTTAAATATCCATACCCACGTAACCTAATCAACCAGTCACTAATTTTCAAAAGTACAGCCTGGTCAGTTGAGAAAAGGAAGAAAGGCTTTCCACTGAGCTTACGTGTAATGAGCTAAAAGTCTTGCACAGATGGTAAGAAAAGAAAAAGGATGTCCTGTACTGTCAACAGGCAATCCCAACTTCACCAAACTTACATGAAAACTAGGTCATACTTGAAATAGTTTCATTCTTTTTAAATTTTATTTATGATTCTGATTTTTTTGCCTTTTATATTAAAAAGCTTGATAGGATAGTTCCACGGAACACTGTTGAAGAAAGCCATGTCTAGTTGTAGCCACCCTAGGTGGAGAGGGAAAATGAATGAATGGAAAACTTGGGCTTGGGAAGCTTTTGCTTTGTTACCTAGCTTTAGTGTGTGTCACTGAACTGAGGATTACAAAATTCTCTGGCCTCTATCTCAGATATGTTTGTCTACCTCATCTATCCCTATTTACCTTTTTGAGCACAACAAAAGAGTTTTCTGGTTTATCAGGGTGTTTTAAAATATTTTTGCGCACAGATAATTGTTAAATTACTATGCTTACTTTGATAAAATATGTTGTTTTTCATCAACATTCAAATAGCTTGAATTTTATAGTTTTGTTTGAGGTTCACCTTCCTAATCATAAATTTTCTTTGAGCATGTTATGTTTATCGTAGTAAAATAACCTATTTTTAAAACTGACTTATTCTTATGATAATGCATTCTTATCTTTTCTTTTCAGATGAAGCTATTAAATTTGTATATAAAGAGGGCCCAGACCACCAATAGCAACAGCAGTTCATCTTCAGATGTTTCGACGCACAGTTAATGGAAATATCTGGACCTATTTGTGTAGACTTAGAAGCAATCAGTGGTGCCTCTCTGAGACCTTTCTTCTCCCCTTTTCTTCATTGGCACGCCCAATCAGTACAAGGAGGCCACACAGATATTTATTGCAATCAGTATTTTGGTCCTTTCAAGCTTTTGTGTAGAATCTTATTGGTATTGAATGTAAAGGAAGCAAGGCCTGTGTTGCAGTCTTCATACAAAAAAAAGAAAAGAAAAAAAAACAGCCATAACATGTTTGTGCAGCCTGCTGAAATCTTTAAAAGAGGGTTATGAAAGTGAGCCCCTCTAGCAGTTTCTTGGTTTAAACTAAAGTGGTTAACTTGTTTTAAGTTAAGTTGATACAGATTTGGGGTTTTAGGATCGTGTCAGTTTCTTCATAATATTTTGTTTCATTATGGGTGTGACCCTTGCTGTACTCTGCGCCTTTCACAAAGGAAACAATGAAAATGGTGTGTGTATTTAAGTTGTTGTTTGAAACCTACCGAAATGTGAATTATGTCTTAGAAAACATTTAAGATTAAAAACCGCCTTTTACCGTGTGACTACTAAATGCCCCCAAAGTTTTCGTTTTCAGTCTTTGAGCTGTATATAAAGTGCCCTAGCTTTTTCGTATAGATTCTGAAAACTGACGACTCTTTAGTGTTGACTTGAGGTCGAGTCTCACTTCCTTTAATTATGTGATATCTGTTCCAGGGCTTAAAACTTCTTGACAGCTGGATTAAAGTTCAGTTGAGTCCAAAAACAAAGCCAGAGTAAGTCATAGAATCACTTAGTGAAATTCCACTTGCCAGAATTGTAGGCGAGATCTTACTCTAGGATCTTTGTGGAAATGTGATTTAAATACCACCTGTGGGATAAATGTAGAAACCTTAAGTTTAGGGCTCTGTTCTAAGAATTGCAATTACTGTTCTGTCATGGCCCATTGATATTTGATATTTTATTCTTGGCTTTAATTCACCCTGAAGTTTCAAGGTAAAAATTTTCTCAGTTCCTTGAGTAATGACAGATAAGGAGTTTTAGAATTTGACTTCTCTTTTTAGGTAGCATCAGA
Source organism: Trichosurus vulpecula (assembly GCF_011100635.1). Classification (NCBI taxonomy): domain Eukaryota; kingdom Metazoa; phylum Chordata; class Mammalia; order Diprotodontia; family Phalangeridae; genus Trichosurus; species Trichosurus vulpecula. The sequence continues at coordinate 303,874,466 of NC_050574.1, read as the reverse complement.
GACTGTAGCAGTAAACCCAATAGATCATGACTCGAGAGTCCTTTCTCATTTTATAAACCAAAATTATTCTCTGCCAGTTTGTTGAAATAAAGCCTCAGTTCACTGACAAAGAAAATTTCACATCCATTACAGTAGGCAATAGTGAGAAGAGGGAATCCTAGAATTTGATTTCAAGTAAACGGTGAATAAATTAACCTTACGGGATGTAAAACTTCACAGTTCTCCCTGTTAGCCCTCTCCACAGCTTACCTGACAGGTTTAGAATTCAGAGCCATAGAATGGAAGATAGGAGAAAATACACAACTTTTTTCCTTATTCTAAAATTATTTTAGATATTTTATAAAAACATATAGTATGCACTGAGAATAAATGCACTGTAATGTCCATAAACTAACGTAGCAAGTGTTCTCACACTACAGGATGGACTTTCAAAGTGTAATTTAAATATGTAGGAAATACATAGCTGCTCCTGTCAGAATTCAGTGGTGGGATTTATTCCACCTGATACATCAACACTTGCCATTTGGTTGGAATGCTAATTTATTTTAGGAAAGAGCACAAAGGGAAAACCATAATTTTCTGAGAAAGATTTTCGCAATCATATTTAAACTTTAAAATGTTAATTCTTAGCCTTTTGCAATATCTGTCCATTCTAAAGCATGTTTAATGAAAATAAGTGATAATGGCTGTCTTAGATATCTGAATTAAATTTATCTTATGTCTAAAAAAAAATGTAATGGCAGACAAGTGTGGTTGAATGTAATTGGCATATTTGGGGCTGCAAAATATAGAACCAGGCCTTACTTTCTTGATCAAATAATATTTTGTTTGTTGACAGATATTCATTGATGTGATTTTTCTTTCACTACACAAGTCAGTCAAAGATTCTTTATTCTCTGCTGTAGAAATGTGTTGCACCATAGAAGAAACATTCTGGTTAGATTATTTATCAATTCATTTAAATATAATGTATATAGTAAGTTTCCCTCTCCCGCCCTTCCCTTATTCCCCTAAAGAGTCCCACATCCCCTGTGTGTCATTTAGTTGGGAAGTATCTTGAATGTTGCCCAATTTCCTTGTAGTACTCAAAGGGCTAGCCATGAACACCACTTGCATAACCTTCAATCTCTTAACTTACCAAAAGAGAAAGAGAATGTACAATCACTTGTCAGCAGACATCAAAGTCTCTTGGCTTACAGATCTGGAAACTCTGATATCCGCCAAGGAGAGCAAATCTGCATGCAGCCCATCACATCATCCTGAAGGTGAGAGCAGAGCCTGGCTACCCCAGCCAAATCTCAGCAACTGTAGCTGCCTTTCCTTGCCTCTCCTGTCCTTCGGGGGCTCTTGCTAATTTGAAAGAAAGAAAGAACAAGAAAGGAAAATAATTCAACAGAAACTTTGCCTCCCCAGCTTACCAACTCTGACTTTTCAGTGCCCTGAAAAAGCCCATCACCCTCTGGACCTCCGGGTCACTATCCATTGTGCTGTTGATATCACCACTGAGCTAGGGAATGGGCAAACCACTCGATCCATTCTCCCCGCCCCAGGTTTTAAGTACTGTAGTTCTCACGTAGTGCAGAAGTAATGAGGCATGTGGCTTTCTCAAAGTACACCGAGTGTGCTTGGCTGGATGACAAATGACAACAATACAAGACTGTCTTTTCTATTGCTTATTATTAGCTTCTCAATAACCTGTATAAGTAATGCAACTTGCATCTTTGTCATATAAAACTTCTTTTCCTTTCCCCAGTACCCTTTATTTATCAAGCATAATATTACATATTAAAGGACAGCAAAAAGAACGTTGTAGAATTACAGCTGGACTTTGCTAATAATGTTTGGAAATAAAAAGGAAAAGCTATGAAAAATGTCAGCCACCAGAATGGTTTTGTTCCCAGTGTGTTCACACGCATGGTTACCCACACAAACATACACACAGGCACAAAGACACACACACACAGATACACACACTTTTTTTTTTGCTTTTGTCATGTTACATCCATATCTGTATTTATATCTTAATATTTGTTTCACTTTTAAGTGTATCATGGCAAATGTACAGATGTTTTTGTTAACATTAACGTGATAGGATTTGCTAAAAAACAAAAGACAAAAAAACCCTTTTGAGTTTGCCCTAGAATAAATAAAGCTTACATTTAATATCTTGTGATTGTGTGTCTTTTTCCCCCAGTTCAAACTTTGCACCATGCAACCCTGCAATCAAAACGTGGCTTGTAGAGCTTGGTTAAGTTATAAGATGTATTTTCTTTTAAAAGGATAAAAGCAGATGAATTTCTTGAAACTCACCCTAAGGGAGAGAGTATCCTTTGTGTCATTTGAATCTCTCAGGTTAGACTGGATATAGCTCTAAATCCTACATTCTTCAGGCTAAGAATCTAAAGGCATGGCCAGCTAGAAAATGAATCAATCTGATCTGTTTCCAAAGAACCTCATCTCTCTGAATATTCATTTCCTTGACTGTTAAATAGGAGGGTTGAATTAATTGACTACTAAAGGCCTTTCCAGCTCCAAATCCTATGTCCTATTGTGTAAGACCCACAAACTATAACCATAAAATGAGCCAGTCTCTTTATCCAGCTTTATGAAAGTAAAGCAGTGAACAAGACAAATGGAGTATTAGAACAAGCATGGGGTTTTGGAGTCCCAGTTTCTGGCTCTGACTGCAACTAAATAATAATCTCTGATTTGAGGCTCATCAGTGCCACCCTAACTCTAAATGGAACTACATTTTTTCTTTTAATGTATTTAGTTTTAGTTTACAATATTCAGTTCCACAGGCTTTTGAGTTCCAAATTTTCTCCCTTCTCTCCTCTCTCCCCTCCTCAAAACAGCATGCAATCTGATATAGGCTGTCCATACACATTCACATTAAACATATTTTCACATTAGTCATGCTGCAAAGAAAAATTATAATCAATGGAATGAACCACAAGAAGAAACAAAATGAAACAAAAGAGAACAAATGGTGTGCTTCGGTCTGCTTTCAAACTCCATAATTCTTTCTCTGGATGTAGATAACATCCATGGAGCTACATGCTTAAATAATGCTATGGTTATATACCAAAATATGACCATCAGCATTGCTATTCCCTCCCTGATGCAAATGACCCTTTAGTAGATTGGTGAGTTGCCAAGGCCAAAAAATTGGTCACCTTGCAATCAAACGTGGTAAACTTCTTAGCTAGACTGGCCCTAGGTATGCTGTCTGTCCTGCCCATTGCCAAGTCCATACACTAAGCCTTTCTAAGTTGATAGGACCAGCCAGAGCATGAGTTCTACTGCCATAGTCTTCAGTATTAACCACAGTGTTACTTTGTGTCATAAGGCATTGGAGAAAAGTGAGGTTGCCCCGTCATTCCCGCCTTTTCAGCCCACCCCGTCTACCCACCCTTAGCACACACCAAATTCCTTACCAGCCCAGGATTAGCCTGTGGTAACATTTTAGGCATAAATGACATTTGATTTGCTGATTAAAATGGAAATAAGAAAATATTTACATAAGCTAGATCTCTATAGAACCGACAACTCTTGTCCAAACTCTGCCACCAAGTGTGCTGTCGGGAAAAAATCTAATCCTCTTTGAACTTCAGTCTCCTCTTTTGTAAAATTAGAGAACTGGACTAGATGATTCCTGATGTCCCAGATCTTACAATTTTGAGTCATATTTTGAGCTCCTTCAGGGCAAATTTAGCCATTAAAAAAACGATAGCTAACATTTACATAGTGTTTACTATGTGCTAGGCACCTTACAGTTATCTTATTCAATTCTCATAACAACCCTAGAAGGTAGGTGCTATAATTATCTCCATTTTACAGATGAGGAAACAGACAAACAGGTTAAGTGACTTGCCCAGGGTCACGCAGCCAATAAGTATCTAAAGTCTGACTGGACCCAGCATTCTAACCATGATGCCAACTGGCTGCCCCATTAACAAATGTCTTGTTATCATCAGTAGCCATTGCTTCCATGTTTTACAGTTTACAAAGCATTTCCATCACTTCTGTGAGATCAGGTAGTAAAAGTGATATCCCCATTTTACAAATGACACAGAACTGGAGAAGGTGTGCCTTGCTTCCAGTCACACAGCTAGCAAATGACAGAACCCGGTCCTTAAATGGGTGGTGGTGCAGTGGATAGAGCACTGGGCCTGGAGTAGGGAAAACATCTTGAGTTCAAATCAAGCCCCAGCCACTTACTAGCTGTATGATCCTGGGGAAATCGCTTAACCCTGCTTGCCTCAGTTTCTTCATCTGTAAAATGGGCTAGAGAAGGAAATGGCAAACCACTCTAGTATCTTTACAAAGAAAACCCCAAATGGAGTCATGAAGAGTCAGACATGACTGAAACAACTAAACAGTATCAATAATTGAGTCCAAATCTGCCTCCAAATCCAGTCATCTTTTCCATGTAGCAGACTTTTTTTTTTTTACTTTCTTTGGTCATTTTAGTTGTATCCAACTCTTTGTGACCCCTCTTGGGGTTTTCTTGGCAAAGACACTGGAGTGGTTTGCCATTTCCACCTCCAGCTTATTTTATAGATGAGGAAACTGAGGCAAACAGGATTAAGTGACTTGCCCAGGGTCACACAGCTAGTGCCTAAGGCCAGATTTGAACCCAGGTCTTTTCTATTTATTTTGTATGTCTTCCCCTAAAGAAAATAACAAAAGGCATGTTGTCATCCATAGGGTCTAAGATAATTGCTTAAGATGATTTTTTTTTTGCAATGCATCCTTTTTACCATCCTTCAGAAAAGTTAGTTATTCATTAGCGATGTGAGAAAACTTTAGCACCACCCTATTGTACCAAACCACTGCGTGCGGATGGTTGAGATTTCTTTGTTTTACTTTCACACAACCAGCATATGTTGCACACAGTTGCATTGTTCGCCCACACAGAGACTGAATGCTTCTAGGGACTGCAAGAAACTTTAAGAGATAAAAGCAGAGCAGCTTATTAAGGAAAACTATGGGTTTTAAAAATGTAGACAAAGCCACATGGTTTAGCTCCAGCTAATCCTAAGGTTCTTAGAGAAGAGGAGACAGGAGTTCATACTTTGTATTTATATCATGTAATTATTATCGACTAGAAATGTCACGTTATTCAATATACGTATATAGCAATATACCACGCAAGATATTGTGTTGCACATCACATATTTTCAAAGCAAGTTTTATATACACTTCTCCATTTGATCTTTACCATAACCTTGTAAAAGTTTGCAATATGATTCTGCAATCTGGTTTCAACCCCACCATTCTACAGAAACTACTTTCCCAAAGCTCATTAATCTCTTAATTGTTCAGCCCTATATATAGCCTTTATTCAACCAGCTTCTGACACTGCTAATAGCCCTTTCATTATTAGCTTCCATGACACTGCTGTCTCTTGGCTCTACCACCTGCCTAACTCCTCTGTTTCAGTCTCCTTGGCTAGATCATCATGAACCTCCCACCCCTTAACTGTAGGTATAGACTCTGACATGAGCCCTCTTCTTTCTCTATACTCTCTCCCTTTGTTGATCTCATTCGCTACCATTCTGTTCAATTGTGGTCCTTATGCAGATCTCAAATTTGTATATGTGTCTGTCTCCTGAATATTTGTCCTGCATCTCTGCCTGCTTATGTGCATGTCCATGTGGATCTCCCACTGGCATCTCAAATGTAAAATGTACAAAACTGAGCTAATCGCCACTCCCCGAGTCCATTCCTCCAACATCCACATTTTTCTCTTTTGGCTGAAGACACTGCTGACCTCCCAGTTCACCCAGGTTCATAAATTCAGGGTTATCTTTGACTCCTCTCTTTTCTTCCATATCTGAGCAGTTGCCAAGTCCACCGATTCTGCTTCTTTAACAACAACTGTAATTTTTCAGTTAATGGTTCAAATTCTTTCCACCTTTCACCTGGACTATTATAATAGCCTCCTAATGAATCTCCTTACCACAAAACATTCCCTTTTACAGCCTATTTTCCATACAGCTGCCAAAATAATCTTCCTAAGGTATAGGTGTTTCAACATTTCCATATTATTGGTCTGCTTAAAATGAATTGTCTCCTTCAATGCATTCAAAGGATAAGATAATAATTTGTCAGGCTAGAGCATTTAGCACCCTTCACAATCTGGCCTTACCCAGTCTAGTTTTATTTCTTGTTACTCCAGCAAACAAATGAAATTGGACTAATGGCTATTTATTTTGAAGGCAGGGTAATTGGGGTTAAGTGACTTGCCCAAGGTCACACAGCTAAGTAAGTGTGTCAAGCGTCTGAGACCGGATTTGAACTCAGGTCCCTCTGACTCCAGGGCCAGTGTTCTACTCACTGCACCACCTGGCTGCCCCATTTGACATTTCATCTTCTGCCTCCATTTGACCAATCAACAAGCATTTATTGGGTTCATGAAGAGGCAGACCCGACTGAAACAACTGAACAACCACAAAAGTATTCCAGACACTATGGTAGCTTAGCGCAGTGCTTGGCACATAGTAGGTGCTCATTGAATGTTGCTGGTTAACTATGATGGGTGCTAGGGACATATATACAAAGAATGAGTCAGTACCTACTCAAAAGGAACTTCTATGAATATTCTAAATGGGGAGGCAAAAAGTATATGACAGTCAATCAATAGCATTTATTAAATGCTTACAATGGTGCCAGGTATTGTACTAAACATTGAGGATACAAAGAAAAGCAAAAACAAGATTCTGGTCCCCAAGAAGCTTACTTTCTAATGAAGGAAACGGCATGCAAAAAGCATACAAGATAGCTAAATTGTGGAAGGCAATCCTAGGGAAAGGGATGGGAATGAATTTGAGCTGAATCTTAAATAAGGCCAGAAGGGAGTGAGGAAGATGAACATTCTGGGCATGGGGGATGGCCAATAAAAAGGTATGGCATAAAAAAAAAGCCCAAAACAAAAAAACAACCAAAAAAGGTATGGCATGTGGGAGATGTGAGAAGATGGACTGTTGTGTGTGAAGAACCATGAAGAACAGTAGGGTCACTAAATCATAGAGTATATGGAGAGGCGTAAAGTTTAAAGAAGAGGGCTTTAGAAGTCCAGCAGAGGAATTAGATCCCAGAAGTAACAGAGAGCCAATGGCATTTATTGAATAAGGCGGTGACATGGTCAGACCTGAACTTTAGGAAGATTAACGTGACAGCTGAGTGGAGGATAAACTAAAGTGGGAAGAAACTTGAGGCTGAGAAGCCAATCAGAAGGCTACGGCAGGAATCTAGATATAAAGTATGAGGGCCCGCACAGGGATGGCAGTTGTGTGAGTGGCAAGGAGGGGACAGTCATTAGAGATCCCGTGAAGGTAGAAACAACAGGACTTAATAACAGATTGAGTATGTGAGGGATAAGTACATATGAAGAGTTGAGGAGAAAAAAGCTGTGAGTATGGATTACTTCAGGGAGGATGGTGGTACCTTCAAGGGTAATAGGAAAGCTAGAAAGAGGGGAAGGGTTGAGAGGAAAAATGAGTTCCATTTTGGTTGCTTTGAGTTGTAAATGTCTACCAGACATTCTGTTCAAGATTTGAGTAGACAAGTCGAGATGAGAGACAAGCTAAGAAGAGAAATTAAGGCTGGTGCAAAGGTTTGGAAATCATCTGCACAGAGATGATAATTGAACTCATGGGAGTTGGTGAGATCACCACGTAGGTAGCATAGAGAAAGAAGAGGGCCCGGGACAAAGGCTTCTGAGACGGTTGGTGGGTATGGCCTCGAGGAGGATCCAGCCAAGTAGACCAAGAAGGACACAGGTAGGCAGAGAACCAGGAGAAAGTAGTGTCACAAAAACCTCGAGGAGAGAGTGTATAGAAGGAGAGGGTGATGGAGGGTGGCAAAGGTTGCAGAGATATTAAGGAGGATGAGGATGGAGAAAAGGCTACTCGTTTGGGTGTTTAATAAATCACTGGCAACCTTGGAGAGAGCAGTTTCAGGTGAATGACGAGGTTGGAAGCCAGACTGCAGAGGCTTTAGCGGGAGAACAAGAGGGGAACAGTAGAGGCACCTAGGGTACATGGCTTTTCAAGTTTTGCCACAAAGACAAGGAGAGATAGAATGCATTGGCTAGAGGGGATTGTCACAGCATCCAATGAGGGCTTTTAAGGGTGAGCGAAAGCCTGGGAATGTTTGTAGCAGTCATGGTAGCAGTCAGTAGGTAGGGAGAAATTAATAAAAGACATGATGATAGAAGAGGCAATCTGCTCCAGAAGACAGGACAGAGTGGATTCAGGATTACATTGAAAAGATTTGACTTGACAAGGAGAAGGGACACTTCCTTATGTGAAACAGGTGAAGGAGGAAATGGGGGGAAGACATCTGAGTTATGGGAGATGAGGAGGAGGAGGAAAGGAAGGAGAAAAAGGGTACTCTTGATGAGTGGCCTCAGTTTCTTCTGTGGAGTATGAAGCAAGGGCTTCAGCTGAGAGTGTGAGGATGAGATAACTTGGGAGGCTTGAGGCAGGATGAAAAGATTTGGGATAGTGAGTCAGGGCGATATTTACGGACTTCCTTATTGCAGTAAGAGGCCTGTCAGATTATTTAACATAAATTTGTAGTAGACCCAATCAGCATAATTTTGTGATTTCCTCTTGCTACACAAATGGCACAGTAATCCAAGACTGGCGTTTGGCAAAGTGTGTTTAACAATAGGATAAGGGAACAAAGGAATGGAATGTGGAATTAAACTAGTTCACCTAGGGGTGGAAATAGAGAATGGAAGAGTGTAGCCAGTGCTGGAGTGATGGCCTGGGAGATAGAACTAAGGGGAGGATTGGAGTTCATGATGAGAAGAATAGGGTTAGGGGTCATAAGGCAGAGGGAAATATGGAATGATGAAAGATTGGGATCCGATAACAGAATTTTAGAGTTCATGGGCGTGGATGAGATACCTGTAGATGATGGCAAGGCCAAGGGTATGAGCATCTCTGTGTGCAGATGAGGTGGAGTGGAAGAATAGATCATGGGAATTGGGACTGGAAAGTTAAGGTCTGTGAGACAGTATCAATATGTATATTGTACATATATATGTATACACACACACAGACACACACACATATATGTGGAAATAGTATGACGGCAGGTATTGAGGTGAAGAGAAAGACCGAGTCAAGCATTGAATTCAGTAAAGAAGGAAGAAGAATGTTTTAGGGGTTGGTAGAGATTATTATATATAGATATATATATTATATATAATCATGTTATTATTTTATGTTGTACATATAAGAGTGTATATATACATGTGCATATATGTGAGTGTGTATATATATATATGTATATACATATAGTGTGTGTGTGTGTGTGTGTGTGTGTGTGTGTGTGTGTGTGCGTGCGTGCCTATATAGCCAATGCAAAGACACAAGACAGGAGCAGATGGACCGTCATGCGTAAGGAACAAAGAGGTCAGTCTGGGTGGATCTAAGAGTACAGGAGGGGAAGTTATGTCCCAAAAGGCTCGAGAGATAAGTTGAGGACGGGTTGTGAAGGACTTGCAAAGCTAAGCAGAGGAATTTCCACGTTATCCTAGAGGAAAGTGGGAAGCACTGGAGCTGATTGGGGAAAAGAAGGACATGATCAGAATCTGCACCTCGGGAAAAATGGCTCTGGCATCAGTGTTGGGGCTGGGCTGGAATGGGGAAGGACTGGAGGGAGGGAGACTGATTAGCAGCTAATGAAACCATCTAGAAAAGCAGTTATGGATGCTATCTATGTGGAGTAGGTGAAAAAGGTCAGACACAAGAGATGCCATCAAGGCAGAAACAGAGACGTGAAGGGAGATAAGGACAACGCCAAGGTGACACACCTGGGAAACTGGAAGGATGGCGGTGCCTTTAATGGAAATAGGGAGACTTGGAAGAGGGGAGGATATGGGGAGAAAAAGAATGGGGATAGTCTTGGACATGTTGAGTTCGAGAGGTCTCTGCCAGTCAAACTCAGCAGAGAGGTCAGGAAGAAAAAAGAACAAAAGACAATCAGACTGGGGAGTTGAGATCTTCTTCAGAGCAACTCCAACTGAGTGATGAGATCAGAAGCCAGATTACAAACAAAGGATTGAGGAGAGGAGAGGAAGCCCAGGCAGCCAGGGGGCCCCCGCTTATTCTAGGATTCTTCTTGTAGTCGCACAAGTTGTCCCTCCAATTCCCAGAATGCAGTGCCTCTTCAGCCAACAGGACTCAGTTCCCGGGCCACACATCTCCCTGACTACTTCACTTTCCCCTCCCCACAGTGGCAAGTTTTTTCTCACTTATCAAAGCATACTTATCTATGTATTTGTATCACCAACCAAACTTATTCTCCTTAAAGGAAGAAATTGGCCTTGGGTCTTTTTTTTTTTTTGGTCTTTATATCCCCTAAAACATAGCACCATTGTCTTGCATTAGTAGGCACTTAAAATGTTGCTTTTCTTTAATAAATAAGGTAGGTGACAATTTTGCTAGTGAGCATAGTCAGGAAATTATTTTTAAAAGTTGAGGGGATGTGAGGCAGCTAGGTGGTTCAGTGGAGAGAGCGCCTGTCCTGGAGTAAAAAGGACCTGAGTTCAATGACCCTGGGTAAGTCACTTAACCCTGATTGCCTTAAAAAAAAAAGTTAAGGGTGGGGTTGGGACCAAAATTTACCTCTGATACCTGATTTAGGCACTTTCTACCATTTCAAGCTGCCTCCCAATCTTGTATATCCAACCCCCTCCTAACTGTGTTATCTACGTGACACCAATTTTTTGGTTTTAAGGGATTAAAAATCAGTTTTGTTCTGTGGAGTTTTGAGACAATGGGTGCCAGAAATGCCATTTATCTATTATTAGAACATACTTGCTAGGACAGAAAACTTATAGAACCAAATAAGCCTAGGCCCAAGGAAAGCTTTTCATCAAAAACATTCTGAAATTCTGATAGAATTAGAGTCCCTTCCTTCTTCTGGTGTTGTAGCTTAAACACAAACCCCAATTCATTTTTTTTCCTTTTCCTCCTTGTATTTATTAACTTGCACCTTAGTGTCTCCAGGCAGGAGAGTACAAAGGTTATATGAGTTGACATTAAATCCCAGGTTAGAGATTTTACATTTTGAAACTATACCAGCATCGTTGGCTGCCCTCAACCTGAGGTGGGCAGGCAATCCCTGAAGATCATTGCCATTTGTACTTTTTTAGATTAAATTTGAGAGACTAACAGAAACCTTAGGGTTAAGAGAAAAAAAGTGCTAAACTAGTCACTCAGTGCCCTACAAACTCACCATGCTTGTACCTACATTCATGACTCGCCCCGCTCCCGCATTGTTTCTTCCACCTAGACAGAATTCTTTTCCTCTGGCTTCTGGTCAGTAGTGAGTAAAGTGGCAAGAGCAAGGAAGATCTGAGCTAGGACTGGTACTGGGGCAGTGCCAAGAAATAGTTTATCCCATGAAGGGTTGGTAGGGCAAACCATATTTGGACCTAAGACTGTGGAAAGCTTTCTTTGCTGCAAGAAGGGACCTCAGAAGTCAGCTATTCCAATTCCTTGTTTCACAGATGAGATGTGCTCCTTAGCCTGCTCCTTTTTGTTTTAAACCAGACTTGGGATCTCAGTGCAAATCATCATATGGCAAATGAGAAGTTAAGTAATTCATCCAGGGTTGCTGAGCTAGAATGAGCAAGGAACAGGACTTGAAGCCTGACTGAAGTCTTTCTGACTGTGAAACCAGATGTCTATTCACAATGGCATGCTGCCTGGCCTCTTAATACAAGTTAAATATTTATAGAGCCTTTACTATATTGGCCTATCTTTGTGATACACATTGAATAGAACACAGAATGGTACCCCTGCCTTCAAGATTGCACAGTCTAACTGGGTGAGAAAGCACCTATGTGCATGAAACAGATCAATACATTGGAATTGAGCTAAACTATGGTGCAAATGGTTCCATTCAGCAAGAGTTCATGGGAGGGAAAGATGCCTGTATGGCAAAGGAGTTTGGGGAGGTCTCATGGAGATGGTAGATTTGAGCTCCACCTTCAAGAATAAGGAGGCTTGGATCTGGGACCTCATCAAAAGTGGAGCTATCATACCACCACTAATTCTGAGTGGGTTTCAAGAGTAGCCCCAAATAGAGCTGATGTGCCCTGGAAGGAAACACTAAGAAACCAGTACAAATCTTCATGAGAAAAGGCTGGGGTGGGATGTAGAGATGAGACTTAGATCATAGGATCATTGATTCAGAGCTTGAAAAACTCTAAGCAGTTATCAAGTCCAACACCTTCATTTTACGTATAAGCAAACTGAGGCCCAGAAAAGTGAAGCGATTTGCCTAGAGTCACACAGCAAGCATGGGAAGTGGAATTCGAACCCAAGTCTCCCTGGAGGATCTGTCAGAGAAGGATTGGGAATGTAGAAATGGATTCCCACCAGGGGGAGGTATAAGACTCTCAGTCCTCAGAACTGCCCCATTTAACGAATGAGTGAGATGTTAGAAACTGTTCCCTCGCTTGGCTTTTCTGTTGCCTTCTCTGTAGTGATCCGAGGGCTTTGCAACTGAGAGGAAGGCTAATTATAGAAGGCTGGGAGTGGTGAGATGGGGAGCGGTGCTAGGGTATCCTCATTTGCCTTTGACTGGCTTTATTCACCAGATTTCTACCCCCAGCTAGGTAGCACCTCCTACATCAAGGGAAAAAGAGGAAAAGGAGGTTGTAACTTTGTAAAGATGCTTCTCACATGGTGACTCTAATTCTCAAGGAGGCCTGAGGACAGGCGTGAAGATTATTAGGAAGCATGCCAGAGGCGAAAAATGGACAGAGTCAGAATGGCGGCATAAAGTGAAACAGATAAAGAAGAGACAGCCAGAGTCCCTGTCTCAATCAGTCAACAAGCTTTTATTGAAGCATTTACTCTGTGCCAGATAATGTGGCTAAAAGTGCTGAGGATCCAAAATAAGGCAAAAGCAGTCCCTGCAGCCAAAACGACAAATCCAATGGAAAGGAGAACAGGGCTGCGAAATCCATGGTCCAGATCTACCTCCGCTGCCCATTTGGAGGTCGTCACTTAATTTTTCAGTGCCTCATTGATTTCATCTGTATAATGGAAATTACACCTGCCCAGCCTACTTCGTAAGGTTGTAGTAAAAGTCATATCTGTGAAAACACTTGGAGAACATAGAGCATTATGTAAACACAGTCATACTCTTTGTTTAGAGCCCGCAACCTTGTCACTGAAAAGTTCCTCCACAGTTTCAGGTGCTGTGAAGCACCACTAAGGTGCCCACCCCGATTCGATGGGCCCCACATTAAGTGCTTTGCACTTAATTCATGCTGGTTGAATGAATGAAACTCATAGTACTGAAAGGTATCAACAATGAAAGAAACAGTATCTGTATGTTAACATCTTAGATGAGATCATAAAGTCCTCAAGCACGGGGACTGTCTTCTGCTTCTTTTTTTTTTATCCCTAGCTCTTAGCACAGTGCCTGGTATATAGTAGGCACCTAATAAATATTTATTGACTGTCTGACCAGATATCAAATTCATTGAGGAAAGAAGGGGAATGATCTGGAGGTCATAGACAACAGCTACCAGGATTTTAATTGTGTGGTAGACATGAATAGCCTGAAGCTCTCAAAGAAGAGAGATTATTGAGTGACAGAGGAAGGGGGAGACTAGATGTGCCAAACTTTGGCCAAGGAGCTAAAAAGAATGAGTGAAGGTGCAACCAGTACTGGAAAGGGTGGCCCCGAAAGCTGTGTCATCAGCAGGGAGCCCTGTTTCAGTGAGCCACTGGATGAAAGGAGTGGGAGAGGAGATTTAAGATGAAGGGAAGTTTGTTGCCCATAGAATAGACATTCCAGAGAGCACTATGGAAGGGCTGGGTGGATTGATACTTTGGGGTGGGAGGGTTGAGGGCAATGAGAATGAGGAATCAGGTAGTAGGGAGTGTAGAAGTGGGTTTTAGATGATGATATACAGGAGTTCAGAGCCCCTGGGATGTGGAAAGTATGGTGAGAATGTTCACTGAGTGGAGGGTATCACTTTTCTACCCTCAAAGGACAGATGCTGCAGGAGAAGGGAAACAGAAAGCACTAGCACACATGCGATCTAAGGTCTTCTCACCAGAAGAGGAAGCAATACGTAGGATGGATTGTAGAAAGACTTAAGGCAGGGAAGTCATTGAGGAAACAATTGCAATGGCTTAGGTGAGGGGCGATGAGGTCCTGTACCAGGAAGGTGGCTGTGTGTGAAAGGAGAGAAAGGATGGATATGAGAGATGGCGTGAAAGTAGAATTGACAAGTGACTAAATAAAAATAGGTTTGTAAAGCCCTTTACAAATATCATCTCATTTCATCCTCACAACAGTCCTGTGAGATGGGTGCTATTTTATCCCCATTTTACAGATGAAAAAACAGGCTGAAAGACCTTAAGTGACTTACCCAAAGTTACATAGTGAATATGTATCTGAGGCAGGATTTGAACTCAGGTCTGTTCTGACTCCACATCCAGAACTCTATCCACTGTGTCATCTAACTACCTCAAAATATATGGGATGAGTGACAGTGAGGATTTGAAGATTTACACCAAAGTTACAAACTTGGGTGACTGGGAGGTTAATGGTGCCCCTTGACAGAAATAGGGAAGACCAGAGAAAAGGTTGAAGAGGCAGGATACCGAGTCCTGTGTTGGACACATTGAGTTTGAGATGCTTGTGAGATATCTAGTTCAAAATGTCCAGTCGAATGTGGGTGATGAAGAACTGACCAGAGCTCAGGAGAGAAACTAGGCCTGCATATATAGACCTGGGAGGTGATAATTAAGCCCAAGGGAGCTGAATCTTTTGGCCTAAGGGTTGTTCCATTTAAAAGCACCACCATCCATTAGGTGACAGATGTCACCTCTTAACTTTGAATCCACTGGGACCAGCTGTTGGCTTCAAATTTGGGGACAGAAATTCTTGACTTGGGGTCTATCAATTTTAAAAATATATGTTTTTCGACAACTATATTTCAATGTAATTGGTTCCCTTTGTAATCTAATGCATTTTATACATTTAAAAACATTTTTTCTGAGAAGGGGTCCAGAAGCTTCTCCAGATTGCCCAGGGGATCTGGAACACAAGAAGGTCAAGACTCAGTGCTCTAGGCAGCAAGTCAGGAGTCCAGGGTCCTGGTCTCAACTCTGTCCTTCCCTTCACAAGCCCTCAACCTTAGGGGAAGTCACCTCTTCTCTGTGCATCAGAATCATCGAATATTTGTTCTGGGAAGCACTGGAGCCCTCATGTAGCCCAACCCCCTCATTGAGAAAACTGGAACCCTGGTCACACACAGCCAGAGGGCCTGCCCGAGATGACATAGCTGGAGACAGATGAAAGATTATCTTCTCAGAGTTGCTGCTAAGCTCCATGTCTGTATTTCATTTTCAATCCATAAGAGTTTTAATCTAAAGGAAGAAAACCTCTGTACGCACTGAGATTTTTATTCTGCAATAATTTTCCTTTTCATTCTACCCAGGGATGGTTGATTCATTAAAGCTAATGAACTGAACTGTACTTGTGTTCCTGCTTAACCCTGGACACTTAACTCCTGCCATATTACAGTTTAATGATTCCTCTTCCCTCCTTTGACAGTGAGGCAGTCTCCTGGTTGCTGAGGTAGGCCTCAGGCATTTGAGCCCACCCAGGTCAGGTTCCCAGGAGCTTAGTGGTGTTAGTCCCTGCTTATCTATGGTCCTGGCCTGCCCTATGACTAACACTGCTCTCTTTAATGCTCTCTTCTCGATCTATGCTGTTTACTTCTTGTCTTGTCTGTGGCAGAGTCTTAAATTTGTTATGAGCAGATGTGGATTTCATTTAAATAGCGCTTTAAGGTCAGCACGGTGCTTCACAAATATCATCTCATTTGATCTTCACAGACCCCTGGGAAGCAGGGTTCTTATCTCCCCTTTACAGATGAAGACGCTAAGGTGGACAGAGATTATGTAACTTGCCTGGGGTCATGCAGTGTCTGGGACTGGATTTTTTAAACGAAGGTCTTCCTGATGCCAGGTCTAGCACTGTATCCACAGCCACTTAGCTGCCTCTGTTACTACCCACAGGGAGCAGCAAGTCCCTTCTAGTCTCCTGGTCTCAGTTTCTTTTCATGTAAAATGAGGGATTTGTACTAGAACAGGGTTTTTTAACCTGGGCCTGTACACAGATTTCAGGAGATTTGTGAACTTGTATGAGAAAAAAAAAAAAAAATATATATATATATATATATCTTTTTTCAAATTTTCCATTTTTAATAATTCATGTCTTTTATAATTAAATGTTTCATTTTATGAATTTAAAATTTTTCCATCTGAGAAAGTCTTCATAGACTTGACCTGACTGCCAAAGGGGCCCAAGAAACAAAAATAAAAAACTTGACTGGTAGATGCTCAAGATCCCTGAGAGTTCTGAATCCTGTTACCTCAGAGCAGTACTGGGGCAACGTGAGGATTATATCCATGCTAAATGTCTGGTTCAATTAGCTGTCTGATCTGGTCCACTCCAGAGGAGACTGTTCAACCAATGAGGAGTGATAAATGTGTGAAGGCTCTCCTACCCCTCCCTCGGTGAAAATAGGGCCAAAGTCACAGGAGGGAGGAGGATACTGAGAGAAATTTTGGTGCTATAAGACACGAAAGATAGCATTAAAAATGTTATTTTAAAAAGAAGAAAAGAAACAGTGTGGAGAACAATGTGATTCCATATAAAGGTCTCTCAGCACCAAGGGGTGTCCTAGTTAATGTTTAACACACAGCACCCAGGGGAGAAAAAAAGATATGCCCACAACATGTTTTTTAAATCAAAAAAATTTAGATCAAATTTAAAGTAAATATTTTCCCCATCACTTTCTTAAATCTAGACAATCAACAAAACAATAAATAAAGCCCTGATTTGTAGCCTTTGACAATTTCTGAGGCTAACACTGAAAATTGTAGTTATGTTTATACGTATACATGTATCTATACATATATCCGTGTATACATACATACACGTGTACATAAGCATGCTATTTCTCCTAATATAAAAGCATGCCAGTTCCTTAACTGTAAGGACTGATTCCCAGCTCCAAGTATAGCAGTGCTTGTCACATAGGAAGCCCTTACTAAATGCTTGCTGACCAGTTGATTAAAAGTAGGGTCTCTGAGGCGGGCAGCTAGGTGGTGCAGTGAGCAGAGCACCAGCCCTGGAGACAGGAGGACCTGAGTTCAAATCCAGCCTCAGATGCTTGACACACTTACTAGCTGTGTGACCTTAGGCAAGTCACTTAACCCCAGTTGCCCTGCCTTCCCCCACCAAAAGAAAAAAAAAAGATAGTAGTCTCTTTGAATGACTCCCTCTTCTCCAGGGCCACCTTCAGAGAAAGAAGATTTTAATGGATTCCAGGTTCTTTGGGCAGGTGGCATCAGGCAGGAGGCTTCCCTTCTCCCTGTGGTTCTTCTAGCTCCCGGACCCCAGACTTTCTTCTGACCTCCTACCCCTAGTCCTGTGCCTATGCCTGGGAACATTGCCGTGACAAACACTATACTAAGAGATGGGCTGAGACCTGGGAAGAATTCTTTTTCAAGGCTAAAATGACAGCTTGTAGGCCAAGTGCCAAGGTCCTATAAAGTTGATAACTGGCTAAATGAAGAGGAAGTAGGACACAGCCCACAGCTTAGAGCTAATTTCAAGATATAAGTACACCTCACCAATCCAGGAGGGCAGCCAGGTAGCACAGTGGAGGGAGTGCCAGGCCTGGGGTCAGGAAAACTCAAATCTGGTCTCACACACTTAGTAGCTGTGTGACCTTAGCCAAGTCACTTAACCCTATTTGCCTCAATTTTCTCATCTGTGAAATAAACCAGAGAAGGCAATGGCAAACCACTCCAGTAGCTTTGCCAAGAAAACTCCAAATGGTGTATATGTAACTTTGACCAGCTTCAAGAAGGGAATGAAAACCATAGAGAAGAAAAGGGGTGCCTTGGATTTTAGGCTGATCTTGGGACCTATGTCCTGAGTCCAAAGCAAATGAAGTTTTTTAGGAGGGGGAGGGGGAAATGAAGGAGGGAGGCCTTCCCCAGTAAGTGGCAGATGCTCCTTCATTATAGATCTTTGGGTAGGGGACAGATAATCATTTGTTTAGTCTGCTGTGAAGAGAATCGTTATTCAAATATAGATTGAGTTTTAGATTTAGATTTAGATGGTTCCTTCAAACTCTGAAGCTCTGAGACTTTTGTCTCTCCTGTCTTCCTTCTGATGCTTCTAGCACAGGGGTAAGGATCCTGCAACAACACATGTGACCTCAAGGCCGAAGGTTCCCCACCCCTGAATTAGATGATTTTAAGGTACCTTTAAGTCACCTCTAATGGTTTAAGGTTCTCTGAATTATCACATGAGTGTATGTGGGGTACCTGTAGTGATCGTGTAGAGATTGTATTAGGGAAATCCTGGGCTGCATTTGGCTGAGGCAGTGGCAGAACTTTGCATACTTTGATTTTTTTTTTCTATGGGTTGATCAGTTTTACTGACATTTTCCTTTTTCTTTTATTTCTGAAAAAAAAATTGTTGTAATTGATGGCACCCTGGGAGGAGGGAGGTGGAGGGATACAGGGAGAAATTTAGGGAATAGAAAGATAAAATGAAAGATATAAATAAATTAAATATAAGTATTAATATAAAAATAAAAGTTATCAATGAAAATTTATTTACAAAAAGACAATTACCTTCTCTTGTCCTCAGTTTATAAGATAAGAACATTTGAGTAAGAATGATAGCTAGTATTTCTGTATTACTGGAAGGTTTGCAAAATGCTTTACTTGAGTTATTTCATTTGGTTGCACCGGATTAAGCCATGTCTAAAGGCTCTTCTATACCTGATGCCGGGTGGTTCATTTCTTCCAGTTCATTTGCTGCCTCTCAATTAACTGCCCTGCATCTCAGCACTCAGGAGTGAAGGGGTTAGACAGCTCTGGGCACCTCAGGGACAGTAACTAGGACAATTGGTCCGCTAGTCTAAAAATAGGGGGGGTTGCGCTTCTAATCAGCTTGCTGCTTGTTTTTCTAATCTCTGCCAGTTTTTTCCTGCTCTGAGCAAAAGACATCTCCAACCTGAAGCACCTTGCAGCCCTGATAGGCTAAAGCAATTGGCTGCATCCCTGGCAGCTACTGTTGTCACGTCCTCAGAGGTTACTTCTCTCTCTTCCTCTCTTGAAGATATCTCTTAACTCAGCCGGTCATGGCTTAAGAGAGGTCAGCAAAGGTGTGTGGTTTCCCTCCTCAAAACAAGGAGAAAAGCAACTTCTCTTAGAGTACAGAGGCAAAATGGAAGCCACAAAGAGTAGCACCAAGCACATTGTGCTCGTGTCAGGAGTTAGGAGGCCTGGGCTGGAGTCTCAGTGCTTTCGCTTGGTAGCTCTATGTCTAAAAATAAGTCTCTCCCCTTTCCGGGCCTCATTTTCTTTAGCTATAAAGTGAGAAGGGACTATAAAATCTCAGACTTTTTTTCAGTCCCACTGACAGTCTGTGAATCTTGGCAGCTCAGAATTTAAACTTAAAGCATCTGTGTCCCACTCTGATCAGCTGAGACAATACAGCAGGCAAGGCACCAAGCAGGGAGTCAGGGGAAGTGGGTTTTAAGCCAGTTCTTCGGCAGAGTCACAGGATTATTTGAGGCAGGTCACTTTTCCCCTTTGAAATCCTAATTCCTTATCTGCAAAGTGAGGGGATCAGACAAGATGATTCTCAAGGTCTATCCCAGGTCTAATATTGCAAGGTTTGATATTGTATGATTGGAAGATGGGGCAGTCACCCCATTAGATTATGGTCCGAGCAAACCAACTCAATTCCCTTGACCTCTCGGCTTCTGACAGAGGAAAGAGGTATGCCTTCACTTCCTACCTTTTTCTTTTGGAGTCACCAGTTCAGGTTATATTTGCTATTGCTGTATTCTCTGTGATCAAAGGTGGCACTGATACTGACCTTGGGCACTGGTATACTTGTGCACAGAAAAAGGTGAAAGAAGTAGGGGCACAGAGAAAGGGAATTCAGACTTTGCCTACAGGGCTTGTTAATGATCTCAGTAACATGAGAATTGCCCTTACTCATATCATATGTACCCTCAAGACATGTGCATGTTAACTCAGTCTTCTCTTTTCTTTTGTTTCCATTGAACTAGAGCTGATAAACCTAGATTCTGGTTCTAAATCTACCACTGATTAGTTGTGATCTTGGGGAAATCACTGCTTCTCTCTGGGACTCGGAGTCTTCCTATGTAAAACAGGGAAGTTGAAAGTGATCTCTTTGAACAAAATCGCAGAGATTCCTTCCAGCCCTGACATTCTGTAAGCCTGTCAGGAAAGGCTTTATCAAAGAGATGAAATCTGGGCTGTATCTTGAAGGATAGCCATATTTTTGTAAATGGGAAGGAGGGATGAGGCCTTGGGGGGTGAGGGTGGGTGGAAAAGAGAGGGTGGGAATCAAATGGTCAAAGGCTCAGGGGGCCAGAATGTCCATGGGACAATGAGGATAGCCTGACTGAAGTGGAGATAATAAATCTTCTTAGTGTGAGAGGATAATAAGGTTTAATAAGTCTCATTAGTGCTCAGCTTTCACATGACACCTTATTCCAACGAGCTCAAATTACTTTACAAACTATCTAATCACTTTTTTCTCATCTCTGTAGTGCAGGGAAGAGAGGGATCATTCTGGAAGTCAATTGCCCTTCACTTGATCTCACTTTGTCAATTTATAACATACATATATACATACATATATTATAGATGAAATCACAGATCTAGCAAAATATATACAATACATATACATATATGTATACATTTGTATATATGTATGCATTTGTATGTATATATTTGCATATATACATATGTATATTTGTGTATGTGGATATATATATAGTTTGCTAGAACTGTGATTTCATCAGTGTAGGGGGATTCTCAGGGTAGGAACTCCCTTCACAGATGAAGATAAGCAATTGTCTATAACCTAAAGTCTTAGGCTGCCTGGGGTGCTTGAAATTTAAGTGACTTTTCCAAGAAAGATGGTCAGAGACAAAAAGGAAATCGAGGTCAAACTGTTTCTCCATCTCAACTTATTTTCCTCTTAAGTCAAAAGAAGTTCTGCTAGGTAATACAAAAATACAATATGTACCCTGATCTTAAGGAGTTCACAGTCTGATGGACAAGAAGGATGAATGAGTATCATACCAAGCACCATATAATAAGTATAAAGAAGGTATCTAGGCAAAATGCTAGGGAAAATTAGACAAAGATGAGATCCCTACAGAGGCTTGAGGTAAATCCATCTTTTAGAGGTGGGAGGATAAGGAAGAGCCAGTTTAAAAGAGAATGAGAAGGAACAACCAGAGAGGAAAGGAGTATCCTGGCATCAGGTGAACCAAGGAAAGAGAGAAGTCACAGATTTCAGCATGTATTTATCAAGGGCCAAGGCCTTCTGCTTCTGAGATACAGGGGATACAAACACAAAAATGAAAGCACCAGCCTTCTAGGGAAGGCTGTATATTATTGGGGGGTGAAGGGTGAGGATAAATACGTAAGTACAAAATGTATCCATAGTCTCATCTTTGCTCTGAAACTATTTAAATGTAATCTTTGGCTGCTGGGCTCACTGGTGATATTGGCCTATCATTATGGTGATGGTCATGGAGCCTGGAAGAACTGTAGGTTGGGTTTATGTTTATTCTTCTTGCTTTTTGAAGAGAAAAAAGAAACCCAAAGATCCCAGTCAATCACAGTCAGCAGACCTTGGGTGCCCACCAGTCTCTGATCACCTGGTATTCTCTGGATAGATTAGCTGTTTAATATCAGGGGAAAGTGCTGGATTTAGAGTTTGAGCACCTGTTTCAAATACTAATTCTGCTGTTTACTACTTACATTATCTTGGGCAAATCCCCTCTCTGGGTCTCAGTTTCTTTATCTGTAAAATTAGAGGGTTGGACCAGATAAATAGCCTTTCTGTTCCCTTCCAGCTCTAAGTTATGATCCCATGATACGATAGATGCAAAGATGGGGGTGGGGAATGGAAAGAAGCATGCTATCAACCAGGTGCATCAGGATAGGAACTGATTAGAAATTGGTAGCTGAGCAGAGCCTTGAAGGAATCTTAGGACTCTCTAACAGAGAAGTGAGCAGGGGGTGCATTACAAGTATGAGGAACCAAGAAATTAAATAGCAAATACAGGTAATAGCAAGTCAGCCTTGGATATGGCTGGGATATGTACAATAAGTTTAGAAAGGTAGGCAGGACTTTACATGCCAAAAAAAAAAAAGGAGTTTCTATTTGATCCTAGAGATAATTAAAGCCACTGGAAGATCCCTTGAGCAAGGGAGTGACTGGGTCAGGTCTGTTCTGCAGCTCTGTGCAGTATGGATTGTCCAGGATAGAGTCTGGAAGTAGGGAAACCAACTAGGAGGCAATTGCAGTAGTCCAGGTGAGAGATGATGAGAGCTGGACTAGGCTGGAGGCTGTGTGAGTGGGAACAGTGATGTTGGGGATATAGAATAAGCAGTACTTGGCAAGTGAATCTATATGAGGCTGAAGGGAGGTGAGGGAGAGGGAAGAGCTAAGGATGACTTTTAGGTTACGAACCTGTGTGACTGGGAGCATAGTGGTGCCCTCAGTGGAAAGAGAGAAGTGTGGAAGATGAGTGAAGTGGGGGAGGGAGGATAATGAGATCTGTTTTGGATGTATTGAGTTTCAGATGCCTCCAGGATGGCCAGTGGAAATCTGTTACCTGAGTGAAAAATCTGGAATCTAGGAGAGAAACTAACACATAGAGGAATCTGGAAGTTACCTGCATAGAGGTGATGGTTGAAACCATGGAACAGATGAGAGGAAGAGACAGAGAAAGACAGAGACAGAGAGAAAGAGAAAGAGATAAACAGAGGCAGATATACATAGACACACAGAGAGATACAGAAAGAGAGAGACACAGGTAGAGAGACAGAAGAAAAGAACACCCAGGAGAGGACTATGGGTACATGCAATTATGGGACAGGACATGGATGATGATTTAGCAAAGAAGACATTATGAAGGAACAGACAGGTAGGAAGGAGAATAAGGAGAGGGTAAGAAGGATAAGATGGATAAGAAATCATTGGAACCTTGGAAAATGGAATTTCAGTTGAGTAATGAAGTAGGAAGCCAGATTGCAAGTGGCTGAGAAGTGAGTTAAGGCTATTATCTAAACTGGTCAAAGGAGAGTTGAATGCCCACACTTAACACCTATACAGAATTAAGTATAGAAATCCAGGAAACTCAATAGGGAAGCAAGCAGGGGTGGAAAATGGGGTAAGTGGGAGGGTAAGACCAGAAGGGAATAGTCACAAGCAAAACAAGCTTCCTGATCTTGAAAGGAGAAAAAAGAGAAAGAAAGCAAGAAAGAAAGCAAGAAGGAAGGAAGGAAGGAAGGGAGAGAGGGAGGAAGAAGGGAGGTAGTGAAGAAGGAAGGAAGGAAAGAGAGAGAGAGAGAGAGAAAGGAAGGAAAAAAGGAAGAAGAAGAAAGGAAAAAAGAAAGAAACTAAAGGGATGCCTATCAATTGGGGAACAGCTGAACGAATTCTAGCATATGAATGTAATGAAAGAAACAATTTCAGAGAATCTTGGCCAGTATGAATCAATGAAAAGTGAAGTTGACAGAACCAAAAGATGGATTTATACAAAAGACAAAAATATTGTAAAGAAAAAAACTTTGAAAGATTTAAGAATTCTTATCAACACAAAGTCCATTCATGTTTCCAGAGCATCATCATACAGCTCTCCTGACAGAGAGCTAATTAACCTGAAGCATGTAAGAGACATGGATTTTTTTTAATTCAGCCTCCATCTGGATTTGTTTTCCTTGATTATGCTTACTTGTTGCAAGGTTTTTGGGTTGTTTTTTCCCCCAGTTTTTGATTGGTGGGAGATGGTTCAGAGGGAAGTAAGGTAGTGATGTTAGTAGCTCCCCTATGAAAGAAAGAAAGAGAAATGAAGAAAGGAAGGAAGAAATAAAGAGAGAGAAAGAGAGAGAGAGAAGAGTGCCACTGAAAACTTTTAAAAGTTCACAGAGGAGAACAGAAGGAAATTCAGAAGAAAACAAAGGCCAGCAGGACAGTTTTTAAACTAATGAGCTGAGTTTATCATGTATTTTTCAAAGCAAACAATAATGAAAAGAGATACATGGTTTCATGTACAAATTTCTTTTTGTCTTCTATTTTGTATATATGACTGTATGCTAATTTTTAGTGTTGAATTCAGAATAAAAACAAGTTTAAAAATAATATTTAAAAAGGGAGTGAGAGAAGAAGTGGAAGAGTGTAGACAACTTTTCCTAGCTTAATCAACATTTATTTATCAAGGTGCTACTTAGCATTCTTGCTGAGTCATTTTTCAGTTCCAACTCTTTGTGACCCCATTTGGGGTTTTCTTGGCAAAGCTATTGGAGTGGTTTGCCGTTTCCTTCTCCAGCTCATTTTACAGATGAGAAACTGAGGCAAACAAGGTTAAGTGACTTGGCCAGGGTCACACAGCTAGTAAGTGTCTGAGGCCAGATTTGAACTCAGAAAGGTGAGTCTTCCTGACTCCAGGCCAGGCACTCTCTCCACTTCACCACCTAGCAGCCCACTCTGCACTAGGTGCTGTGAATACAAATACAAAGAACGAAACAAACATGTGATTGGGGATAGAAGCGTCAAGTGAAAAATATTTTAAGGATAGTAGAGACAGGAACATTAGAAAGGGAAAGGCTGAAAATAAGAGAAGAGAGAATGATTAGATTGGAAACCTGTCAGTGGAGATAGAAGGAATGGGATGGAGGATTGGTCATGATAAGTTCACTACTTCATCAAAGCACTAGTGCAGGAGCAGGGAACCTGCGGCCTCAAGTGTGGAATCCATTCAGGATTCAATGAACAGGCTGCCCTTGAGGACCTAGAAGGCCACATGTGGCATCACCCCTGCACTAGGGCAAAGAATGTGGGATAAAGTCAAGGAGTTTTGAGATAGACCAAAAATGCTCAAATGGCCTCTTTTTTCTCAGTAAAGTATGAGGCGGTTCTCTGTTGTGAGGGAGGGGCAGTGGATAATATAAGGAGTGTCAAGAAACAAAGAAAAGATTGTGGGGAATGTAATAGAGAATCAATTAGGGAGGAGTAAGAGGATTGCCTGGCTTGGTAGGACCCAACTAAGGTCAGATAACATTAATTCGTGGTGAACCCAGTCTGCAAGTAGATGTGATTTCTTCCAGCATTGTTCAGCAGCAAGCAAGACTGGAGAAGGCAGAGGGGGGAAGGGGCCAGTTAATCAGAGTCGACCTTTGACCAAGCCTGAGTGATAGGACAAGCAGGGCATTTGAATGAAGAGGACAATGTAGGGTTGAAACTGATGACTATAGTTCAACATCAGAAAGAGTAGGAAAGTGAAGCTAGAGCAGGAGGTTGGGAGAGTATTGAGAGATGGAGAGACTAGAGGTCATAATGAGGCTGAAAGGATAGGTTTAAGAGAAGGGAGCCACATGGAGAAATAGGTAGATAGATTACGGTCAGATAAAAACATTTGGGGCAGTTAGGTGGTACGGTGGATACAGCACTGGGCTTGGAGTCAGGAAGACCTGAGATCAAATCTGGCCTCAGACGCTTACTGGCTGTGTGACGCAGGACAAGTCACTTAACCCTGTTACCTCAGTTTCCTCACCTGTAAAATGAGCTGGAGAAGGAAATGGCAAACCACTCCAGTATCTTTGCCAAGAAAACCCCACAAAAAAGGGGGTCATGAAGAGCCAGATGTGACAACAACAAAGAAATTTCAGAGTTCTTGACCATGGAAATTGAACAAATGTAGGTGATAATGAGATCAAACATATTACTATCCATGTGTGGAGTTGTGGCATGAAGCTATAGCTCACAGAATTTGAAGAAATTGAAGAACTGAGAGGCCAGGGTATTTGAGAGGACATCAATATCTTGTCTGAAGTTCTCAAGTATTGGGGCAGGGGTTAGGGTGAAGAAGGAGATTGAGCTAGACACCAAATTCCTTGGGACAGGAGATCCAGTAAATGGCCTGAGTAATAAATCACTGTCACCAGTATCTGATTTGGGCAATATATCTGGATGGAGTGAAAGTCAAGGCAGGAAAGTGTGCCGAGTGATGGTGACAGAGAGAGGGTCTGAAAGTGTGATAATGGGGAATAGAATGCACCTGCTCCTGCTGGTCAAGTGTTTCTGGGAACATGAGCACTTATATCCAATACCAGAGTATGTGGCCAGAGATAAAGAGATATAGTGTCTTCTGGACATTGCCAGGTCTCCAAGAATGAAGAAGGTGGAAGAAGGGCAGGAGGAAAAGATCTGAGAAAAAGGAAAGTTCATTAACAATAGAACAAGATTCCAGGGAGCAAGATGTAAGGAGAGGACAGGTCTGGATGAAGACTTGAGAGAATAGCTGGGGTGAATGGATTATAATCAGAAACAGTGATAGTGGGGATGGGGGAGGGGGTCTGCTTTGGGAACTGAGGATTCTATATCATTGGGATTAGGAAAGGAGAAGGTAGAAGTTTGCTAGCCACATGAGGGGAATATAGTAACTTTTGACTGAGGATCCTACCCCCAGGGGTCCAGTGAATAGTGGAGGGTAGCATCAGCTTTCATTCAAAACACTGGGTAAGATTGTTGGTGGAGCTGTGAAATGATTCAGTCATTCTGTAGAGCAATTTGGAACTATGCCCAAAGGTCTATAAAAAAAGTGCATACCTTTTGACCCAGCAATACCACTTCAAGCGTTATATCCCAAAGAGATCATACAAGTGGGAAAAGGACTCATATGTACAAAAATATTTAATTTTTGTGGTGGCAAAGAATTGGAAATCAAGGGGATGCCCATCAATTGGGGAATGACTAAAGAAGTTGTGGTATATGAATGTAATGGAATACTATTGTGCTATAAGAAATGAGGAGACGGACTTCATAATAACCTGGAAAGACTTACATGATCTGATGTTGAGTGAGGGGAACAGAACCCAGAGAACATTACAGGATTATAGACACACTGTATCTGTGATGATTAACTTTGATAGACTTGGCTCTTCTCAACAATGCAAGGTTCTAAGATAGCTCCAAAAGACTCATGATGGAAAAAGCTATCCACATCCAGAGAAAGAACTATGGAGTCTAAATGCAGATTGAGGCAAACTATTTGCTCTCTCTTTTTTTCTTTTTTTGGTTTTGTTTCTTTTTTCTCATGACTCATTGGTTATAATTCTTCTTTACAACTCAACTGTTGTGAAAATAAGTTTAATGTGAAGGTATATGTAGAACCTATATCGGATTACATGCTATCTTGGGAGGGAAGGGGGGAGGAGAAGGAGGAGGAGAACATTTGGAACTCAAAAACTTGTGGAACTGAGTGTTGTAAACTAAAAATTAAAAATAAATTTAAAAAAACACTAGGTAAGAAAAGAGATCAGGCAGGCATGGTGTTAGTGGAACTACTAATAAGTGAGGTCCTGATGGCCAAAGGTCTGAAGGTGGCAGGAAGTAGGAAAGGTGAAGCACGGTGTCAAGGGACCCCAAAGAGGTCAAAGAGAATGAGACAAGGAAAATTAAAAGGCCACTGGATTTAGCAATGAGTCCTCTTATGTACACCATCAGATTAAATAGTATTTTATTTATCAGAGTGCATGTCTTTTCCTATTCGATTATAAACTCCTTGAGAGCAAGACGTTTATCTTATTTATCTTTACATCTCACTGTGCCTCCATTTTTCCCCCTTGTAAAATTAGGATCTGGGACTTAGCTTAACTAAGTCTTCCAGCTCTAGCTCTATGATCCTAAAATTCAGGCCAATCAGGTGTAGCAAGCTAGACAATGAGCTTCAAAGCCAGGAAGACCTGAATCTGAGATCTGCCTCTGACAAATTGATCATGTGACCCTGGACAAGTCACTCTCTACTCTCTAAGATAGGGGTCTTAAACCCTGTAGTCTATGGAATATGCTTTGGGGAGGGAGATCTGTGAACTTGCATAGACAAAAAAATGATATTTTTGTTTTCTCTCACCTTTGGTTTTCTTTGTAATCCTAAATATTTTATTTCATGCAATTAAAAACACAATCCTGGAATTCAAAAAATTTTAAAAACTAGTGTTAAAATTGTTTTTACATGTGATTAGGGAAAAATATTAAATAAATGAGAAATGTAAGAAACAAAACAAAAATACCATAATCTGGAGCAGGGATCCACAGACAGGGTTTCTTCAGATGGCCAAAGGGGCCCATGACAAAAAATAGGCTAAGAACCCCTGCTCTAAGGCAATACAGTCAGGAGCAGGTGCTGACTTGCATTAATAGAGAGACTTTTCTCCGCTCAAAATTCCTTCTAAAATACAAATGAAATCCCACATCCCTTGCTCCTCAAAGCCACACTAACTAACTTGGCTCCATTACAGATTTAGGTCACATAATATCAACTATGCCCTCACTGTGGCAAAGCAATCCTTTCCTATCTCCGTAATCAGTTCATTATCCCACTTACTACAGAGGCTTTTCCAAACCTTTTCATTCCCTTTCAAACCTCTCTAACCCCACCCTCTCAGCTGATAGAGGGCTTCACTTCATACTTCACAGAACAGATCAATGCATTGGCTAGGAGCTCCCCTGCTGTTCTCCTCTCCTCCCTGACCTCACATTACTCAGATCTCTTCCTTTTATATAAAGAGGTGGATCTCTTCCTCGCTCAGGCAATCCCTTCTACATGAACCCCCGGATCGAATTCCATTCTGTCTTCTCTAACAGATTGTCTTCTCTATTGCTCCCACTCTCTCACTAACTTTTAATCTTTCTCTATCTATTGGCTCCTTCCCTGCTTCCTGCAAACACCGCGTCTCCCCCACCTTTAAAATTACCCTCCTTTGATCTCCAGTAGCTATTGTCCTGTATCTCTCTTCCTCTTCTCTGCTAAACTCCATGAGAAAGCCATTTACACACTCACCCCCACTTCTTCTCCTCTCACTTGCTTCTAAAATTTTTGTAGTCTGGATTCCAATCTCATCATTCAACTGAAACTGTTCTCTCCAAAATTACCAAAAGTCTCTCAGTTGCCCCTGCCTTTTCTCAATCCTCATCCTTCTTGACCTCTCTACCACCTTTGAAACTACTGATCACCCTCTTCTCCTACATACTCTCCTCTTCTCTAGTTTTTCCTAATTCTGCAAGTTACTTTACCCTGTTTGCCTCAGTTTTCTCAACTATAAAATGAGGATACTAATAGGATCTACCTCGAATATGTCCTCCTCCTGCAACACGTCTGACCGCTCCTCAGCCTCCTTGCTGAGGGTCCTCCAAGTCCTCCCAAGCCTTCGTCTCTTCTACCTCTATGCCAACTCACTAGAGAGTGAGGCTGATGACCTCATGCAGCTCTGCTTCACTTAAATCCAGTTCACTCACAAAACAAATTGGTCCTCTGGGACAACGCAGGACAGAATGATGAACAACCACCACCAGCTCACTAGGTGATCTCAGCTCCCGTGGGTTCACTTGTTGTCTCTTTGCAGATGATTTCCCCATCTATCTGTGTACTCTAAGTTCTCTCCTGAGCTTCAGTTTCACATCTCCGACTGTCTACTGGACTTCCCATCTCCAACTCATCATGTCCAAAAGAGAGCTCATTATCTTTCCTCCCAAACACTCCCCTCTTCCCAGCTTACAACACATCCTCACAACAACCCGTTGAGGTAGATGCTATTATTATCCCCATTTTATCGTTGAGAAAACTGAGGCAAACAGGGTTGAGTGACTTGCTCAGGGTCACATAGCTAGTAAGTGTTTGAGGCCAGATTTGAACTCAGGAAGATTCCAAGCCCAGTGCTCTATCCACTTCACCACCTATCTAGGTGATCCTATTATCTTTCTCTGTAATTTAGCCTTGGTGAGGCACTGAAGGTTAAGCAATTTGCATCGTCACACAAATAGCGTGGTGGCTGAATTGGGATTTGAACTTATGACTTCCTGACTCCGTAGACTGTTCTCTATCCACTATGCTACTTCACCTCTTGCATTGCACACATTAGATGTTTAATAAATACCTGTTGACTAAATGAAGTAGATGGAAAAATCCAGGCTTTGACATCAAATGCCACTTGTTGGGAGTCCTCCAGGGAATCACAGAAACTGATTTTCATTAGTGCTTATTAAAGATTTATTAGTTATTTGGGCCAAAATGAAGAAATTGAGTTCACCCCTCAATCTGACTCCTTCCTGTCTGCTTCCTCAAGCCCTGCCCTTGTGGATCCTGAAGAATGCCATTTTTGAAACTGGTAGTCATCACCTTGACCCATTTCTCTCTGGAGCAGCTTCACAGAGTAGGAGGTAAATTGGGTCTTCCCCAAGAGGCCCATGATGTCAATGGAAGGTCAGGTTTGCAAAAGGAGGTTCATACTAGATAACAATAGTCCTTGTTTGACCACTTGAATGAGACTCTGTGCCAAAGTGCAGCAGCAGGGTTTTTTTCTTGGCTAGTTGCCTGGGGTTCTCTGTTACTACTTGGGTTGTAGTTGGTGAATTTGTGAATCTACGGACTTTAGCAAGTGGTTCCTCCTTATTATATTAGCCTAACACATCAACAAAACTGAGTCTTGTCATTGGAATAAGAACCCAGGTTAGAAATAGAGCCACGGAACCACATGATGTTCCAGTTGGCAGGGACCTCATTTAGCACCCTCATTTGAAAAAAGGGGAAATGAGAGCCACAGAGATAAAGTGACAGAAAGTCATTGATGGATCCATGACTAGAACCCAAACCTGCTGATTTCTAACCCAGTTTCCTTTCCACTTCACCATACAGAGCATCCAGATAGCTAGACTCTAGACTTAATCTCCCAAAATACATGTAACTAAATTATATTTTCAATTAATATTCATTTTCTCTTTTTTCCTCTCCAACTAAAAGAAAAAGAAGAAATAAAACCTTCATAACAAACATGTATAGTAGAGAAAAACAAATTCACTCATAACTATGTCCAAACATATGTTTCTTTCTGCAGAGTTCATCTCTACTCCCTGTCAGGAGGGCAACATGTTTCATTATCTGCCATATGGAATCATAGATGACCACTGCTATGATCAGAATTTTTAAGTTCTTCAAGGTTGTCTTTATTACGTTGTTGTTGTCATTGTATGCAATTTTCTCCTGGTTCTGTTCACTTCATTCTGCATCAGTTCACACAAGTTTTTCCAGGATTCACAAGTATTCCCTTTCATCATTTCTTATGGCACGAATGTATTTATATACCACACTTTGTTCAGACATTTTCCAATTGATGGGCACCTCCCTTAGGTTCTAGTTCTTTGCCACCATGTGCACCCACACACACACATACACACACACACACACACACAAATAAATATTTTTTGTAAATGTGAGTCATTTTCCTCTCTCTTTGATCTTTTTGAGGTGTAAGCCTAGTAATGAAATTTTCGGATCAAAGGGTATGTGCAGTTTATAACTTTCAGAGCATAGATTCAAGTTGCTTTTCAGAATG
This sequence comes from Trichosurus vulpecula, assembly GCF_011100635.1. Classification (NCBI taxonomy): domain Eukaryota; kingdom Metazoa; phylum Chordata; class Mammalia; order Diprotodontia; family Phalangeridae; genus Trichosurus; species Trichosurus vulpecula. Next base: position 303,842,934 of record NC_050574.1, on the reverse strand, counting down.
TCTGAACTAACCTAACAATTCCAATAGTGTGTTAATGTGCCTATTTTCCTGTGGCCCCTCCAAAACTTGTCACTTTCTTTTTTTCTCAGGTTTGCTAATCTGATAAATATGGAGTTTGCTTTAATTTGAAGTTTTCTAATTATTAGTAACTTGGAAAGAGTTTTCATATGCATATTGATAGCTTGGATTTCTTCCTTTGAGAACTTCCTGTTCATATTCTTAGACCTATTTAGATCAATTGGAGAATGCTTTGTATTCATATAAATTTGAATCCGTTCTTTATGTATATTGGAAATGAGACCTTTATCAGCGAAAGTTGCTTGCAGAGATAATTTTTTTTTTGCATTTAACTGTTTCCCTTCTAATCTTGGATTAGATTAATCTTAATCTTCCCTTCTAATCATTGGTTTTGTTTGTACAAAACCTTTTTAATTTTATGTAATCAAAATTATGTACTTTATCTTCTTGGATCCTCTCTAGACTTGGTTTGGTCATACGCTCTTCACCTATCCATAGATCTGGAAGTTGATGTGGATGTGTGAATTGTCTAATATAAAATGTCTGGCTCACATGTGGCATAGATGGATAGATATCTGATCTGAGATCTGGAAAGCTCTATTCCATATCTCCAAAGGGATACAGATTTCCACCTTTGTAGAGAGAAGGAGGAAGGCTTTTGCTGCCCAGGCACTAGCTTAGTTGAGGAGAAACAGGCAAAATCCTGAACAGCCCATGGCTGAATGATCACTCTTCAATCTTTTATCTCAATGACAAGTGTTGGGCTACAGCTATTTCTGTCTAGTAGCCTATCTCAAATATTAATAGTTTAAGGATACAATTTGGAGGGAGCCAGCATTTAGGGAAAATGCCAGTTTGGCCCCCGGGCTTCAGTAAGTTATTCAAAAGTTCACACCTGGACTTCTACTCATCTCTCTCAAACTCTGAATTCTCCCTTCAGTCTCTCCACACTTATATAGTGTCTAGGACAAAGAGATTTTTAGCTAATTGGGAGTCACATCTCTCTCAAATCACCCAACGTGCAATGTCACAGGCTCTCCTTTAGGGATCTTCCTCATGGCTGGTTGAGAGTGAAGTTACATCTACAACCCAAGAGACTTTTTTTTTTATTATTGGTCCAGATCCTATCATTTCGTCAGGGTGGAGAGCTCTCCCCATTGATGAGGTCGAGATCAATGACTCACTTATAACAATAATTTTAGAGCTGTCTAAGGACGATGACTTGTTAAATGACTTGTTTGTAGTCACACAGCTATTATTTGTCTAAGGCAGGTCTTGAGCCCAAGTTTTTCTTACTCCCATGTCAATCATCTATCTACTGGAATTTGAAGTCTGACAGCTTAGGAGACATATGTATATATATATAGAGAGAGTATGTATGTATGTATGTATTATGTATATGTGTGTGCGTGCTTTGAGTATGTTTCGTTCAACATTTTGTATAGTACCTGATAAGTTCATCAAATGTTTAGTAATACAGGGGTGTATCTCTATTAAGTCTATGCCAAAAGAGATTAAAAAAAAGAGGAAAAGTGCTTATATGTACAAAAATATTTGCAGTAGCTCTTTTTATATTAGCAAAAACCTCTATTAGACAATACTATATAAATTATGGTATGTTAAAATAGTGGCATATCATTGTTTCATAAGAAATGATAAAATGGATGGTTCTAGAGAATACTGGGAAGACCTGCATGGACTGATGCAGAATGAAGTGAGAAGAACCAGCAGAATAATTTACACAATAATATTATAAAGAAAGACAACTTTGAAAGACTTTAGAACTCTGATGAATCCAATGTCGAACTATAGTTCATAGGACTGCAGATAAAATATTCTACCATTCTCCTGACTGAGAGGTGATAGACTTAGGACTTTTGGATGTGACTGAAAAGGGAAATTTGCTTTTCTTAACTATGCATATTTGTTACAAGGGTTTTTCTTTTTTCTTTTTTTGTTAAGTTGAAGGTTGGTGGTAGGGTAAAAAAAAAAGTGCTCATTAATTGGAAATTAACTTACATTTTTAAAAGAATGTAGAGGAGTGTTTATGAAAACACAATAAATGAAAATTTAAATTTGCCATATATGTAAATAAAGTGATTTTTGAAATTCCAAAAGGGAGTTTTCAAAAAGTGAACTCTTCTATTGCTTTTAAGGTCTTCCTCCATCACTAATGACAGAGATACCAGGCAGAAACTTCAACCTCATCCATTTTGTATTGTCTGTTTTTTTCTAATAATTAAAATTTTGTTCTTCTTTCCTCCTTCTTCCTTCCTTTTCTCCTTCTTTCTTTTCTCCCTTCTTCTTTTTCTTCCTTCCTTGATCCCTTCCTATTTTCTGTCCTTCTTTTGTTATTACAACTAACACCTCTTACCCCCACAAAAAAAAATGCTTCCTTGTAAAAAGTTAGAATAATAATGCAAAATATATTGGCCATGTCCAAAAAATGTATATCCCATTCCGTACTCTCTAGTCTAGTTCATTTTTCTGTCAAGCATGCTTCATTCTTTGTCCTCTAAAGTCATGGTTAGTCAATGCACTGATTAAGCCTTTCAAAGTTATTTATCTTTATAATATTGTAACTATTGTATAAAATGTTTTCTTGGTTCTGCTCCCTTCATTATGCATCAATTCATACAAGTTTTCATGCGTTTGCCCAAATCTATCCTTCACAATTTCTTATAAGGCAATAATACCCCATTACATTTTTATACCATAATTGGTCTGGCCATTTTCTAGTTGATGGCACCCCCTTAGTCTCCAGTTATTTGCTACAACAAAACATGTTGCTTTGAATATTTTTGTACATACGAGTACTTTTCTTCTTTCTTTTTTTAATTTCTGTGGAATACATGCCTAATAGAGGGATTGTTACATCAAATGATGTGCACAGTTTGGTTACTTTGGGCGTAAACTTACAGACTGATTTCTATAATGACTGGACCAATTAATTCACAATTTCAACAAAAGTTTATTACTGTGCTTGTCTTTACACATCCCTTCTAACAATTGTCATTTTCTTTTATTGTCATTTTTGCCAATTTGATGGATGTGAGGTGGAACCTCGCTACCACCCAATGCTCCTCTGTTGGGACAGCAGAGCCACAAACTCCGAAACCTCCATTTAAGGAGAAGACTTAGGATAGATATTTCCTCATTTCCAACTCTGGCTACACTACTTTGGGATTTCTCTGACCATATCCCCACATCAGGAACTTTCTCCCCTCCTTTTCCTTTTCTGTGTTTTTCCCTTATTAGAGTATAAGCTCTTTGAGGGCATGGACTCTTTCTCTTTTCATATTTGTATCCCCAGTGCTTATTATTATAGTACTTGACACATAGTAAACACCTAATAAGTGTTTATTGACTATTAACCTCAAAGGCTTTAAAATTTGCATTTTGAAAAATTATTAGTGATTTGGAGCATCTTTTTCAAATGGTTGTTGATAGCTTGCTTTTCTTCTTTTAAGAACTGCCTGCTCGGCAGTTTTCAGAGGAAGAAATTAAAGCTATCTATAGGCATATGAAAAAATGCTCTGGATCACTACTGATTAGAGAAATGCAAATCAAAACAACTCTCAGATACCACATCTCTCCTGTCAGATTGGCTAAAATAACAAAACAGGAAAATGATAAATGCTGGAAAGGATGTGGGGAAATTGGAACATTGTTGCATTGCTGGTGGAGTTGTGAGATGATCCAGCCATTTTGGAGAGCAGTTTGGAACTATGCCCAAAGGGCTATAGATATGTTCATACCCTTTGACCCAGCAATACCACTTCTAGGGTTGTATCCCAAAGAAATCACACAAGCGGGAAAAGGACCCATATGTACAAGGCTATTTATAGCAGCTCTTTTTGTGGTAGCCAAGAATTGGAAATCAAAGGGATGCCCATCAATTGGGGAATGGCTGAACAAGCTGTGGTATATGAAGGTGATGGAATACTACTGTGCCATAAGAAATGGGGATGATGCAGACTTCATAACAACCTGGAAAAACCTACACGACATAATGCTGAGTGAGCGGAGCAGAGCCAGGAGAACGTTGTGCACAGCCACAGATATATGGATTCCGTGAGGACCAACCCTGACATACTGCGCTCTTCTCAGCAACCTAAGGGGCAAGGACAACTCCAGGGGACTCATGATGGAGAATGCTATCTTCATCCAGAGAAAGAACTGTGAAGTTTGAATACAGAACGAGGCGCACTACATGCTCGCCTTTTCTGCTTCTCTTTTGTTTTTGTTCTTGGGTTTGTTTTTTTTTTTTGTTCTGTTTCTTCTTGCTCATGATTCATTCCGTTGGTCAAAATTCTTCTCCACAACTTGACTAGTGCATAAATTCAATGCGAAGTTATACAGGACAGTTATATGAGCTTCCATGCCGTCTTGGGGAGGGTAGGGGGAGGGAGGGGAGAAAATCTGGAACTCAAAACTATGTAGAACCATGTGTGGTAAACTAAAAATAAATTAATTAATTAAAAAAAAAAAAGAACTGCCTGCTCATATCCTTTGACTATTTATCTATTGGAGAATAGCTCTTGGTCTTATATATTTGAATCATTCTTGTGTACCAGACCTTTATCAGAGAAACTTACTGCAAATATTTCTTCCTCCTGACCCACCACAGTTAATTACTTCCCTTCTGATTTTAGCTCCATTGGTTTTGTTTGTGAAAAATCCTTTTGATTTTATGTAATCGAAATTGTCCATTTTATCTCTTGTGATCATCTCTTGTTTGGTTAAGAAGTCTTACTCTATGCAGAGCTGCTAAAGGCATTTCTTCCATTCTCCTCTAATTTCCTTGTGATATGACTTTTTATATCTAGGTCATTTTGTGCTATGTCTATAACAAATCGCATTTATGTAACACTTTCTTTTTTTTGGTAGGTATGTTTGTGCAGAGGGGGAAATTCAAGGAATTTTCACTTGATTGTCCTGGAAAACCTCCGTAGGGCAGCTGCTTCAGAGAGAAAAGGAAATTTACAACTGGTTAGTCTATAGTTTTAGAGAATTGCCTGGTAGCAGTGAGAGCCTAAGTAGTCTGTGCGTCCGGGGTCATGTGGCTAATATATGGCAGAGCTGGGGTTTGAACCCAGATTCCTTGACTCCTATGTCCACTATGTTGTTACTAAGTTTTACAAAACATTTCCCTCATAACAACCCTGTGAAGGTCAAGCCCATTTAAAAATTTTAATTTTTAAAAATCTCAACAAATCCCAAATAAAGTGACCACTTGCATAAACAAAGTAAAACAGAGACAGAACATTGTACATGGAACCAGGAAAGTTTCCTAGGTACAGCATGTTTTTCCTTTAAAATTTATAACTTATTAAACTTGTACCTTTCGAAGCTATCCTGCTTGTCTTTGCTTCCCTGTGTATTATCCCCATAAGAAAGTTGAGGCTCAGAGTCAGTCAGACCTACTGATTCCCAGGCTGATACTTTTTCTCCACTTCATTACCTTGTCTCCACTGCAGAGTAATTGGATATGAAGATGAAGCAACTTTGAGGTTAGGTAAATCACCACACCTTCCTGGGTCCATTTTCCTCATATGCAAAATAAAGGAAGGGTGGGATGAAACAATATGTCTGGGCCTTTATAGCTCTAAAACTTGATGGTTCTAATATTTCTAATAGTGGATTTGAAGGGGAAATTGGATTTAGTTTGCCAAAATTCAGGGGGCATCCAGGTGGCACAGTGGATAGAGTGCTGGGCCTGGAGTCAGACACTTACTAGTTGTGTGACCCTGGACAAGTCACTTAATCCTGTTTGCCTTAGTTCCTCATCTGTAAAATGAGCTGGAGAAGGAAATGGAAAGCCATTCTAGTACCTTTGTCAAGAAAACCCAAATGGATTTGCAAAGATTCAGACATGACTGAATCGACTGAACAACATACCAAAATTTAATTTATAACACAATCGGAAAATGACCTATTGTAATGGGAAGGACTAAGAGCTGGGAAATCTAAGCTTGAGTTTCAGCTCTTCCACTGAATCCCTGTGTAACCCTGGAAGTTCACATAAGCCTTCTGTACTGCAGTTTTGACATATGAAAAAATAGGGATAAGACCTAGCTTCTATGTTGAACAGCTGTAAGAAGCAAACAAATAATCCCTGTTTGGAAATTATCTCATAAAATGCACCTTTCTGCCTTCTTTGCAGAATTGGAAGATAGTAAATAAAAAATATTGCATATAGGATTAGACACAGTTGATGTGTTGGTTTTGTTGCATTGCTTTTTTCCCTCTTTTAAAAAATTCTTTGTTTTAGGCATTGCTCAATGGGTAGGGAATCAGGAAGAGAAATGCTTGAAAACAATGATATTGTGCGAAGGAAAGATATTAATGAGAAATTTTTAGAAAAAGAAAAAAGAATTATCCATGTTAGTCAAAAAATAGAACTAGTAAAAGTGTATGACCATGAGGTCCTTTGTTTTCTGTAACAGAGCTTCTTTAATGAGAAAGGGACAAAACCAACTCTTCAGTGAGATATCTATAAAAATAGAATATTGAACAAAGCAAAAGGAACATACATACATGTGTATTTAAAGAAAATTATACATAGAGGGTGTCTTAATATAATTTAGGTAAAGTTTGGGATCCCAAAGGGCCATGAAAATCTGAAAGAGCTAGTTAAGTATTAGAGATTATGTTTAGTTAGGAACAGAGCCACTGTATAAAACTATAATTAGATGCACAAGCAAGGTCTATTCTGGTTCTGAAGAGTCATTAATTCTTTTGGACCAGAAACATCCAACAGGGAAATAACTTCTCCTAGTCCTTACCTGAAACCTGAGTGACTTGAAAGTGTGGCTACCCCTGCAAGAAATAAGGAAGGAAGCCAACTCTTTGGAAGAATCAGAGCTTTTGCTGTTACTGTGATTGTTGTGGGGTGACTTTCTGCTAAACACAACCAATACACAGCTGGTTCCAAGAAACACAGAGGAACAGCTGAGCTCAATCACTTTGATTTTGGAGGGGGGTGGGGGGAAGACAGGTGGCCTGCAAAGCCAGCACCTGCTTGACCAAAGGACTGGGTAGTTTTTTTGGGGAGGAGGAGGTTGGACTGAAACACTTTGAATCAACACAAAGATGAGTCATAAGCAAGAGCTGAGGCTTGAAAGTCAAGCCTAATAAAATTTAGGAAAACAGTATGTTGTAGTTAGAAGTCTTAGACTTTGTGGGAGTAATTAGACTTGATTTCTAGTCCTAGTTTGATTACTAGACATTCACTCTGAGACCTTGGGAAAGGCATAGCAACATGGATTGGGAACTGGAAGACATCTTAGGAGTTATCTAATTAAACCAATTTGTTTTATAGACATGAAAACTGAGGCTCAGTGAAATTAAGAAATCTGCCTTAGGTCAAATACATAGTAAGTGGCAAAACTGGGATTTAAACTCAGGATCTCTGATTTGACTATTCTACCTTAAGGCCTTGAGTTTCTTTCATCATCTCTATTATGGAGATGATCGTATTTGCACGACTTACCTCACAATGCATTTTGTAAATTCTAAGGTGCTATAAAAATCTATTATTTTCATCTAGGATATATAGTCCAATCTCCTTCTTTCCCTTCCCCTTCCAGCCTTTCCTCTCCCCTTGTGGAGGATATATAGAAGGACATGTACTATATTCTAGAAGCTGAGAAGGTACAATAGGATATAGTTATCACCTTACAGTAAACTCATAAGGATCAACACCTTGGGAAAACCCAAGTATGGGATCACAACTCCAAGAGAAGTCTTATACTCTTGGTAATATGACAGAAAAGGGAAATGACAAACGATGGAGGGTATGAGAAAAAGACAGGACACTAAGGCATTGTTGGTGGAATTGTGAACTGATCCAACAATTCTGGAGAGCAATGTGGAGCTATGCCCAAAGGCTATATAATTGTGTGTACCCTTCGACCCAGTAATGCCACTTCTAGATCTATATCCCAAAGATACCGAAGGAAAAGGAAAAGGACTTAAATATTTATAGTAACTCTTTTTGTGGTGGCAAAGAATTGAAGATTGAGGGATATCTATCAATTGGGGAATGGCTGAACAAGTTGTGGTATATGGTTGTGATGGAATACTATTGTGCTATAAGAAATGATGAGCAGGATGCTCTCAGAAAAGACTTACACGAACTGATGCAAAGTGAAGTAAGCACAACCAGGACAACACTGTACACAGGAACAGCAATAATGTAAGGATAATCAATTGTAAATGACTTAGCTATTCTCAGCAATACAATGATCCAGGACAATTCTAAAGGACCCAAGAGAAAGAACTAATGGAATCTGAATGCAGATCACAGCATACTTTTTAAACTTTATTTGTCTTGTTTTTTGTCTGATTTTTTTTTCTTTTGCAACATGGCTAACATGGAAATGTTTTGCATGACTGCACATGTTTTATCTATATCAAATTGCTTGCCTTCTCAAGGAGGGAGGAAAAGAGAGAGAAAATGTGAAACTCAAAAATTTTTTAAATGAATGTTAAAAATTGTTTTTATATGTAATTGAGAAAAATAGAATAAAAAAGAAGTCTTACACTCATATGTGAACAATCTATGATCAAAGATTTAGAGCTAGAAGGTACCTTTAAGGTCATCTAATCCAACTCATTTTACAGATAATGCCACTTCCTCCTAGTAGAACTGTAAGTTCTCTGAGGTCAGGGAGCACAGTGCCATGCATATAATAAGTGTTTAATAAGTATTTATTGAACTCAATTCAGCTGGGCACCAAACCTTTGCACCAAGAAGAACTGGAGTAGGGTTCAGAAAGAGAATGTTAGAAGGATTCATGGATTTTGAATCACAATACCTAACCCCACTTCCTTATCCCCCAATTTCCTCCCAGTGACATACACTGAAACTTGTGAGACCACTGGGGGGAAACTAGAGGACTTTGTTAAGCTTCTAAACTCAAGGAACTATTCCTGGAGTGCCAGGGGGAAAGAGGACAGAAGTCTCTTAGAGTTCAAATATGTATGTATATGTATATATATGTGTGTATAAAATATAAATTATATTAAACTATATTAAATATTAAATATATAAATTATATTAAACTATAAATTATATATAAAACACGTGTATAAAAATATTGACAGTAGCTCTTTTATATAATGGTGAAGAACCAGAAACTAGGTTAAGAAATGTCTGAATAAATTATGGTCTAGAGAAACCTAGCAAGACTTGTATGATCTGATGAAGAGTGAAGTGAGCATAACTAGGGTGACACTTTATATAATAACAACATTGTCGGGACAAACATGTTTGAAAGACCTAAGAACTCTGACCAACACAATGACCGACCATGACTCCAGAGGACGGATGATGAAGCCTGCTACTCATCTCCTGCCAGAGAGATGATGGACTACAGAATGAGACATGTATTTGAGGGATATGTCCAATGGAGAAATTTGTTTTGCTTGACTGTGCATATTTGTTACTGGGGTTTTCTTTTTCTTTTTTTCAAAGGGAAGGGGAGGTGAGAGAGAGAGACAGAGACAGAGACAGAGAGACAGAGAGAGAAGAGAGAGAATAAAATATTTTTAACTGAAAAATTTAATTTTTTTTAAAAAGAAAAGAAGATACAAGACTTTGGAGTCACCATGCCTCTCTCTGTTATCACCACTTGTGGAGATGAGAAGGGGTAGGGGACTTCTGCAAGGCCAGAGGCCCACAGAAACCTACACTGCAAGTAAAGGAGAGACAGTGGTTGGGGTCCTGGACTTGTCAGAAAAACCTGAGTTCAAATCCAGCCTCAGAGACTTAGAAGGTATGAGATGATGGAGAAGTAACTTAATCTGACTCTGTTTCCTCCTCTGTAAAATGGGGATAATAATAGCGCCTGGCCCCCATGATTTTCACAAGGATAAAACGAAGATGATCCAGAAGAGCAGACCAATGTAGTACTCAAAGAGAAAAAAGGGCCGAAAACAAAAAGGTGAGGAATAGAATCCTGGAAAGCAAGGATCCTCTTGAGATAGAGAAAGCCCCTGGCAAGAATCAATGCAAGGGGAACAGTGGGTCAGTTTAGCGGTTGGTCATTCCTCAAAGTGTTGAGAGTCAGAGAGAAACAGAGAAGGAAAGAGAGAGAGAAGGAGGGGAGCGGAGGAAGAGAAAGAGAGAGATTCTGAGACCAATATTCTGAGCCATAAATCAGAACGTATAAGCTGACAAAGAATACTGTTAAGACTGTACTTTCCTTTCTTGAGATTGGGTTTACCCCAGAAAGTCTTAGTGGGTGAAAATATAACTGATCCAAATCGTGAGCAGAAGACAGAGGCTGCTTGAGTCATTCAGATGAATCGAGAGCAGAAAAAAAAAGAGAACGTCCAGGATAAGAAAAGGGAGAATAACAGGGCTTGGGAACCAGGCAAGGTAAAGAAGATGGGGGAAGACACTGTTTCCTAGAGTCAGAGAAAAGGGCAGACCTGCTTTATGACAAAGAAAATAACTGGAGAGTAATCTAGTTTGGGGAAACGGCTAGGTGGTGCACTGGATGGAGTACCAGGCCTGGAGTCAGAAAGACCTGAGTTCAAATCTGGCCTCAGACACTTACTAGCTGTGTGACCCTGGGCAAGTCACTTAACCTCTGTTTGCCTCAGTTCCTCATCATGTAAAATGGAGACACATTCAAGAAGGAAATGGCAAGCCATTCCAATATCTTTGTCAAGAAAACTCCATGGATGAAACCCACGAGTTGGACACAATTGAACAACGATGACCATGATGACAAAAATCACTACGGCAACATAGTTTTGACCAAGAAACCAAAGGATTTAACTCTTGGGTCAGAGACTTATTGACTCATTTCAATTCAGCCAATATTTATTAAGTTCCTACTATGTGCAGGGTACTATGCTAGGCCCTGGGAACACAAAGCATAAATTCAAGCAAGTTAACAGTATGCTGTTATATATTCAAAGAAATATATTAAAAGAAAAATGGAAGAAGAAGAGGGCACAATTAAGTAGGAGAAACCAGGAAAGGCTCCATAGCAGCATCCGATCTAAGCATCAAATAGAGACAAGGGTTCTGAGAGGCAGAAATGAGGAGAAAATCCATCCTGGGCATGACACACACCTGTATAGATGCACAGAGGCTGGAAATAAGAGTATCAAACCCAACAAATATCTAATAGCTCTGTTTGGCTGGAAAGCCAAGTTTGAGAAAAAGAATAGAATAAAATTAATCTGGAAATGTATGTGAGTCATGTTGTATAAGACCTTAAAGAGAATCTAAAGAATTTATATTTTGACCTGTAAGTAGTGTTGTGCAGTGAAAAGAGCACTGGATATGGAGTCAGAGAACCTGGCTTCTCTGTCACTTACTATCTGCATATGTGATCTTGGGCAAGTCACAACCTCCCTGGGCTTTGTTGTTTTTCCTCATCTGTAAAATATGACCTCTGAGATCCCTTCCAGCTGTAAATGTATGGAAAACAATAATTTTTGTTGTTATTCAACTTTGTCCAATTCTTCATGACCCCATTTGGGGTTTTCTTGGCAAGAATACTGGAGCAGTTTGCTATTTTCTCCTTCAGTTCGTTTTACAGTTGAAGAAACTGAGGCAAACAGAATTAAGTGACTTGGCCAGGGTCACACAGCTAGTCAGTGTCTGAGGCCAGATTTGAACTTAGGAAGAGTCATCTTCCTGACATCAGGCCTGGCACTCTATCCCCTGTGTCACCCAGCCGCCCCTAAACAATAATTAGTCAAGCTTAGCTATGCATTAACTTGTCCATCCCACACTGGATGGATGTAGTAGAAATGAATGCTGAAGGAGAATTGGAAGTGGGTAAAAGCTGGGAAAACTCCCATTGCTCCCTCTCCCCCACCCCCCAACCCCAGCCATTGTAGCACAAGTACTTCCCCTTTTAGCTCTAGTGCTAGTAATGCTGCCAGGCCCCAAATGGAAGCCTTAGTTCTTCCAATTTCTGTTTTGTCAAGAACCAATTCATATTTGTTAAACTGGTGAGCACTTCTCCAGGTTCGAGTTGCCAAGACCGACCTTCCAGGCACTTTTTAACGGGTGTATTACATCTACTAGCCAGCCTGGCCCCACAGGATGCAGGATTGATTTTGATAGTGGCTTTTGAGCTTAGAAATTGCCCCTAGGGGCTTCAAGTAGTAATAATAGCTTGCATTTAGATCGGGATTTAAGGTTTTACAGAGGACTTTCCCTATATCATCACTGTGAGGTAGGCAGTATAATGATTTTTATCCTCATTTTACACATAAGAAAACTGAGACTCAGATAGAAAATGATCTGTCCATTGTAAGTGTGGAAACCAGAATTTGAATCCAGCTCTTTTGACTCTAAATCTGATGCTAGGTAGCAGTGTGCTACTGTATCAACAGAGCTCAAGGCAGTAATAAAGGAAGACTTGTCATTTTTAATATTCCTTAGTACATGTTGTTGTTGAGTCATTTTTTCAGTCGTGTCTGATTCTTTGTGACTCCATTTGGGGTTTTCTTGGCAAAGATACTGGAGCATTTACCATTTCCTTCTCCAGGTTATTTTACAGATGAGGAACTGAGGCAAAAAGAGTTAAGTGACTAGTCCAGGGTCACACAGACAGTGCGTATCTGAGGGCAGATTTGAACTCAGAAGATGAATCTTCCTGATTCCAGGCCTGGTACTCTGTGCACCATGGTGCCATGCTCGTGGATCTCCCACCTCCGCAAAGGATGAGCAGGAGGTGCTTTTTCATACTTCTTTGGAACTGTGCCTATTTTTTATAATTCATATGTGACTGTTTTGTGTTGTTCCTCCCATTTACATCGTTGCAGTAATTGTGTATATTGCTTCCTTGGCTCTGCTTTCTTCACCCTGCATCAGTTCATGTAGATCTCTCCAGGCTTCTCTGTATTTATCCATTTGTCATTTCTCCCAGCACAGTAATGTTCCATGGCATTCATGTATACAGCTTGATTAGCCACTCCCCAATCAATGGGGATTTAGTTTGTTTCCAATCCTTTGCTATTTTGGTGTCTGTGGGGACTTGCTTTTTATCAAAGGACTCCCTTGCATATTGAATATACTTTGTAAACCATAAAGGGCTATGTTAGTGAAAGGTATCATTACTGAGGGAGGGGGAAACATGATGAACTTCAAATCAAGAGACTGGGACACATTGGTTTTGTGACAATGGACAAAGCACTTGTGTTTTCTAAGCCTCTTTTTCCTTACTTATAAAACAGTGATACTTGGACTGCCTACCTCATGATCTCAAAAAAGGTCTATAAATGTTATAGGGATTGCACCCCTTGGAACACGCATATGGTTAGGCCTACAAAGGCCATCTCACAGAGTGGGGGCTGGATCTCCTTGGCAGCTTCAGGGGACATATATGGCTCAACACTAAAAGGAATTGGTTCTCTGAGACCATGAAGAAATAAATCCTTTTAATGGCCACTGAGTAAGAAAATGTGCTGACTCAGTGGATCTTAAAAAGGGAGTCACTCTAATCATCTTCTGTCTCTCTCTTTTTCCCTGATAAGTGAGTTAGGATAGTTCAGTGGTGCGGAACCTGTAGCCTCAAGGCCACATGTGGTCTTCTAGGTCCTTGGATGCAGCCTTTTGAATGAGACCTAGTTTTACAGAACAAACCCTTTTATGAAAGATATTTGTTCTGTGAAGTTTGGATTCAGTCAAAGGACCATATTTGAGGACCTAGAGGGCCACGTCTGGCCTCGAGGCCACAGGTTCCCCACCCCTGGTTTAGGTCTTTCCCAGGAAGGGCAGAGGAGGAAGCTGAAGTTGATGCTTTTCTCCTACCCCAACAACATGGTGGCTCTGAGCATATGGCAACATGACCTTCCTGGGCCTAAGTCTGGGTTTTGGGCTGCTGCTTCTGTCTAGTCTCTTTCCTATGTAAAGGTGACAAAGCAGCATTCCTGAGAGGCACGCTTCCAGCCTCAGAGTCTGAAAGATCTCCTTTAGCAAGAGCTGGTGGCAGCTGAAGGGGTCTCTTTTCTTAGAGAAGATGGCCATGGACAGGAGGAAAAGTCTCACGTCTTGACCTGGTTTGCCAAAAGGCACGGACCTGAAGAAAATTGTTTAGACAATAAAAGCCAGAAGTGAAATGTGTGTGGCACTCATAAACTGCTTCATGTTCTAATGTCTGAGTCACAACTTTCCAGAAAAGTATGATAATTTTTGTGTTACTTCTACTGCTGGCTTAAATCTTTTGTCATTGGGTGCCTGTGAGTCTCTTGTATCAATCATTTATTTTTTGAGAAGGAAAGAGATAGCTGGCCTATAACCTGATTTACAATGTACTTAAGAGTACCTTTCTATTCCTTCTTTTTGGAGATACCCTCAATATGTACCAAACTTAAGCTTTAACTGATTATTTAATTATTATTAATTATTTAAATGATCATTCTCCCTGAGGCTCTGGAGTGGGAATGGAAGGGCAAAAAGACTCAGAGAGTTTGAGAAGGAACTTAAAACCTTTATTTAGAATCCAGGTTCCTTTAGTCTATTCATGCTTGGGTCCAAGTTGAGAGGGACCCCTTCATGGGAGAAAGAGAGTGACCCAGTTCCCCTAGACTCATCAGTGTGGTCACAGTGCTGTAGAAACATGAATTGTTATTAGGATAATGTTCCAGTGCAGAGTTGTTGGATTCTATTCCCCCACAAACAAAGCTGTTCAAATCCAATGCTGGAGAAACACTCTTCAGCCTTTTGTAGGGCTTCCTCTATGGCTGCCTGCCACCTGGTCTGGAGTCAATGGAGCCATCATATAGGTTGTCATGATTTATAATGGCACAGGGAACAGGCCAGAAGATAAAGAGGCCAAGATTGTACTCCCTTTCCTCCTCTTTAAGCCCCCATCCCGTCCTTGTTCCTCCCTTAGTCACGTCAGCGCTGGCTGCTCTGTTTTCCCTGCTGGGGTAATATAAACATAAACACCACCTTGGATGTGAACACGACATCAGTTGTCCTAGGCTGGGTTTGCGTTAGACCCGGCTGCCTGGGCACCACAATAGCTGTATTACTAACTAAGAAAAGCTCTTTATTTTGGCAACCCATTGTTCATCTGCTCGGCTCATAAACCCAGTCCTGTTTGCACAACAGGACTCAAAGGGAGAGGCTTTAACTAGAAGGAAATGAAACATACAGGAGCTCTCCAGAGGAATTAGGACCCAGCCTTGACAGCTGGGACAATGCAGACATAGACACCTGATCCTGGGGTGACCCCGGGGGGAGGGATCTTCCCTAGGAGCAAAGGGCTTTCAAGGGGGCCAAGAATTTCCTCTTCTGAGCATCACTTTCCCCTTTGGGAGAGGTGACCCATCTCTTTCCAGGTACTCTTTGTCTCTTTTCTCTCTTCTTCTCTTTCCCTTGCTCTTCCTTTCCATCTGTCTCCTATACCCTTCCACCTTTGTTTTTTTTTTTCCCTTTTAGTCTCCTCCATTGCCTCTTTTCCCCTTTCCTCCTCCTGTTCCTTCTGATTCTTTCTCTTCCCTCCCTGAACTCCATCTCTCCTCTCTATCTCTTCTTCTGTCTCTCATTCTCATCTTACCCTCTTCCTGTCTCCTCCTCTTCTCCTTTTCCCTCTACCTCTCATCCCTCTCCCTTATTTCTCTCCCTTCTCTTCACCTTCCTCTGCTCAGATGTCAGAAATGGGCCCCCATATGCTTTACAAATTTTCCTCTTCTGACCCGGGCTTCGAAGAATGTGCACTGGAAAGAATAATTTTTAAAAGATCATACAGGGGTAGAACACCTATGGGACCGATGTTTTGTCAGAGGTCACTTTGAAGAAAAGGGGCCTCTCAACTCCTCCTGACTTATCTTATTCTTTGCTTTTCCCCTCCCTTCTCTTTTCTCCTTCTCTTACCTTCTCTCTCCCTACCCAATAAACATGACTTAACTCTGCCCTGCCATGCACCTGACACTCTCATGCTTGCTAGTGGCATACGGGCTAAAGAACTCTTAAGTCTGTGGAGAGGAGTTTGCATTTAGTTCTGTTTCTGTCACTGTCTTGCCATGTGACCTTGGATTAATCACATGTAGGGCTTCAAACAAACAAACATTCATTAAGCTCTGACTACTTGCGGTAAGTACTGGAGATACAGAGAAAGGCGCAAACAGTCAGTCCCTCCCTTCTAATGGGAGAGACACCATGTAAATAAGAAGGTACATACAAGACATAGAGAGAGCAGATGAAAGGCAATCTGAGAGGGGAAGACACTAGTGGCTGAGGGAACTGGTAAGGGCCTCCTGCAGAAGATGGGATTTGAGATGATTCTTGAAGCGAGCTGGGGTGGGGATAGGAATGAAGGCATGGGGGATAGCTGGCACAAAGGCAGGGAAATCAGGTATGGTCTCTGAGGAACTATCTAGCCCAGGCAAGAAATGATGACAGTCTGAACTGAGAAGGTGGCAGTAAGAGTACTGAGACAAGTTTAAATGCAAGAGATGTTTCGGGGGTAAAAATAAGATTTGGCAACTGACTAGTTATGTGGGGTGAAAGAGGTTGAGGAGCTGAGGGTAACACTGAGGTTGCAAGGCTGAGTGTCTAGAAGAATAGTGGTTCCAGCAACAGAAATAAGGACATTTCAGAGGAAGGGGTGTCGGGAGCAGGGAGGGAATAAGTTGTATTTCAAAGAAGTGCTACATTTGAAAAGTCTGTGGTACATCCAGTTGGAAATATCTAGTAGTCAGTTGGAGATTCAGAACCGAGCTCAGGAGAGAAATTGTAACCGGATATGTAGTCATTTGAATAATTAAACCCGTATGAGTTGATGATAGAGTCAATGGTAGAGAAAGTATGGCAGAAGAAAAGGGACAAGCCACAGTTAAGGTGTGTGACATCCCTGTCCTACCATCCTCATAAGAGTATATAATTATAAGGTGAATATATATGCACACATATATATTTCCACATAATTCACATAATCAGACAATTATTATCTCATCTTGAGAGTACTAAACTTGTAATAATTAAGAGTCAGCATATTGTAGGTTAAAGAAATAGACTAAGATATTGGTGCTTGACTTCCAATTAAAAAAAAAGTTTATTACTGTCTTGATTTTTCACATCATCAAAATTTTTCCTGACCTCTCCCAGAGAGCTAACCCATATAACATAATATTTTTAAAAGAAAAAGAGAGAGAAATCAGTAAAACTAATCAATACATCAAAAAGTCTGAAAATATGTGTAATATGTCATACTCATGGACCCTCCCCACCTCTGAAAAGGAATGGGGTAGGGGTGTCTTCTTGTATCTCTTCTTTCAATCTATGCTTGTTCTTTGTAATTTTACAACATTAACTTTCGATTATTTTGTATCATTCTTCCCATTTACATTGTTGTAATTACTGTATACATTGTTTTCTTACCTCTGCTTACTTCACTCTGCATCAAATCTTGTAAATCTTTCCATGTGTCTCTACATTCAATATATTTGTAATTTCTTATAGCGCAATAATATTTCCTTACATTCATGTAACCACAGTTTGTTTGGCTATTCCCCAATCCATGAGTGTCTACTTTATTTTTAATTCTTTGCTATCGTAAAAAGTGCTACTGGGGATTTTCTTCTTATCAACGACCTACTTAGGGTATAGCCTAGCAATGGAATCTCTGGGTCAAAGGGTATGGACATTTTACTTTATACACATAATTCCACATTGCCTTCCAAAATGAGTATACCAATTCACAATTCCACTAATAATGCACTAGTGTACCTATCTTTCCATAATCCATCTGACATTGACTTCCCATTTTCTATTATTTCTTTCATTTTGTAGGGTATTAAGTGAAACCTTGGGGCTATTTTAATTTGCATTTCTCTTATTATTAGTAATGTGGAGGAGTCTTTCATATGGTTGCTAATAGATTTCAATTCTTCTTTTGAGATTATTCTTTAAAAAATTTTATTTGACCACTTATCTATAGGGGAATGGCTTTTTGTCTGTATGTATTATATATCGATATGTAGTATAGATATTTTAACATATATATCTTTTAGTTACTTGTATATCCTAGATACCAAACCCTTAGCAGAGGAGCTTGAAACGAAGATTTTGCCCCCCATTTGACCACTCTCCTTCTTTGAGGTACAGAAGCTTTCCAGTTTCATGTAATCAAAGTTATCCGCTTAATCCTTTTATAACCGCCTCTATTCCTTCTTTGGTTAAGAATACATCTACCTGGAGCTGTGAGAGGAGAGGCATATGATCTACTTCTCTTTTAATTTATTTAATAATAAGTTCACATATCCATTTAGAGTTTATTGTAGAACATGTCTAAGTTTAGTCTTATTAGTTTAAGTCTAAGTTTATATATATATGTATGTATGCATGTATGTATGTATGTACGTATGTATGTATATTGCATATAAGAAATAACTAATTAGTCTAAGCTTAATTTCTGCTAGTCTGCCTTCCAGAAGTTTTTATCTAATAGAGAATTCTTTCCTAAGCAATGCATGTGTTTCAATTTGTTGAACCCTAGGTTATTTTTTTGAGGGGGGAAGGCAGGCCAATTGGGGTTAAGTGATTTGCCCAAGGTCACACAGCTAGGAAGTATGTCATGTGTCTGAGGCTGGATTTGAACTCAGGTCCTCCTGTCTCCAGGGCTGGTGCTCTACTCACTGCACCACCTAACTGCCCTGAGTTCTATTGTTTATGATTCTATCTTGTCTAGTCTGTTCCATTGTTCCACCTCAATCTTTAAACCAATACCAATATCTAGTTTTGGCGACTGCTGTTTTATAATAAATATAGTTTGAAATCTGAAAGTGCTGTTCCTTCTTCATTCCTATTTTATATTTCCTTGATATTCCAGATCTTTCATTTCTCCAAATGAATTTTTTATCAAGTTTTGTAAAGTAGCACTGTGATAATTTAATTAGTATAGCATTAAAAGTGTAAATTAACTTGGGTAGTAGTGCCATTTTTTATCACATTGCCACAGGCAAGCTATTTAAGTTCTTTCTACAAATTCTTTGCAATTGAATCTATACAGGTATTTTATGTTCTTTGGCAAAATGATTCCCAGATACTTTAATCATTTTGTAGTTATTTGAAAAGAGATTCCCTTGTTATTGCCCCTTGGATTTTGTTATTATATGGAAATGCTACTGACTTTGGAGGGCTTATTTTGTAACCCTTAAGGAGGCATAGTGGATCGAGTGCCTGGCCTCAAGCAAGGAAGACTCATCTTCCTGAGTTCAAATCTGGCCTTCCTAGCTGTATGACCCTGGGCAAGTTGCTTAACCCTGTTTGCCTCAGTTTCCTCATCTGTAAAATGAACTGGAAAAGGACATGGCAAACTACTCCAGTATTTTTGCCAAGAAAACCCCAAATGGGGTCATGAAGAGTTGGACAAGATTGAAACAGCTGAACACACCTTTGCTGAAGCTATTGTTGCATTTAGTATCTTTGTTGATTCACTAGGATTTTCTAAGTAAACCAGTATGTCGTCAGAAATGGGGATAATTTTATCCCTTCTTTACTTTCAATTCTAGCTCTTGCTAGTTACAGGACCATGGGCAGGTCACTCGACCTCAACCTGCCTTAATCAGCAGTAAGTCCTACTTGCTGGAAGGCCTCAAGCGTAGTTTAGATGACTCCTTGTTGGGTGACATTGTTAAATTCATTCAGGGATGGGCTGAACTAAATGACTTCCGAAGTCCCTTCCAATTCTGACATCCTATGATGCTGTGATTCTCTCTGAGCCTTCATTTTCCCATTGATAAAATGGGTATAATAATATTTGAACTTTCTACCATGAGGTGTTGTAAGAGTCAGATGAGATAATAAATATAAACCCTTCTATAGTCACAAAGCACTACATTAATACAAACAGTATTATTCATAATAGCACTGCAATTCAAGCGGCAAGATTAATGTGACAAAAGAAAAAGAAAAAGCAAGTATCTGGCAAACTTATTGTCTCAGACCAGTTCTTCAGACCTGATATGTTGGTGTTTTGGGAAGACGCTAGCACTCATTCTCTGATGAACTTTTCTCAGTCTTTATTCTCCTTCATTGACCACCAGTGACCACCACTGACCTCCAGTTCTTTCTAGATACTCTCTCCTCTCTTGGTTTCTGAAATATTGTTATCTCCTGGTTTTTCTATTTGTCCTTTTCAGTCTTCTTTACTCACCACCCCATCCCTTTCTTGTTCCCTATTGTGTCCCTCGGGGCTCTCTTTTCTTAGTCTTAATTAATGTTTTGATGTAAGTCTACATATCCAACCCCAAACTTTCCCCCTGAGCTCTTGTCCTGTATCTCCAACTTGTTATACACCACTTACATGTTCAGTTGGCACCTAAAATTCAGCATCTCCCAAACTGAACTTGTCAATAGCAATCATTTGCTCACTGATCTCCCTGTTTTCTGTCTCTTTGCCCTCCTATCTACCCTTCTTGCAGCTGCCAGACCACTGTGTACTGATTTGACCACGTCACTCTCTTGCTTAAAAAACTTTGCTGGTTCCCTCTTTCCTCTTGAATAAAATATAACTTTCCATTGGCCTGGAATTGAAACTCCTCCACAATCTATCTCTCATCTACTTTTCCAGTCTTATTTCCTATTACTTTCCCATCACATACTTCGTATTCCAACCAAACTGAATTGCTAGTTGTTCCCTAATCCTGCCCTGAATTCTCTTTCCTCCATGTACTTCTGCAGGCCATTCCCCATGCTGAAAATATATTCCACCCTCATCTTTTCCTGTTTAAATACTTTTTCCTTAAGACCCAGCTTCCTGCCACCTCCTCCATGAAGCTTTCCCTGATCCTCCCAACTGAAAGTGATTTTTTTCCTCCTCAAATTTTGCCAGAGTTTCACAAAAGCTCTCTCCATTGCCACACACATTCTACCTTGTATGACATTTATATACATACTTACTTTATCCCCACTCCCATCCCAGTAGATTAGAAATAAATTCCTTGGGAGTGGGGTCTTAAAGAAAGAGCATTTAAATAGGAAAAGATGAGGATGGAGCAAGTAGACCATAGAGGAAATTGTGAATGGAATAAAGTTAAACTTTGGTGCTCTTTAGCCTCCCCTTGAAAAACCTTAAATGTTTAATTAGGAACAACATTAAATGTTAATGTGAATAACTACATTTGCTCAATGACTATTTACGTATAAATTAATTTCAATTCATGAAGTATCATAATGCTTTTTCAGTTCCTCTCTTTAAGTCTCTCTCATGATTCTTTGTGCATTCACTTTTATTCACTTTTCCTTGAGAGATCACAGTGTATACTACAATCTAATTGTTCTTGGAGACAGTTATTTGTGTTGATTCAATTCAGTTCAATCCTATCCAATCTGATTCGACAGCATCTATGAAACACCCATTCTGCAAAAGCCAGAGGACATAAAAACAAAATGGGGGGAAATAGTCCCCGTGCTCAAGGAATTTACATTCTATTGGGGTGAAATATCACTGTGTTCAGAGAAGTAAATATGTGATACATTCATCCTTAGCATTTAATACTGGGAAGATTAGGAAAGGAAACCAGTAGGAAGTGGTGCCTGAGCAGGACCTTGAAGGAAGCTAAGGATTGTAAAAGGCAGGGGTAAAAAGGGAATGCATTCTAAGGTAGCGATGTTCTCACTTCCACACCAGGCATTATTTGCACTAGGGAAAAGTCCTGGAAGAAACATTGGAGCAGAGGAACTCCCAAAGTTTTTCTTAAACTTGGTCATATGAATGAGGACTTCCTAGGTAACAGCTTTGACTCCTCACTCTCTTTTATTTATTACACCCAATCTGTTGCAATATCTCTCTTATGTGCCCTCTTCTGACACTGCCACCACCATGGTCCAGACCTCATCATCTCAATACTTGGACTATTGTAATGGCCTTCTGGTTGGTCTCCCAGTCTCAAGCCCCTCTGTTCTCCAGTTCATCCTCCACTCATCTGTCAAATGTATCTTCCTAAAACAGCTCTGACCTTTCACGTCTACTCAATAAACTCCAGTGGCTCCCTATTGCCTCTAGGATCAAATATAAAATCATCTGTTTGGTTTTCAAACATCTTTATAACCAGGTCCCATTCTGCCTTTCCAGTCTTCTTATACATTCTTCTCCTTCACATGTTCTTGATTATTCAGTGATACTGTCTTTGCTAGACTTTTTTTTTAATTGCATAAGACATTCTGTCTCTCAACTCCAGGCATTTTCACTATCTGTACCCCTCTGCCTGAAATGCTCTTTCTCATCTCCATCCCTTGGCTTCCTTCAAGTTCCCAAATCCCACCTTCTTCAAGAAGCCTCTCTTGATCTCCATAATACTCTAGGACCTTCCTTACTGATTCTCTCCAACTTGTCCTGTATATAACTTGTTGTTGGTTGTTTGCATATTGTCTCCACTATTACACTGAAAACTCCTTGAGAGCAGGGACCTTTTCTTTTGGTTTTGTTTTGTTTTTTGTTTTTGCCTTTCTTTATATCCCCGGTGTTTAGTACAGTGCCTGGAATGCAGTAGGCATTTAATAAAGTAGGCATTTAACTGATCTTTTATTGATTGACTTTCTTCTGATTTCACCCTTAAACAAGCTCATCCCCATTTAGGTTTGGTACTGAGGATGGTATGGGATCCACAGCCAGCTTTCCCAGAGTAGACTGAAGAGGTCTAAGACTGTGACTACAGATCAAATGCAGATCCCACTAGGAGGTTTCACATCGGCCAGCTTTCCCAGTCTTCTATACCTCAGAATGAATCAAAGTTTGAGGAAGCAGAAGCTAAAGGGAAAACAGACTATGGAGCTTCTGAGCAATTGAGAAAAGGGCCAGGCACACCTGAAAGGGAAAAGTCACAAAATATGTGTACTAGGAGCTTTCCTGAACACTTCACAATTGTGCAGAAGGCCTACTTTACTCATATCACAGCTGGAGAAGCAGTGACACATCTGGATTGTTTTATTAGATTAGAAGAATGATTTCTTATCTTTCTTAGCCTTTGGGTTTCTCTCTTGTTCTTCTTCATCTCTCTCTCTCTCTCTCTCTGTCTCTGTCTCTCTCTCTCCATAGAGTCACATATTTAGAGCAGGAAGGTACCTTAGAGTTCTCTCGCTCCACACCCTCATTTTATAGATGAAGAAACTGAGGCGTATAAAGGTGAAGTGACTTTTCCCAAGGTCAGTAAATAACAGACACAGAGATTTGAGCCAAGGTCCTCTGACTCAGAAAATCCATCCTGCTTTCCCAGGGAGCAGAAATGTTCCTGGTTGGTGCCTCCTAGCCAACCCATCTGTTCCGGTGTTTATTTGGCACCTGTTTTGTGGGAGGCCCTGTTTGGAGCACAAACAATTAGAGAGATGTTGTGGCTGTCGAAGACCTTCTTCCATCCAAAAGCAGGAACGTTTTAATAAAGGAATTCCTGAAAGCCCTTCTAGACTCAGTTGTGGGCTCTTCTTTGAGGCCAATCTTTCATAATTTAGAAAAGTACAATATTAGAGCTGGAAGGACCTTAGAGATCAAGTCTAGGCCGAGCTTTTTACAGTTAAGGAAACAGAGGCCCCTGAGACGAGCACTGCCCAAAGTTAATCACAGATGTGGGACTAGACCACCTCTTGTTCCTTTTTGCTACAGTGAACTGTATTAATTTCAGACACAGCAGTATGAGCTATGAGCAGAGTGGGTAGTCCACAGTGAATCATCGTTAGGTTTTTACACTCACCTCTTAGGAAAACCCAATTTTCTGTGTCTATATGGCTTATAAAAGGATACATGTTGGTAAACTATCTGGGCAGCTAGGTGGCACAGTGGATAGACTTCCAGGCCTGGAGTCAGGAAAACCTGAATTCAAATCTGGCTTCAGACACTTACTTGTTGTGTGACCCTGTGAAATTTACTTAATCTTGTTTGCCTCGGTTTCCTCATCTGTAAAATAAGCTGGAGAAGAAAATAGCAAACCACTCCAGTATCTTTGTCAAGAAAACCCCAAATGGGGTGACAAAGAGTCAGACAACTGAAAAACGACAAAAATATAAACTGAGTTGTGGCTTTAAAAACATTTATTTCCCTTTCGATAGAATTCTCTACTGCTTCAGGGTAAAACTATTGAGGTTCAAAAAGTAGAGACCCCTCGTTAGTTCAGATCTTACTCCTGCAGAATTGGTCATCTTAGGATATTAACATTATATGATTTCAATCTGGAAAGGCCCTAGAGACCTTCCAGTCCAGCACAACGGGACAGGAGCTAAGCTGACTTTTGCCTTTGTCCTATACGTAAGCAGAGTTTTCTAAGCAACTTAAGCAAATCATGTTAAGTAAGACTGTTTACAAGAATATTTTATCAACCTAATAGAATAAAATGTTTTCAAGCACTTTAAAAGCAGCCATTTATACAACATGCTTCTTTGTGGAAAAATTTTGTTGGCAGGGTTTTGAGTTGCCGTGATATAAGGACAAAATAGGTGGGTGAAGTAGGGGGTGAAAGGATGGGCAGAGAAGATCAGGTAACAGGGGTAGGGTAAAAAGAGGGGCTGAGAAAGAAAAGAATGAGTAAAAATAAGATGAAGTGAAATTCACAAATAGTAATTACAACTTTGAATGCGAATGGGATGTTTGTAGCAGCTCTCTGTGGTAGTAAAGAACTCTAAACTGCAGGGATCCCCCATCAATTGAGGAATGGCTGAACAAGTTATGGTGTATGGTTGTGATGGACTACTACTGTGCTATAAGACATGATGAGCTCGATGATCTTAGAAAGGCATGGAAAGACTTGCACAAAATGATGAAGAGTGCAGTGAGAAGAACCAGGAGAACATTGTATATAGCAGCAGCAATGTTGTTTTAAGAACTACTTTGAGCAACTAAGTCATTTTGACTATTATAAATATGCTAATTAAAAACAAAGGAAATCTGAAAAGAGATGCTATCTGGATACAGAGAAAGAACTGACAAATAGAAGTATGTATAGAATAATTTTACATATATATATGTATGTGTGTGCATGTATATGTGTATATATGTATATATATGTGTGTGTGTATATATATATATATATATAAATAGTATGTGTGTGTGTGTGTACGTGTGTGTGTGTGTGTGTCTAATGGTAGCCATCTCTTGAGTGGGGGGTTGGAGAGAGAGAGGGAAGAAAAAAAGGGAAAATAATTTACATAGCTTTGTTGTATATTTGGAGGGAGCAGCAAGTTGTACATGGTAGATTTGCAGTTTCTTGTGCAATTATCTTTTTTATTGTACTTTGTCATGGAAATACTTGTTTTGTTCCCTTAGTTGAAAATAAAATAGATTTAAAACAAAACAAAACCAAAAAAGACATACAAAAAATACAATAAACTGAATTTTAAAAGAAAGTAAGCTATGTATTTATCTTGATCATCTCTGTTCTTTTTTCCTCTTCTCCACACTATACCCCATCCATTATCCTAAGCTAGTGAACTTTGACTGTATTGTAGCAACTGCTACAAGTATTATTGTAAATATTGCCCAAGTATCCCCTGTGCTTTTTAGGGTGCCCCACAAAATGATGGGGCCTCTTTCCACCAAAGACTTGCCTATATTGTGATTTGCCTTGGGAAAGCAATGGGATGTCTTATGAAAAGTTTTTTTTATGAAGGTCAAACATTGAAATTTAGACTTGTGGTTATAGGATTCTAAGGCACAGTAGTGAGACTTAGGGAAAAAAAATTCTTTCAAAAAATATTTAGCCTGACAGTGTCCCTCCTGTTGACTTTATAAGAGTTGTTAAATATCAACAGTCTCTTGTGACACCATAGGAACTGCTATTTGAAAATGAACCTAAAGTTGACTCCCCAAAGATAGACTGCAGTGTTGAAAATACAATCCATTTCTATTCAATCACAATAAAAATAATTTTCCGGGCACTGAGTGGAAAAATTTCAAACAGTTGGAAAATGAATGTATTATCTATAGGGGGAACTTATCAAACTGAAGTGAGGTCAAGATCCTCTTTGGGATCATTGCAGTGTCAGGGTAGAGTATGGGACTAGATCATGGGTCACATAAAATTAACTAATATGTTGATTTTTTTGTTTTAAGTTTAGCACTTATAACCAAATAAATCATAGGGTCGTTGTGGAGCCAGAGCCTTCTCCAAAGGGCAGTTTATCATGGTTCCCTTCTCTTCCACATCAGCCCAGGAAATACCTCTCAAAGTGCTTTAGGCATCCTGCACCAGACGATTTCTTCTGGGATTGTGGGAGAGGAATACTACATCTCTAGAAGACACTGCCAAGCACTCATTAAGAGTTTATAGACCTTATAACTTCTTTCTGCCTCTCAGTGTTAATTTCACATAAAGTGGTGAGGAGGATTAGCAAGCATTTTTAAGAATCATGGAATTGTAGGAGATGAAAGCTGAGAGGAAACTTAGCGGTCTTCCTGCCCAACTACCTCTTGTATAGCTCAGGGAACTGAG
Organism: Trichosurus vulpecula; assembly: GCF_011100635.1. Classification (NCBI taxonomy): domain Eukaryota; kingdom Metazoa; phylum Chordata; class Mammalia; order Diprotodontia; family Phalangeridae; genus Trichosurus; species Trichosurus vulpecula. Next base: position 303,816,513 of record NC_050574.1, on the reverse strand, counting down.
GCTCAGAGAGCTTAAGTGACTTGCCCAAGGTCACACAACTAGTTAGAAGTAGAAATGAGACTAGGAACCAGATTTCTGGATTCCTTGATTCTATACTAGCAGTTTTTCAAACATCTTGGTCCTAGGATCTCTTTAAGCTCTTAAAAATGATTGAGGATCTTAAAGAGCTTTTGTTTATGTGGGTTATATTTATCAACATTTGCCATATTAGAAATTAAAACTGCCAAAATTTTAAAATATGCACTTCATTAAAATAGCAAAAAAAAAATCCATTGCACGTTAATTTAAGTAACATATTTTTATGAAAAAATTCTATTTTCAAAAACAAAACAAGCTTAGGAGAAAAATGGCATTGTTTTATACATTTTTGCAAAATCTCCTTACTGTCTGGTTCAATAGATGACAGCTAGATTCTCAAAGAGGCAGCTAGGTGCCATGGTGGAGCTCCAGGCCAGGAGTCAGGAAGACTCATCTTTCTGAACTCAAATCTGGCCTTAGATATTTATTAGCTGTGTGACCCTGGGCAAGTGACAAAATCCTATTTGCCTCAGTTTTCTCATCTGTAAAAATGAAGTGGAGAAAGAAATGCCAAACCACTCTGGTATCTTTGCCAAACACCAAATGGGGTAAAGTTGGACATAACTGAACCACAACAGATCCTCATATCTGCTTTTGCATTCAATCAATTTCAATGTGTTGTTTTCATAGAAGGATGTGAAGAAAATATGGATTGGCACAGATATGTAGTTGGGAAAGGGAAGAGTATTTTAATAGGCAAATAACATCTTAGCATGATTATGAAAATAGTTTTGACCTCTTGGACTCCCTGAAAGGGTCTTAGAGATGCCAAGGGGTTCACAGATCACAATTTGAGAATCAGTGTTTTAGCGTCAACACTTTAAGAAATCCATGATTTCATCAGTATGAGTACTCTTGCTGACATAGATAACTCTTCCAATTCTTAATAGTCAGTATTCATGAGTTGCTTTGGCCAAAAACTTAATTTCTGAGTGGCCAACCCTGGTGAAGTAGCTAGGCTGAAGGTAGGTCTTGGCAAAGTTAAGAAAATGCTCCCTTCTTTGTATAGGTGAGTGTGTGTGTGTGTGTGTGTGTGTGTGTGTGTGTGTGTGTGTGTGTGTGTGTTGAGAGTGGATTTGGGGTGTGGAATATTGCATATATTCTCAGGCATGGTTGAGGTGTTGGTTGGTTTTGCTGAATTGCTTTTAAGACTTAAAAGACTTAAAAATGTAAAAGAAAGTTTAACTAGGCCTATTTTTCAGAAGAGAGATGAGTAATTTGTCTCTGAGCCCACACTCCAAGCTTTGTCAGCTTGGTGGGACTTGATTTGAGCTTTCATTCAACTGGCAAAGTCTTGAAAAGTTCAGGCTCTCCTCCATCGTGTTAAATCATGTTAACATGATTACATATTAATAAACTTCATAGAATATGCTTATGTGGTCCAATGAATTCTTTTTTCTGTTAGTATATATTTATGGAATTTATCTACTAGGTATACCAAACTGTGCTAGACTTTTTTTGGGGGGGAGGGGTCTATAGGTTAAAGAATAAATAATAAACTCTCTTCCAGAAGTTTACAACCTACTAAGGGGGAGAAGACAGTATGAAGACTTGGAATATGTATACTTTTAGGTTTTTTTTTTTTGGAGGGTGGAAGGCAGGGCAATTCGGGCTTAAGTAACTTGCCCAAGGTCACACAGCTATAGTAAGTGTGTCAAGTGTCTGAGGCTGGATTTGAACTCAGGTCCTCCTGACTCCTGGACTGGTGCTCTCCTCACTGCGCCACCTAGCTGCCCTGAAATATGTATAGTTTTTATTTTAAGTGTTTTTAAAGAAATCTGCCACAAAGAAAAAATTTGGAAATTGAGGGAATGTCCATCAACTGCAGAATGGCTGGACAAGTTGTGGTATTTGATTGCAATGGAATACTATTTGCTTTAAGAAATGATGAGCAGGATGGTTTCAAAAAAACCTGAGAAGACTTATATGAACTGATACAAAGTGAAGTAAGTAGAACGAGGAAAACATTGTACACAGGAACAGCAATATTATATGATGAACAACTACGAATAATATAGTTATTCCTGGCAATATAATGATCTAAGACAATTCTGAAGGACTTCTGATGAAAAATGCTATCCATTTTCAATGAAAAAACCAATGGAGTCTGAGTGCAGATGGAAGCATACTTTTTTTTACTTTCTTAATTTGGGGGGGGTGGGTCTGCATTTTCTTTTTAAATCTGGCTAATATGGAAATGTTTTGCATGACTGCACATGTCTAAGCTATATAAAATTGCCTTCTCAAGTAGGGGAAAGAGGAGAAAGGCAGAGAATTTAGAACTCAAAATTTCTAAAAAATGAATATTAAAAATTTATTACATGTAATGGAGAAAAAGAATTAAAAGATTTTTTTTAAAAATCCACCACAATAACTATAGGTATGTGACAAATGAGAATGGCCAGAGGAAGAACAACCATGAACGTGAAGAGCCTTAAATCTATGTTTTATGAGTCTTAGTTGAAGGAAACTGAGCATTTTTGGCCTCATTCCTATCAAGGGAGCATTACAGCTGAACTTCAAGTATTTGAAGGGATGTCATGCAAAGGAAGGCTTAGACTTTGGTCTGATCCCAGCGGAAGAATCAGAAGCAATGGGTAGAAGATACAAAGAGGAAATTTAGTTTTGATGGTAGGAAAAACTTCGTAATTGGAGCTGCTCCAAACTGGAATGGTCTGCCTAGACAAGGAGTGCATTTTCCCTCTTCAGATGTCTTCAGGTAGAGGCTGGACAACCATCTGTTAGGTATATTATAATGAAGATTCCTTTCATGAATGTTTTGGACTCAGTGGACAATAAGATACCTCCCAACTCTCAAAATCTGTCACGAGTGAGTCAGGGATTATCCTGCCAAGTGGATAGCTAAAATTGAGCGCTTAGGAGAGGTGAATACTTGCTTATCATTTACAATAGTGAGTGCTATGAGGCTGTCTGGAAGAGGAAGGATTTTTCTCTATGCAAATATTTAAATCCATTTATTAGAAATTTCATTACAGAATAGTGCCAAGCATATGTGGTTTTCAGGGAACAGAAAGCCCATACTGTGATCTGAGGGCCCTGGCTTTTGATTCCTGCTCTGCTTCTGAATGTAACCTTGTAAACACCTTACCCTTTCTTATTCTTTCCCCCAGATATGGATGAAGATTATTGAAACAGCAATTATACAAAATACCTTTAAATTTAGTTGCATACTGTGTTGTATGTTTCCATTACTTATTTCAAGTAAATAAGTATTTATTAAACCTCTAGCCTATGCCCAGAAATATGACAGATATAGTGAGTGAGACAGGCTAAGTGTTGTGCATGACAAAGTCCCTGATCTTCTGGAAGCTTCTCATCTTTTTATTGTTGTTCATCCTTCATACTTGTCCTAGGAGAAAACCAATGACATCATGATGTTGGAGTCAAAGTGTGTTCGCCTGTGGCTGATCAGGCACAAACAGTCTGTTTGAACATTTAGGGAGGAGAAGTCTCTAGATTTTTGCATCTCATGTTTTCCTTTGTGCTACTGCGATTCTACTCTGCTCACAGAACACAGTGCCTTCTATCATGTGGGCACTCCGTGCCAGGTGTTCCTGTGCCGGTGTCTCCCGTGTCTCACAATCAATACTAAAGTTCTTCAGAGTGACCTTGAGAGTCTCCTTGTACTGCTTGTTCTGACCACTGCCTTGTTTAAGTTGTCTGTATTTGGCATTCAAACAACACTGTCAGCCCATTGGCTTTGCACTCTCTGAAGCACAGTTTCTTATTTGGCAGTTTAGCTGGAGACCTCAGTGTCTGATACTTTATCTTGCCAGGGGATCTTCAGAATCTTCCTAAGACAATTCAAATGTGGTACAGTGTGCTACAGTAGTGAAGACATTAGGAGTCATTATATCTTGGGTTTCTCACAGCTGGGTGGCCCAGTAATTAGTTGTAGGGCCTGGAGTCAGGAAGACTTGAGTTCAAACACTGCCTCAGACACTTACCAGCAGTATGACCCTAGGCAGTAATCTAAACCATGCCTGACTCAGTTTCCTCATCTATAAAATAAAAATACATTTATCTCCCAGGTTGTTGTGAATACAAAATGAGACAATGTTTGTAAAGTGCTTTGTAGGCCTTAAAGCACTATAGACAGTTCTTGTGACTTTTTCTTTCCCTGCTTCAGTTTTTCCATAGATTAAATGAGGGAGCTCGGCTGCTGGATTGCCCACGTTCCCTTCCCAGATCTCAGTTTTTAATCCTGGAATCTTTATTCTAAGCTACCTGGGCCTTAATCTTCTCATCTATAAATTGAGGGGGTTTAACCAAATGATCGCCATTGACACTCTACAGTACCGTGTTAAAGTCCACTCCCCAACCATAATAAGTAAGATGTTCCTAGCAGAGCTAGGCCACAGGGTATTGAAATTCGGAAGGGAGTGAGGGCACTCTAATCTGCAGCAGAGTTTAAAAAAAAAGGTGGTGGGGTGGGGGGGGGGAGTTGAATGCTGGCCACAATATTTAGCTAAGATCCACTAGATTTCGAGTTCCTCGAAGGCAGGAACTGTTTTTGCCTTTCTTCAGTGCTTATCACAGCCCCTGGAAGGCGCTTCATGCATTCAATTATGACTAGAAAATGGGAAGCTAAAGGAAGTGACCTCCTTCACTCTCTCTCCTCTCCCTCCAGCAGCCTTCCCAGCAGTGGCTTTGAGAAGTTCTGAGATCTCCATTCCAAAGAGCTAACCACTATGCCCACCCCCTCCCACCTCAAGAAAACAAATTTGTATTAAACTGATCTGAGGATATATTTCATTCCTTGTCCCAGCTGCTGTTAGTGCCAGTTGCCTCAGATGCACTATTGGTCTAGTCCCAAGGATAGGGACTCACTACATCTAATTTTGTGCAATACACAAACCTGAGTACATACAAAGTAGGAACAGAAAGGGCTATTACTTGGGAAGGTCGGGGCTCAGAATGAGGCCTAACATTCTTTGGGTTAAGATACTAAATGGATACTAGGTTGTTGAAAAGGAAATGTCTGAGGCCAAAGGGAGAACCTTCAACAGCTCCTCATTGAAATTCCTTAGACTGGTAAAGCCGCTTTATGATCAGGCCATGCATGACCCTCCACATAGCATATTATTCTCATGGCCCTCGACCTCTTGAATGAAACTGCTTTCTTCAACTCCTCCCACCTGCTTGATTACTCTTTCTTGGCCTCCTTCACTCGTTCATCTTCATCCTCCCACTCTCAGGGCTCAGCCACTTACTAGCTGCATAACCTTGGGCAAGTCACTTGACCTCTGCCTCAGTTTCCTCAACTGTAAAATGGGGACATTAATAGCAGCTACCTCTCAGATGTGGCTGTCAGGGGGCAGGTAGCTGGTGCAGTAGATAGAGCTCTGGGCCTGGGATCAGGAAGGCTCATCTTCGTGAGTCTGAGTCTGGCCTCAAACACTAGCTATTGACTCTGGTTAAGTCACTTAACCTTGTTTGCCTCAATTTCTTCATCTCCAGTATCTTTTCCAAGAAAACCTCAAATGGGATCACAGTCAGATATGCCTGGCAACAACAAAAATATGAATGTTTACTCCCATCTCACCCCCACCTCCCCCTTTTCAGTGATATCCAAGACTCTATTTAAGCTTTTTTCTTCTCTCTCCACTTCTCTCTCTTTACCACCTTATTTCTATGGATTTAATTGTCTCCTCTATTCAAATGACTTCCAAATTCATATAACTAGCCCTAATCTCTTCACTAATTTCCTGTCCTCATCTCCAAAAGCCTGTGAGACATCTCTACCTGGATATTTGTTCAATCCCCAAAATTAATATGTCCCAAACTGAACTGAGCATCCCCTCCCAAAAGAACCCCAACTCCAAACCAAACCAACCAAACAAACAAAAAACAACCCCCTACTCTCGTTTCAAGTTTCTTATTCTTCTTTAAGGCACCATTAGTCTTCCAGGCACCTGGGCTGGAAACCTTGAATTACACTTGACTTTTCATTCTCCCCCTCCCCCTCTCCCATTAATTTTGTCTACTCTATACGACATTTCTTTCACTTCGTTCTTTCTCTGCATTTGTACTGCCACCACCCTAGTTTAGGCCCTCATTACCTCTTGCATGTAAGATTGCAATAACCCACCTAACTTCCTGCATCCAATGTCTCTTTTTTCCAACCGATTTTTCACAAAGCTGTCAAAATGATCTTCCCAGTGCACAAGTCTGACCAAGAACACTCCCCTTCTCAAAACCCTTCAATAGTTCCTCATTGTCTTTGGGATAAAAGACAAAGTCCTTAGCGTGGTATTTAAGACACTTCACAATATGGCTTCAACCTATCTTTTCCAGTCTTGTCCTAAATCACTGCCCTTTCCCACAGTACCTTCCAAAATGGGACTATTGCCTAAAGGTAGCTAGGTGTTACAGTGGCCAGAAAGCTGGCCTCACCTGGGTTCAAATTCCAGTTTCAGACACTTATTAGCTGTGTGATCATGTGTAAGTTACTTGACCTCTGACTCCCTGTCAGGATCAGATGAGGTATCTTTGAAGGTCATGGTGCTTAATAGATGCTTGTTTTCTTCCTTCTGCAAAGCTCAATAAATGCTTGTTTCCTTCTTTCTGCATGCTTTCTTCCTCTGCAAAACTTGAAGTGCTACATAAATGATGGCTGTCAGCAGTAGTAAGAGTAAACTTTTCCCCAATTGAACAGAATATTCCTGAAAGTCCTTCCATGCATTCTTCCCTTTCACTGAGCTCATGGTTCTTTAAAATTTTTTGAATATATTGTCTGCATTTTTCTTTGCTCCTAAAACCCCACAACCTAATTTATATTATACTTTGTGTGTACATGCGGTATTCCTCCGGTAGAATGTGAATGTAAGCTCCTTGAGAAAGAGACTACACTACTTTTCGTTTTTGCATCCACAGCATCAGGCACAGTGCCTTCAAGCATTATAAACTCCTAATCGATGTTGAGTGATTTTTAATCTGCAAAAGGTTTGGGGGCTTGAAGTGACAAGGTCTCATTATTCCCCTCTCTCAAATTCTTGATCACTCCCAGGGGAAGACCGCCAACTTGTTTCACTGCCTATGCCAACACAGACACCTGTCACCCCACCCTACTGCTAACCGGCCACATTCCAGAGAGGGGCCTGACTTTGGAAAGAGAACCAAAGCCCTGGGAAAGAAGGGACCCTACCTGGTCCCTTTCCCTTCCTTTGGAAAAGACTTCGGGATCCGCCTGGCCGAAGCAGATCCCTCCTCCCTGTCCTGGTCTCCCGGGCACCTCACTCTCCCGGCCTCAGGGCGTGCCAGGCGGGGTCAGCCCAGGTTGCGGACCCTGGGAACCACCCCTTTCTCCTCCTTCCTTCCCACCCCTCTCCTGGGGAGGGGCAGGGTGCGGGGAGGGCATCCGCAGTGACCTCAGTGCCCGCCCTAACCCCACCCTCCGCCGGAGGCACTGGTAAATAAAAGCGCGTGCTGCAGCCCCCGAGCCCCGCTGCCTCGTGGGAGCGGCTATATTGCGGGGGGCTCTGGCTATCGGTGTGTCACACTCCCCTCCCCATATTGTCTGCTCTCTCTGGTTTCCAGAAGGCAAGAAACCATGCTGTTTTGGCACACTCAACCGGAGCACTACAACCAGCACAACTCCGGCAGCTACCTGCGGTAAGCCCCGATCGCGGTCACAAGCTCTTGGTCACAGTACCCCACCTCGAGCGCCGAGCGCTCCGGAGCCCGAAGGAGCGGCCGCTCCCTTCGTTGCCTCCGAGTAACCCCTACAGCCCCGGACTTTGCGCCTGCCCCGGTGTAGTGTAGGGGCGAGGGCTCCTCGTAACACTTAATCCTAGGGGGACCTTCCTGGCTGGGGGTGGGTGCCGGATAACCGGGTGAATCACCTGGCCCCGGGAAGTCCCCCTTGGAGAGAGGCTAGAGAGGCTGCAGCTGGGGCTAGCCCTAGCTGGAAGCCCTTACCTACCTAGGACACTGACTATCTACCTATGTGTCCTTGGTCAAGTCACCTGGGTCTCACTTTCTTCCTCTTTCCAATAAGGAGGGGTACACTAGATGGCCTCAGTTCTTTCTTACAGCGCATTTAATTCAGTTTTGAGAAGATTTAGTTCGTAAAAGACACTCTCATCAGAAGTCATCAGAAAAAATACTTTTTTTTTTTTTTAAGAAGAGCCTTCGTTGTCCCTCCCCCTATCCCACACCCTTTTGACGGGAGGGAACAGGGGGCTATATTTGTGTGCTTGCTCCCCTCTCGCGGCTAGCTCTTCCCGGGCCGGAGCTCCCCACCTCTCTCCGCCCCACCTCCGGGTGCCCCTGGCCAAGTTTGCTCGGACCCAGAGCTGACACGGAGAGAGAGGCTCCCATGCTGAGCCTGGCCACATGCCGTCTCTCTGGCGGTGCCGGAGAGGCCATGGGTGTCCGGAAGAGCATATGCAAGCAGCGATGGGCAGCGCTCCCCCAAACTCAGGGCTCGCCCTTCTCTTTTGGGGAAGAGAGACTTTGACTACCTGAGACCCCGCAGACAAGCTGACAGACGGACACCAACAGACTTGCGCAGGAAAAGAAAGGGCACCGGACAGACCTATGGAGACTGGGAGCGAGACAAATAGATGGGACGCCAGGGAGAGAGCAGGGCAATGGTCCCAGTTTTTTGGGACTTTTCGTGACAGCCACCGGCATCTGCCGGCAGAGGCTGCATTCCCAAATCCCTCCTGTGGTGCTTACTGTGTTCGGTGACCTTGGGCAAGTCGCTTAACCACCTCGAATTACCGTTCTCTGCTCTGTAAAAGGAAGACATTTGGAGTATATGTAGATAGTCTCCGAAATACCAACCTAATGAATGAATAGCTCAACAAACTTGATCCTCCTCATCTCTGGATTGTGGGTGTTTCTGTTACAAATGCTCAGCTTAATGCCTGGCGCCTAGCAGGCACTTAATATTTATTAAGCTGATATACTTCATTATCACCTTAATTGATCTATCAATTTAGTTAAGGTGATACAAGTTAGTATTTATTAACTAGCTGACTGATTGATGTGTGTGAGAAGGAAGAGAATTGGCTTTTTAGACTTAATTTTTTATCTTGACATTAATCAGCCTTGGGGAGGATGGTAAGATGGGGGGGGCGGGAGAGAGAGAGGGAGAGAGAGAGAGAGAGAGAGAGAGAGAGAGACAGAGAGAGAGAGAGAGATGGAAAGGGCAGAATTCGTTTTCCTTGGAAATAGTTCACTTAATGAGGAAGTGTGCAGGAACCTGACCAGGTACTCCACAGGGTCTCTGCATTCTGCCACCTCTTGGCCCTCCGAATTGTGCTTTTTGATTTGAGAAGGTTATTTGGTTTTGTGGTTTTTGGTTTTCAGCCTCTAGAATTTGCACACTGGTGAAGACTTAAATTCCAGATGGGGGTGGGGCAAAGGTGGGGGTAGAGGGCTTGACCTAAGGGCTGGGGCTGCAGGAAGCATCTCTTCTGCTTACGCAGGAGCAGATAGCCCCCTCAGATAATCTTGTATGTATTTGCCTGAGTTCAGGCCTATTCCCTTGATGGAAATCTTTCTGCTGCAGGGATTTGACTAGTGCTCTTCAAAGGCAAAAGTAAGTCTTGTCTGTTTTGCAAAATTCTCTAAAAAAAAAAACCCTCAAAAACTGGCCTTTTAGGAAGTAGGACACCCCCTTTCCCCTCAATTCTGTGGGATTTTTTTTTCTCCTTTTCTATTGGAGGCTGGGTATTAATGGATTCTAATTTCACTTTTCTGAACTTGCTTGAACCAGCTTTAGCCTGTCTTATTTCCACCCTAGTCACAGTTTATTAAATGTGCCTAATTTAACCCAAGGGGCAGTTAACATTGGCTTGGGAAAAGCAGAATTTGTGGAATGGTTACCAGGCAATGATGGTACCATTATTGGAACTAGATGGCTTTTTGCACCCCTCCTCCCCTTGAGACTTTCCCCAAATACCCAGAGTGATACCTGTCAAATCTCCCCACTCTGATTCCATATCCTTTATTCCTCTTTCCTTTAGAAATGAAGGCAAGACCAATGAAAGGGTTAAGCTTTTTAATTTGTCAGTTCATCATTCATTGGACTTAATTATTAGAAAGATGGTAAATGATGGTGGATCTTTATTAATTCTGCAGGGATATTCTGTGAAGGTAAGATATTGAGCCAATGACTGTCCAGAGCAATTTAAATATAGACCCTGCTCTGATGAGAATGTGTCAGTTCATTAGAATGTGTTTCCTTTAAAAAAAATTATTCTGGAGAAAACTAAGTTCCTATTTATCCCAGTAACTAAATTTTTTTATATCCCACATTAATTTAATTTCCCATTTTCTCTTTCTATTCCTATTCTATGATTATTAAATATATTAGGACATTTAAAAATGTGAGTTTGTATAAACATAATTGAAACTTACTTAAATTTCATATCCTAGAAATTTCAGTAGAGTTGAATTTATTAAATTTAATTATTAAATTTGGAAGCATAAAACTTGAACTTAAAACTTTAAACCTTAAAACACAAAAAGCTTAAGACACTCAGCTCAGTGGAAATTGGGGAAGCGGTTGAATAGGGAGAAAGAGAAAACAAACTAAAATTATTCCTACTCACAAGGTACTTACATTCTAGTAATTCATTAAGGAATAATTGATGTGCATTCTTTTTGTGAGGCATGCCAATCAGCAGTTTCCATGCTTACCTCGGAGGTTAGAGATTCATCCACTTGTGAGATAGTTGAGAAACTCATTTCAGTTTAGCCATAATGAAAAATTAAGTGGAATATCAGAAAGAGAGCAAACTATAAGGTTAAAAGTTTATCGTAGTGCTTTTTGATCCAAGGACAATCAAGTAATTGGTCAACAGTCTTTTATTTGATAGTCCCCTCCTTTAGGAGATTGGATAATTCTCCTCCTAGAGATTGAGGCAAGAGAAGGCCATGGTCCACCGAGATTTAGGATGTATTCAAGGGAGCAGTCCTGTGTCTAGTCACTAATACCATAAAGTTGAAGTTACTCAAACTGGCCTTTAATCTCTTTCCTCATTTAATGTTTGATGTCCTGGGTAACTTTTATTTCTTTGCAAATACGGATAACTGTCTTGAAACAAATACCCTTCCATAAGTGACTTTAGCGCCGGGTGACAGGGCAATCACTTTCTTTTCTTTCTTCCCTCCCCCACCCCCTCCTTTTTTTTTTTATCTCCAAAACACATGGGTTATTAACTTAATATGATGTAGGCAAACATGAAAAACCCTAAAGTTAGAAAGGCCAGTGCACACTTTCCATGTTCCTAGATACCTATTTGCATCTGTATTTGTTCACCTGAGGTTTTGTGTAAGGAAGGGGGGCTGCCTTGCTCTCTCACTGAAAGTTGAGCTAAGTTTTGGCTTCACTGAGCAGTGGAAAACTTCTAGAAGAGCAGGTATAAAAAGGATTCTTGAGGTGTACCCAAAACCCTCTTTTCCTTCAGGGAACTAGTTAGATGTTGGCGAGTCGTGTACAGTGTTTATGTATTTTAGAGACACAAGTTTATTGTGTTAGAGGGAGAACAGATTGTCCCAGTGACTTTGGTATTTATTCAATTTTTATAGTGATCCAGGATAAGCTAATCTGATTCATTATATAAAGCATATTAAGAGAAGGGGAGGAGGGGGAGAGTGGTTATCAAGATAAGGGGACTGGCATTTTTTTGGCACCTGCTTCTTTTGCTCTTCATAATTTATTAGACTTTAATAAGTCTCTCTCTTGCAGGCCATTCATATTATCAGGGTTTTTTCCATGTCTCAGTCATAACCCAGACTAATTCTAGACTTTCAGAATTAGAAGGGAGCTCAGGTCCACCCAGCTTAGCCTGAACATGATCAAGATTCCCCTCTAACACCATACACACCAAGCTGTCTTTAGCCTTTACTCAAAGACCTCCCGTCAGAGAGAGAGAGAAGCCCACTACTTCTTCTGGCAGCCATGGAGACCCTGGGGAGAACACCATGGTTAGCAAGTTTATGGCACATCTAAATTCTCCTCTTTGGAGCTTCCTTTAGCTACTAATTTTGTCTATTGGGACAAGACAGAAAAAAAGCTGCTTTCTTTCAAGTAGAGACAGGGCTGTCTTTTACCTTTCTCTGTATCCCCAGCAATTAGCACAGAGCCTGGCACATAGTAGGCGCTTAAGAAATGCTTGTTGACTGACTTGGATACCTGCCACTATCAGGACACCATTCTGCTTAAATCTGTACCAAGTGAAGCACCCCTGCTTTCTACTTTCTTCACTTGACCATTTTAGAGGCATGGACTCAGGAGCCATGTCTATATCCTGGTTGCCCTCCTCTGGACACACTCTAATTTATCAATTTACTTCCTTAAAATGTGGTGTTGAGAAGTAAATATAATTTTGCTGATGTGGTCCTATCAGGTTTGAATATATCAGAACTATCACTTTCTCTGACTCTAATTTTCTTGGCTACAATATCATATTGTTGACTCATTGAACTTAACAGTGCACTGAAACCCTGAAATTTTTTACATGAACCAATAATCTAGTCACCACTCCCTATCTTGAACTTTTGAAGCTTCTTTTTTTGAACCCGTGTAATATTTCACATTGATCCCTGTGTAAGTTCTTATTAGATTTGGCCCAACATCCTAGCCTGTCAAGACTTTTGAAGCCGAATTCTGCTCCAGTGTTAGCCTTCCCAGATTTTTTGTCATCTGCAAATTGAATAGTGTGTCATCTATGGGATCAGAGTCACTGATAAAAATGTTTCACAGGACAAGCTGAGCAGAGATTCTTGGAGACCTTTTCAACTCTACAGTGAGCCTTTAATGAGTCCTCTTTGAGTCTAGCCAGCCAGCCAGTTCTAAGTCCAGCTACTTGTACTGTACAGCGCCCCCTTCCCCATTTTTATCTTTTGAGGTCCTATGTGTGGGGATTTCTTTTGAGTAGGTGGGAAGGAGAAATCTTGAGATCCATTTGGTTAAGGAAAGAAGAGGAGTTAACCTGTTTTCCAGTTGCTCTCGTTGCTGGGATGGATTCTTAATCTCAATCCTTGTGTAGAGTTATAGATTCTCTCAGGGTAAATGATCTATTCAGCAAAATAAAGGCTAAAGAGAGATGAAATAGGTTTTATTCTTGAAAAGATAGTTCATGTAACATGCAAATAGCTATTCATTGCAGTAGATTGTATGCTTGACCAGGACTTGTGACATCTCATAAAACTGCCTCCAACATTGATATTTTATTAATCTTAGAAGGAGAATTTTTTTTAGCTCTTCGCAATTTTTGTCCTCTAGACTTACAGAGTAAGTGTCTTATTCTCTGTGATGTCCTATCATGAGAAAATGTCACAAACTATTCCTTTTTTACTTTTTAACCTCTGTATGTAATATTTATAAGATAGTTCGTAGTAATTTAAGTTTCAAACAAATTTCTACTGCTGTAGACCTTTGTCCGAAGGTTTAAGGTTTTTTTTGGGCGGGGGGTGGGAAAGGGGAGGAAAGGTAGTGGAGGGAATGAGGAGACAGATGAATCTGATGCAGTAATATCCGGGTAAACTTATCTCGTGTTACTTCTACAAGAACTCCTCAAGCTATGTAGGCTTTTTTTTTCTTCTCAAAAATAATGATTCTTCTTCTAGATATCTTGCTGACACATGTGTTAACTATATGTTTCAGTGATGTCCTTGCACTGCCAATCTTTAAGCAGGAGGAACCTCAGCTGTCCCCCGAGAATGAAGCCAAACTACCCCCATTTCAGTATGTGCTCTGTGCAGCCACATCACCAGCCGTGAAACTCCATGAAGAAACTCTGACCTACCTCAACCAAGGTAGGTTTGCCCCCAAAGTGGAACCTGGATTGGTTCGATCTGAGTGGCCCAGGTGGAAGTGTTCACATTTTAGCATGATGTTTTTGCTAGATTTCTTGTGAAGGGGAGGGAGCAGGGTAAAGATTGTTGGAAGAGAGAAAAGGAATACGGAACTAGAAGGAAAGAAAAACAAGAAAAAACTCATCATGGTCATTGTTGATTGCAGACTAAACACTTGTTGCATATTACATCTGGCAGATATATTTGGTGTGTGTATATATGCATCTGTATATATCCATATAAGTATGTATGAATACATTCACACATATATCCTGGCTCTCTTAGAGATTATTTGTATAATGAATTGATTATCTTTCATAAAATAGTTAGTTTAGATCAGGGATGGGGAACCTGTGGCCTCAAGGCCACATGTGGCCCTCTAGGTCCTCAAGTGTGGCCCTTTCACTGAATCCAAACAGTTGGACCCCTGGTTTAGATGTTATAAAATCCAAAAGGCTTTTTGTTTCTGAATATAGCAGTAGTCTTTTATAATTAATAGTGGGAGACAGAATGAATGTTCATTTCTAGACTAACAATATCATAAGAAGAAGATAGAACACTCAATTTGGAGTCACAAAAGCCGGGGTTCAAATCCCTCCAGGTATTGATTATGTTATCCTGGGTAAGTCACTTATATTCTCTGCCTCAGTTTCTTCACCTGTAAAATGAGGCGATTGGACTCAGTGGTATTGTAGGTTCCCATCTTACTTTAAAACCTATGATCCTATATCAGATTTTGGTAAAGCCTTAAGAAACAGACTCCTGTAACTTCAAGTTAGAGTGGTACTGGTAGAGATGGTCTAGTGGCCCAGGACTCTAGCCCAAACCCCTGTGATATCAGTTCTATCTGCAATATCCCCCAAAAGTGGTCACTATGAATGTTCATTCAGCCTATACTGAAGTACGTTAAGTGGCAAGGAATTCACCCTCTCATAAAGCTTCTAATTGTAAGGAAGTTCTTACATTTCAGGGATGTGATTCCGACCTTGTTGTCTTTACTGATGTAATGATTGCTATTGTAAAGAAATACTTTTATAGGCATTCTGATGTTCAGCCATCCTCGAAGGTGAGCGTTAAATATTAGTCCTGAGTTAAAAAGCAGTGAAAACAATTTATCCAGAATGTGTGTATGGGTGGTGGGGAGAAAGGCGGATGATATATTACTCCACTTGGCAAAATTGGGAAAATAACTGAATCCTTAAAGCTTTTTAGTCCCTCTCCTATCTCACTGACTCTTTCTAGAACTTTGACTCCTTCGTTTGGGAAATAGCTGGGGGTAGAAGTCCAGCCTGACCCTTTGCTCATTCCCTTTTCTGCTGAACTCACCAGCTCTTTAATCTAAGGAGAATTTAATTTACTCCAACTTTACCAAGAGGGTCCATTTCTTCCTCAGGATGGCAGATTGCAAAAAATCAGAGGTCTAGGAATGTGACCCATCTAAAAATAACCCTGATTTTGAAGTGTCCCAGAAGAGATTCATCTCAAGCTTTAAAAAGATGTTCAATCTGCCTTCAGATCTCTCAGATGTTGTTTGAAGTGAAAGTCTAATACCATCTGTCTAACCTAGAGATATTTTCATTTAATTTGAAAAAACTTAGGATCACCGTGAGGTTTATTTTTTGTATAAAAAGTTTTTTTTTTGATATAACTGATCTAGTACTCTCTTACTTATTTTTACTGTGAGAGGTGGTGTGCTACTAGCTATATGGCCTTGTGAAACCATAGGTCTTTCTTTCTTCTTCTACAAAATGACATGCTGGACTAGATGATATCTAAAATTCTGTAGTTCTTTCTCTTTATTTTGTAGCGGCATCATACAGAGTTTCATCAGCTATGCCATGTATTTGACTCCACAGCATTTATCTTTTAAAATTTTTAAGTTTAGTTTAACGTATTTCCTTTTGTTTTTATACTGATTATTTCCCCCAACACCCATTGTACCCTTTCTTGTAACAGAATATTTTAACAAAGCCAACCAACATAGTAACCATGCCTGATTGTATATAACTTACCCGATAATTGTGTACCCACTTTCCACATCCATAGTTCACACCTCACTGCCAAGGAGTAGGTGTGTTTCTTTAATAGCTCTCCAGGACTGAAATTTTTAATTACAATTCAGCAGAGGTAAGCAGCATTTTTGGTGATATGATCATTTTTAATTGCAGGCATTGTATATGTCGCTCTCTTGGTTTGATTTTCTTCACCCTTTGTCATTTCATACAGATCTTGCATTTTTCTGAGTTCCTAATTTTTGTTGTTTCTGCAGTAGTAGTCCATTCAATTTACAAACTACAATTTGTTCAGCCAACTAAGAGTCTTTTGCTTCCATGAAGAGTCTATGACATTGACCTTTGAAAATTAGTTTCCAGCTGTATTTGAGAAAACTTTATAGTTGCTCCTTCAATCAATTTGTTTTTTAGTTTCCATTTATTAACAAATTTTGGAAAATTTTAGATAGCAGACTTCTAATTTTTATTATGTGTAAATATACATATGTACATACACATATGTACATACATACATAAATATACATATATACACATACATACATATACACAAGTATATATTTAGCAGACTTAAATAGACCATCTGTCTAACACTCCATTTGCCATGGATTTTAACAGAAAGCATGTGGAGACTTTTGGAAAAAAAAAATCTTTGTGTTTTTGACACACTATTTATGAGGGCCTTTTTAGCAGTTAGCAGTAAAACTTTAAAAGCACTTTTGTGTCCACTGACTAGGCCCCATAACACATCTGTGAGGCTCTCCCATATTATCTTCATTATACAAACGTATTCCACGTGTGTACTCTTGTTATTATTAGAAATGTGGACATCCCCTTAGCACAGGACCCATTTAATGGAATTTCTACTTACAGCCATGTGGTACCTTTTTTTTCTTCATGTGTTGCCAAATGTTGCCTGAGACAACTGAAAACACACTGTATTTGGCCGTGTTTTTAAACACAGTTTTACAGTTGGCATAACCGGAAAAGTAAATTATGGTGCAAGACTGAGAAGGAGTCAGGATAATGGAATGGAAACACATTAGACTTTGAGGCATAAACCTATCAGCTCCACCATTTCCTAGTCATGTGACCAACCACAAGGTAATCATTCAACCTCTGAAAGTCAGTTTGTTCATCTGGAAAAAGGACTTAAGAGTATTTAATTCATAGATTTGTTGTGGATAAATCCCCTTGATGGGAGCTCCTTGAGGGCAGGACTTACTTCACTGTTTCCTTTGTGTCCTTGTATTGCAGTGCATAGCATGCTACCTGGCACGAAAGTTTAATAAAGACTTGTTGATGGAATGATTGATTGCTATATATTGGGCCAAAAAGGATAACAATTTTAAGCTGCGTGAAGAAAGGCATAGTGTCTAGAACATGGGAGGCAATAGTCCTTTTGTATTCTACCCTGGCTAGGTCAGGTCTGGAATATGGTATTCAGTTTTGGGTGCCATTTTGGAAAGGACATCATTAAGCAGGAGAGTCCTGAGGAGGACAACCAGGATGAGACCTTGAGATCATGCCGTACGAAGAACTGTTGGAAGGAATTGGAATTGCTTAACCTGGAGAAGAGAAGGGACATAATTATATTCAGATATTTGACAGCTGTCATGTGGAAAAGGGATTAGACTTGTTCTTCAAAACCCCAGAGGACAGGATTAGGAGTTGAAAATTATAAGGAAAACCTCTTTTAACCTTTGGTTATCCATTGGGAGGTCTTGGGTTTCCCCTCACTAGAGGTCTTCAAGTGTTACCCGGTTGTAGGGATCACATGAAGGAATCTGACAGGTCATCTGATCCAATTCTCCCTCATTTTACAGATGTGTTAAAGGTGATTCCTGTTCAGATATGCATCAGACTGGATGGCCACTGAGGTCCCTTCCAACTCCGGGATTCTGCTGTTAGCTTATCGATGTGTGTTTTATGGGAGGAACCATTGGGGAAAACATGTCTTTTAGTTGTGAAATCGATTTGATTGACTTTAGTGCTACGTGTTAAATCTTTGGGGGTAGTGGAAGAAGATGAGAGCAATAGGAGAGCCGAAGGGTACCATTTGTTGTAGTCATTTTTAATTTTTTAATGAGAAACAACTTTTGAAAGGAGAAAACAGTTAAACATAAGAAAACTTCACTATCATCTACCAGAAATTTCATGATTATGTTCTTCAGGAATGAATTCTTCTTAGGAATCATCCCTGACTTTGCATTCTCTTTCTTTTTTTATTCCATTGAGTTATGACTCACCTTCCTAGTCAACATGTGGTATTCCTGTCAAGGTGGGGAAGACAGTCTGGTCTCTCTTGGAGGCTGTAAGAGGTGGTTTTGAGACAAACAAAAGAAGGCCTACTTTTATTAAAAGCTCATAATAAACTTGGGAAACTATATGCCCCTAGAGGCTGTACAAGCTTAAAATATAAATGGGTTCAGAAAAGCTTAGGATAAATCCTTAGCTGACAGAGACCTAATGTGAAAGGGGGCTTACTTGTTCTACCTGGCCCTCGAGACTATGGGCCCTCAAGAACTACTGGCATTGAATGAAAGTTACAGAAAGGCAGCTTTTGATTTCACTTACGGAAAATTTACTGGCAATTAGAGCTATCACAAAATAAGATGAACTGTCTAGGGAGGTAGGAGCTGCGTCTCTGTTCCAATTGTTCTTGGATTTTGAATGTCCAGATCCATTGCTCTTTCACAGCTGATATGTGTCAGAAGTGGGGCTTTTGAACTCGGGTCTTGTTGACTCCAAGGCTAGATCTCTGTCCTCCCACTCATTGCCTCTCCTTTAATGCATTTCCCACGGTCTGTGTAACGGGCTAGGGGAAGGAGAAACAGAGAGGATTTATGTTATGAGATTTGTGCGTGTAACAACAGAAGGAAAGAGTCTCCTTTGGGCAGTTTTCAGAGTAGGATATTTGCTTTGGTGGATTACAGGGAATTCTCTTGAACAAGAAGAATAGTTAAACCTGTGGGCCCTTCCTTGTTTTGTAGGCAGTCTCTGAGTATGAGAATGAAAGAGAAGTACAGCTTCTACTTCAATGAATCACCTTTCCAAGGTGATCTGTTACTTTCTGGGTTGCATTTATTGATAACTAAATATTTCTAGTTCTTATGAGTCAGCCTTCATGGAGCACCTACTATATACCCAATCATGCGCCCCACATAACTTGCCTTACCTGAGGGATCTAACAAAGCTGGGCAGTGTAAGATTCAAAACTAGGCATCCTCCTCTGATCTTCTGCTTTCTCTAGGATGTATTTGGATGCCACAGTACTACACTAGCCTGCTTCCTGCACTGGCCCTGCAGCAGATCAGTGATATATAGGCAGCACTTAGGAATAAATCTGCTTGGATAGGAGACATGGTGGACCTGTCTAATCCTGAATTCTGAGCCAGAGCAGCTGGCTTCATTGTGAAGCTCTGGTGTTCTTACTAATAAAAACTCATAAATCTCTGTGCACATACTTAAACGTATATACACACGTATATACATACACTATACATGTATATATACACACATATGCATATGCATATATATATATATAATGTCAGTGGGATTTTAAAATTGACTTATATTCAATAGAAGGTCTGTTCTGTCCTGTTGCCCTTCTCCCATTCCCATGGACCATAATGTGGCTCTCTAACTTCCTTGTTTGGTGTTTTCTCACTTGATTAGGGTTACACCTTGAATGCCCTTAGTAACTTTCCAAACGTTTGTGTGTGTCGCTCTTGTTCTATTTGCTTTTGAAAAAAGGCTTTTTATAGACTTTCCAGTCTGATTGCATCTATTCCCTATTTGTGTTATCAGAATATCATAATAAGGGGAGGAGAGGACACATTTTTCTGAAGCAGCCCTTTGTAAACTGGCGTAAGGGCAAGAGAAACCCCTAATAATAATGATGATGATGATGATAAAAGAACGAGTGCTTGCTGCATCTCTCATTCAGACAAGATCAGGTTGACCTGACAGCATATGAAGAGTGATTATTGGGAAAAGTTATTACCCTGAAAATGCCTACAGCACTTTTATTTCAGTTAAGAGGAATTTTCCATGATAAGAGTGGAAAGACCACTGCCTTTGAAGGCAGAGAACCTGTATTCAAATCTTCAGTTTCTGACCATCACTTAATTCTGTCTGGCTCTCATTTTCTTTGACTTTAAAATGAGGGAATTGCTCTAGGTGAACTCAAAGGTACGTTCCAGTTCTAATTTTAGGTTTCCGTGTTCTTTCCTTGATTTTCTTTCACATGCAGTAAGAATCCTTCTCCCCATTTAATGTTGGAGGTAACTGAGATCCAGGGTTCAAAACCTGCTAATGAAACTTAAGATTGAGACCATGGGCAAGTCACTTAACTCTCTGATCCTCAGATTTCTCACTTGTAAAATGGACTAACAATACCTATGAAACCTATGTCATAGGGAAAGGCCCTTGTTATATAAATGTAAGATAATATAAAGCTTTTCTGCATGGTTCTCCAGACTTTGGATTTACTCTTCTCATAGTGGCCTTGGAAACATGGTGGCCATGACTGGGAGCAGTCTTAGACTAACTACACAGAATGATTTTCACTTTCCCTGTCCCACCCTTAGATATAAAATCTCCCACTTTCCCTGAATCAAGACATCAATCTTGATGTTTCTGAAATGAGGGAGATTTAGTTTTTCAGTCTCCTTATTCAATTCTTACTACTTATCTGGCATATCCTTTCTTTTTCTGACTTCCTTCCTTTCTTCTCTCTCTTCCTCCTTCCCTCTCTCTCTTCCTTCCTTCCTTTTTTCTTCTATACACATACTTAGTATATAATGAATTTGAAAGCCAGACCTTATAATAAGATTTTTTATAACCAGTTCTTTTATTCCTGTGGTAATAGAGGCCTCAATTACATTTTCCATGGCCTTGGTTACCGGAGTCAATAAAAGTTGGAAGATAAACAACCTATAAATTTTGTCCAAGCTGAGTGCCATTGACTCATGGTCCATATTACGCAATGCCCCTTGAATGGTTGGCTGCTGGCCTGAGTATTGGTGATCACTGGTCACTGATTTGCTTACTCCCTGATGGTGGCACAGAACATGGTCATTAGCTAGAAGAGAAGGCTTCCATCATACCAGACCATCAGGATTCAACCCCTCAGAGTGTCCCTTTATTTGGAGGCAGTATGGTGTTAGGTAAAGAAGTAGAAGACCTGGAGCTATCTCATCTAAGCCAATATCCAGAAACAAATCCCCACTGGGGTTCTAGCCTTAACCAGCTCTGCTTACTAATTCACCAATGACCTTGGACAAATAATTTCTTCTTCTGTCAAATAGAGATAATAGAATAATGTCTGTCCTGCTTACCTCATGGAATTAGTTGGAGAACCTCATGAGATTTTGCAAACTATAACATGTAAATAAATTTTCATTTTCACACTTTCAGTTTTATTAATATGTTTCATTTTTACATTATCAAATTTTATAGATTATTCATACTTCTGGAGGTCTCTTGTAGCAAAGTAAAGCAAATTAATTAAAACTAACGCAGAGACTTCATCTGAAATATTTAATATTGGTAATAACCTACCATACCTCACTAATTTTCTCTCCCACACCATTGGGAGGGGGCAGAAAATTTCTTATTTGCAAATGCATAGTCAAGCATAACAAATTCCCTCAATGGGTGTGTACAAAAATACATGTCTCATTCTGCCGCCATAATTCATCAGCTCTCCCTTAATGGATGGCATGTTTCATCATAGGTCCTCTGGAATCAGGAATGGTCTTTGTATTGATCATAGTTCTTAACAGCTTTGTTATAAAAATTGTTCTTTTGGTTCTTATTTCATTCTAAATTAGTTTATTAAAAGTCCATGCTTATTCATTTTAAAAGTTAGCACCTCTGTTTTGGTCAGGAATTTTATGCCGTAGATCCCGTTGGCAGTCTAGTGAAGTCTATGGACTCCTTCAGAATAATGTTTTTAACAGCCTAAAATACACAGGCTTTTCCAAGTATACTAATTATATTGAAATAAAGATGTAATTTTCCCCATCCAAGTTCTCAGACCCCTTTAAATCTAGGCCGGAACCCCTACAAACCCCAGGTTAAGAAGAACCCCAGGTCACCAAAGTTGGCTTTTCTAGCTCCTTCACCTTGAATGGCCTTAACATTATTTTAACCTTAGTTTGAATGGCCTCCCCATCCCTGGTGGCATCCTTTAACAGTGGTAGAATGGTCAGAAATGCAGCGTGGGCAATCTTTTGTAAGCACCCACTGCATGCATGAACTTCATTAATTTTGTATTATTGCATTTATGCCTAAGGTGCCTAAGGAGAATCTGTCTTAAATATAAGAGGAGAAGCTTGTGGCTCCTGTCCTCAAGAGCCTTTTAGTCTAGCTTTAGGGACCAAACTATGTTTACACAATCTCACACAAAGGAGGGCCAATTAATAATGTTAAATTCCATGATGGGAGGATCAAAGTCAAAGTAACTTCCTTGGGTGTGGTAGGATTAATTCCATTCAACAAAAATGTCTACTAAGTGTAAATACTTGAGGAAGGCTGCTGTAGGTGGTGACTTTCTAACTGGGTATTAAAGGACTGGAAGGGAAGAAAAGGAGATGTGTGATAAAGGATGTTTCAGTTGGCTATATCATACTGTTGACACTTCGAAGATTCGCTAAGGGAAAAATTCATCTTTCTCACTGCTAGGCCTCGACTAAAGTCCAGAGTCAGCCCTTTCTAGTTAGTTTGCCTAGTTCTCTTCCAGATTTTCGATGATGTTTTGAACTCTTTTTTTTCCCTCTGTTTCTGAAAAGGCTTTTCCTATCAATCATTTCTGCATATACCCTCCCCACCATCTTTCCCCTTTTCCCATCATTGTACCCTTTCTTATTAAAAAAAAACAAAAACAATTATCAGACTTCAGATGTCATGTATCAAACTGACTATATATCCAACCCTCCCCTCTGCCTTTTATTGCTATTTAACTGTTTCATGTCTGGAGGGTTTAATCATCCTCTGTCCCAGCCTCCCACGGGCAGAACCTCTAATGACCTTTTCTCTTGTAATCTCCAGGATGAAGGTGTGTAGCAGACAATCTATCTCATTATTCACACCTTTGCATTGTGCATTTCCCATGCCTGGAACCACACCTTTTTTTTCCCTCTGCCTCTAGAATCTCTGACTTTTTCAAAGCTCGGCTCCAATGTTACCTACATCAGGCTTTTCCTGATCATCTTACATGCAATCCACCCTTCCCCAGCTCTTTAAAATCACTATGCATTTACTTCGTGTAAGTTTTGTACACTGGTGGGGAGCTGTGGGGAGCTGTGGTATATCCTGGGTGTGGGAAGGATCTGTGCAAAGGTCCAGAAGTGTTAAATGGGAGACTGAATTGTCTCCAGTTTCCCCATCTGTAGGTTAATTAGGGTGCCAACTTAGAGTAGGGCTGCGATGTGGCTTAGCCTAGAAATTTTCTAGTACCAAATGCCCTCCTCTTTATTTTGTCTCACACCAGTCCAATCTGTCCTGGTTCCAGTTACTGTTACTGACTGATCTGGTGTCCACATTGAGAAAACTTGGGTGTGAAATAAACTTTTACTAATGTACTATATTCTGCTTTTAAAATTTCAAATACCTATGCACATACTTAACTTGAGTGTCTATAGTATGACTTCCACTGTGCTGGATATTGTAAATGTTTATAGAAGTCACTTAACCTGCAAATGGTTCCCTCTTTTGACTACAGGTCTCTTAGGTAGCAGTGCTGCCTCTACTAATTTAGTTACTACATTCAGCAAAAATGTGTGCCTGTAAGATAGAATATAAGATCCTTGATGCTAAGGACTATTTCATTTTTGTCTTTGTCTAGGTACTATATCCATAGGACCTAGCATAGTTTCAGACACATAGTAGGTGTTTAATAGATGCTCTTTTTTTTTCAGGGTTTTTTAAAATTTTTTTTTTAATTTTTAGTTTATAATAGTTCCACAAGTTTTTGAGTTCCAAATTTTCTCCTCCTCCCTCTCCTCCCCCTTCTCCCCTCCAAGATGGTATGTAATCTGATATAGATTCTACACATTAAACTTATTTTCACAATAGTCAAGTTGTAAAGAAGAATTATACCAATGGAATGAACCATGAGAAAGAAGAAACAAAGCCAAAAAATAAAATAAAAAAAGAGAGAGCAAATAGTTTGCCTCAATCTGCATTCAGACTCCATAGTTCTTTCTCAGATGTGGATAGCTTTTTTCATCATAAGTCTTTTGGAGCTGTCTTAGAACCTTGCATTGCTGAGAAGAGCCAAGTCTATCAAAGTTAGTCATCACAGATACCGTGTGTCTGTAATCCTGTAATGTTCTCCAGGTTCTGCTCCCCTCACTCAATGTCAGATCACGTAAGTCTTTCCAGGTTATTATGAAGTCCATCTGTTCCTCATTTCTTATAGCACAGTAGTATTCCACTAGATTCACATACCACAACGTGTTTAACCATTTCCCAATTCATGGGTATCCCCTTGATTTCTAGTTCTTTGCCACCACAAAAAGGTGCAATAAATATTTTTGTCCTTTACCCACTTGCATGATCTCTTTGGAATACAGCCTTAGGAGTGGTATTGCTGGGTCAAAGGATATGCACATTTTATAGCCCTCAGGGCATAATTCCAAATTGCCCTCCAGAATGGTTGGAATTGTGAACTGATCTGGCCATTCCAGAAAGCCATTTAGAACTATGCCCTGACACAGTACATTTGCCCATGCTGGAGATAGCAGGATGATGATTATTTATTGCAATATATCCTTGTAATTATTTGTATTTAAAATACATTTGCACAGATAGGAGAAATTATAATAAAATTGTCATTAAAAATTTTACATCCGTTTACACAATTGGCATGCCTAGTCCTAGTGTTTTAAAAAAAAAAACATGAAACATGTAGTTTATTCCATATTTATTTCTGTTTCTGAAGTTGTAGCTAATTCTGCTGCAAAAAATAGATGGAGACAGATAGGAAAAAAATGAAAGTTTTCATACCGCATCTCTCATTTCCATAGTTTCTAATGGCTGACTTTTCAGAGCTAAGCATTAACTCCAAATTATGAGGATTTGATCTTTCTGAAGTCATTAACTCAGTTCCTGACCCCTGAAGTCTCTTGATTTGTCTTGCCTGACACAGTCAGAGAGAAGACAGATCAGCATTTGGAGAAAAATGTCTGAACAAGACTCCCAGCAGGAATAAGAAATACCTGAAGAAGAAAACGAAGGGAATAAGAAGAGAAGAATCGAAGGTTCCAGCCTTTCTTACAGTTGGGAGAGACCTTGAAGGTCATCTGATTTCAATATGAGGGAGAAGAAGATGAAGAAAAAAAAGAAAAAGGTTCATTTGGTGGAAAGAGGGACACTTGTCTGCAGGAACCCTGGGGCCCATCTCTAGGCTTGTATGGGCTCCCATTAACTGGAGTGTTGGAGGCAGATGGCCCAGAAGTTAGATTTCTAACCCTTGCTTACTTTTCAGGTATCATTTTAGACTAGCCAGAAGTGTCTGCCCCCTAGGCCTAAGGGAGGAGACGGAACAGTTCAGTTTAACTATGGTTGACTCATATGCCAGGCATTTGTTAAGCACCTACTGTGTACAAAACATTGTGATGTGTATAGGGAAAAATACCCTCTGTGTCTGCAGGTCAAAGAGTTTAATCTAACGTGAGGTTATGACATATCCAAAAGTTGATACAAAAGTGAATTTTACAATTGCACAAGAGACAAAAGGACATCTAAGAAATAGAAGGTGAATGAGATGATTCTCAACAGAATTCCTCCATCATTCCAAGCCTATACTACCTAAATCTGTGAGATCTCTCCATTAGAAGCATTTGGGACTGGGGTGGGGTGTTGGGGAGTGGAAGATGGAGGGAGGAGGTAGGGGCTGGGACTGGAGTCATAAATTCCTGGTTTCCTCTCAGCAATTCCACTTATTTGCCCAGGCCTTGGGCTGGACCCTTACCTTTTTATCTGGTTTAAGATAACCTTTTATGTGAATACTCTATTGGCATTACAAAAGATTACGCTGAGGGTTCCATTAAATTAGAACTCAGCCAGCCCATTTGGTTTGTTTAAAGACCCTTGATTACTTGACCTTAGGAGGAAGAGGGGCCCTGAGACACTTAACGTTAAAGTTTTAGGATCTCCTTGCAAATCCATCTAAAAAGAATGAGGGGAGAGTTCTTAGTGGTGGGAGTTCAACAGAAGTAATAAGCTCTATCCTCCTTTCAAGGAGCCTACATTCTAGTTAGGAAATAAAATAAGTCAAACATATTAGCAAATAATGGAATATAATGTATAATCTTGGGTGATTTAGGGCTTGGTGAATAGGAGCCTCAAGACCCAACTTGACATTTGGGCTCCATAAAACATCCTGAGACTTAAGTAACCTTTTCTTCCAGAACTCTCTTAGCTTCTTGTTTAGCCCTTTTATACACCTATTGTATTTTATCTTTTGATATTAATTGATTGTATGTTTTACCTTCCCCTTTTAGACTGTAATCTCCTCAATGTCAAGAGAGAACATTTTATTTAAACTTTATATCTCCTAGAGGCTAGTATAGTGCCTACCGCTCAGTAAATATGTAATAGTTTCTTGAATTGATAGTCAACCAATAAACATTTATAAAACATCTACTATGTCTCAGGCACTGTGCTCTGTGCAGGGGATACAGAAGAAGGCAAAAGACAGTCCTTGCCCTCAATGAGGTCACAATCTAGTGATGGAAGGAATGAATGTTATTTAGCAGTAGGGATTGGACTGCTTTGGATGGATAGGATTTGGATAGAGAGAAGAAGGGACATCATGAGTTGATAATGTTAAGTAAATGGAAGAATAAAATTCAGTTTGCAGACATATGACCCACACAGTCTTTTATAGCATCCCCTTTCTGCAGACAACAGTACTTTACTGAAGAACCAAAACACTTGTTCCATTGGGGAGGGGTTCCCCGTCTGTTTTTCTTGGTCTGTACAAAGCTAATAAAACAGTGGAACAGGGAATAAAGGTTAAATGGGCATAATGATACCTACCCCACAGGGTTGTTATGAGGACCAAATGAGATCATTTGTATAACAGCTCTTAACAAAGTTTTCAGATTTCACCATTTTATTGCCACATGGCATGTCAGAATAGAAGGTGAAATTCAATCTAGAAATTTAGTCTAAATGACACCAGATCCTGACATGTAGAAATATTAGGATAGTGGACAAATTTTTTCATTATTGGTTAGGATTTCCTACTGTGTACACAGGTTCAGAGTGATTAAAAAAAATAAAACCTTTTTCCAAAAGCACATGTAGTCCATGCATAATGTCTGTAGGTCAAACAAGTTATGCGGAGCAATAGAGCAAGTTATGTCCCAAATCTTGGAGGCTAAGAAGAGTTAGGAAGCATTAACTAGGAGGTACTGACAGCATGTTGGTAACTATTTTGTTAAAAATGTAACTCCTAGGGAGAGAGGAACTTTGGGAGAGCCATGGAGCTTTTAGGCTCTCTCTTTCTCTCCTTTATCGTGTAAACCTCACATTTTGTCTAGTTTGGGGTTTCTCTGTTGATATGGATCTAAATTGGAGAGACATTATCTTCATTTAAATTAACACTAGCTTTTATACATGTCCATGGATAGGTGGGATCCAAGGGTCATGGCCCTTTGCCCTCTAGTTTGCTATTTGTGATTTTTAATCTGAAAGGAGTCCCAGGTTAGCATGATTTTTCTAGAGGCAGGGGCTCAAGGAGGTCCCTGATAATAAGACTGAAGCTAGTTCTGATGTGGAAACAAAGAGGTGAGGAAACATGAGGAAATGACAGTGGGGACCACTTGAATGATTGAGTCTTGTAGACACCAGAAAATAATACAGATGAACCTGTAGAGCTTAGAAACGACAATGGATTTCTTTGGGAGCAGGATGAGTCAGTATTCTTGAGAGTGAATACCTGGGAAACTGATGTAAGAAACGTAGCTAAGAACTTCACTAGTAGACCATTGTACACTGATTGATATGTTCAGTTGCTAACCTTTACTGAAAGATATGGGGATAGTGACATCTTGTTTGAAAGAGGAGTTATTTCTTTCTTTGGCTTTACTGTCGTCCTAAGAATTCCTGCACCCATGATATATAGAATGCTTTCAAGCCTGGATCTGATTTCCTAGACAGATTGGAAGGCATGGTCTTGAGAATTTGTGAATATATGACATTTAAAACTAGGATTGCAAATCCCGCAGGTATATTTTGTTCATAGAAAACTTTTAATCATAGCACAGATGTTTATTTTATCTTAGGCAGAGTTTGAGAAATTTTAGTTTCATAGAAAGGGAAATGAGTGTGTGCTTATTAAGTAATTCTGTTCAACCTGCTAAACTACAAATCTTATTAACCAGGGTCTTGATGAGGATATTATTATTGATTCATTTGGGAAACTAATTTGCATAAAATCATTCCTCTCCCTTTGCTGAACTGTTAAACTCTTTCATTCCAAAATACTTAGCTTGCTTCAAAAGGTCACTAAGGGAGGATTATTTTACAACCTTCCTCAGTAGCCCATTCTTAGCATGTAACAAACTCCATTAGGGAATCTTTATACTTCCCTTAGGGAAAAATTGTGGAGAGCTCTTTCTTTTCTTGTGTTGATCTAGTTTTTACTCATTTTCTGAAAGAACTTCTTGGAAAAATCAGGGAATGCATATGTATTCATTTAGCACAAATTTCTTTTTTTCCTAGCTTATCCATAATGCTGTGTGAGGGTTACAAAGAGATACACATTCAGTTCAACATTTACTAAGTGACTTCTGTGTGCAAGGCACTGGTCTAGGGCTGGAAATACAAAAAAAAAAAAGCAAAATAATCCTTGCCCTCTGGAGCACTGCAGTCCAATTGGTAAGACTAGACAAACACACACACCTATAAGAGGCAAAAGATAATTAGTTCTCTTGTGGGGGCACAAACAAGAAGCACTATGGATATGCACAGGGAGAAATGACTTGTCAACTCTAGTGGGCTGGGAAGTCTTTGTGAAGGTAGACGGTAAGCTCAGCCTTAGGCCTGGGGCGTTTGGATGGGTAGATATAAGGGGCCAATATGAGCAAAGACATGATGGTGGGAATGAACACAGTGTATTGGGTGGGAAAGGAGTAGCGGTGAGTAAACCAGTTTGACTGGAGCAAAGAAAGGATTTGTGTTGTACAATAACATATGAAATTAGGCATATAAATTAGGCCCAGATAATGGAGGACCTTTGACACTAGGCTAAAGATCTGGATTTTATCCTTTAAAGCAAGGGGGAATTTTTGAAAATTTCTGCATAGAGGAATAAAACAACTTAAAGTATTTTTTGAAAATAAGACTTGGCAGAAGTATGTACAGGGTAGAGGTGAGGGCTGGGGAGGAGAAATTAGACTAGAGACTGGAAAAGGAAGGGAAAGGAGTGCAAAGGGGAAAGGAACAAGCATTTATTAAGCACCACCTATGTGCCAGGGATTGTGCTAAGAAGTTTATATACAACAACCATGTGAGGTATCTCTGTTTTACAGTTTAGGAAACTGAGGCTGACAGAGGTAAAGTGATTGCCTGGGGTTGTACAGCTATTAAATCTGAGGGTGAATTTGAGGTCCGGTCCTTCTGGCTCCAGGTCCGGTGCCTTATCTACTGTGCCACTAACCCCAAAGGCTGTAAGGATTTATGCAAAGGTGGGAATGGAGAGGATTGAGAGACATTATAAAAGAAATCTTCATAAGAAAAAAGTGGGAGTTTAAAACCCTAAGTTATTCTACCTGCTTATGGCATGTTACCTGGGTGAAAGTCCTGATACTGAGCTCTCTTACCTGATTCAGTAACTCATTTCTTGTAAAATTTTCACCCCTGACATTTCTAGCTTCAGAACTGGAAAGATTCCATGGTTTCTTCAGGGCGGGAGGAGTCTGCTTGATGAGAACTCTGTTTGCATAGCAGTTCCTGGGGTCAGGGCTCATCTGACACTGGCTGAGCTAGTAAACCTGAGCTAATGACCACTTGCTTGTTGGCTTATGGAATACTTTGCTCTGCATTCTTCAAATGGGGGGTTGGGAACAGGGAAAGAGGAGTATAAGGAGGAAGAAAACTGGAAAAACCGGTTAGTAGGTATTCTCCTTTATTTTCTCATTGAGGGTATTGTGTTCTCCTTTAAAGCATTGACTCGCTTTGTTTAAAATCTGGCTGACCATATGCAAGAAACCACTCATTTCTTTAAGGGGCAAATGTCTCTCCGGTGGTTGTGTTTCTCTTGGTGGGGTAATAGATGAGTATGGGATGTAGGCATCTCTGTCCTAGGATGAGGCAGGGTCATTCCCTGGACCTTGTCTTCTGTGTAGCACCTTGGACAGTGAAGTGGGCCTTAATTATTAAGTAGTGCACAATGCAGCTTCATTTGCTATTTGTAAATGATTTAAGAAATAACCATGAAAAAATAATAATGAATAATAAACATGTCTATTGGTACTTCTTCGCTTTATTGGTACTTATTTATTCCACATCCATTAGTAAGGTATCTCACAGTTCACAATGATCAGTGGGCTATTGGGAAGACAAAAGCCCCTTTAAACATTATTTCTAGCTTCATATCTCTATGATCCTTGAATAATAGTGATGTAAAATCTACAATGCACCTTACATGCATTATCTCATTTGAGCCTTATAACAACTGGGTAAAGTACAGGTATTATTCTAAGGATGCTGAGACTCAGGGAAGTGAAGGATTGCCCATGCTCACCCAGCTAGTTGGTGTCAGAGTCAGAGTATCAACTCAGTTCCTCCTAAGTTCAGTACTGGGCTCTATCTGTTTGTACCCTGTCATTTGGGATCATTCCCCCTAAAATATACTTCATCCCTAGTTAAAGGTCTTTAGCCTGTAAATGCAAATGTGACTTAATGCAGGAACCTTTGAGAGAGGCTTCTACACTAAGGCATAAATGAAGTTGGTTTAGGCCATGCCAGAGGCCTCTGGGTGCCTCATGAGGGGAAAAGGAGAAAGAAAAAGGAGAAACTAGAAACATAAGGACACACTTGGCTGGATTTATAGTTTTCCAAGGTTTGACCTTGACAATGATTGAATGCTGTTAGTCATGATTTGGGGAGCTTGACAGGGACAGAAGAGTATTCCAGATCAGCAGAGAAAGATTAATACTGCTCAGTAGAATTATAATGTTTGGTGTGATTTATTGAATTCTTATTCTATGAGATTTGGGGGTGCAGGTTAACTTTTGATCAGAATGTTGAGATAATTAGAGCATCCCATTCCCTCACCAAGCTAGATAATAATTTTTTGTATATGGTGCAAGGAGAGCTGATGCTGGAACAGCTACTTCAAGTTTGTTTATTGAGTGCATTTGCCTTGTGATATGGAAAAGGGCTATCTGAATCTTGTCTGACATGGATATCCTGGAAATATCTCCAAGTCCTCCTGAGATTGGGAGGATAGTCAAACTTAAAAGATGCCATTAACTTTCTACAGGTCAGTCTTATGAAATCCGACTTCTGGAGAATCGGAAGCTGGGAGATTTTCAGGATCTCAACACAAAATATGTGAAGGTAAGCAGAACTGAAATCCCTTCTACTTCCTGGTACCCAGTATCCTGGAAACCTTGGGCTTTGAGCTGAGGCTCTGAAAGCCTGGATTTGGGTTGAGCTTGTCATAGGAGAGACTGGAAAGCTTAATCCTGTAGACCTTTGCCTTTTTTTTTCCTTCAGATCAACGATCAAGAGTCAACCAAGAGATAGAAATTTAAGCAATAGTCTCTTGCCTTTAAGGAGGAGCTAGCAGAGAAGATAAGACTGACAGATGAAAGCATAACTAACAATACAAAAAACTGTATAATAAATGTATAATGAGTGGTACACTGATGCTATAGGAGGGGAAAGGGCTAGAGTGGTCAGAGAAAGCTTGATGGAGAAGTTAAGATGTGAAATAGACCTTATAGGTTTGCAAGCTTTTAGGTAGAAAGTGGGAGTGAAGAGGAGGGGCATTCCTGGCAGGGTCAACAGATGAATCCTCTTGGTGGTCCTGACACAAGTTTCCCTTTCGGGGCTTCCTTCATCATAGAGTATCATCCGTGTGGTTTTCCATGACCGGCGGCTCCAGTACACGGAACATCAGCAGCTGGAGGGCTGGAGATGGAGCCGACCTGGGGATCGAATCCTGGATATTGGTGGGTCTTTCCTGCTTGGGATTTTGCCCAAATGCATAGCTTGAAGTTTAAACTGTGTTAGACTCCTTCCCAAATACCTATACCCAATCATTTGATGCCCAAGTTTATGGACACACGTCAGTCAAATCGACATATACTGTTGACATACAGATGAATATTATATAGACTGTGCCCTCAAAGATTTTATAGTCTATTTGGAAATATAACCAAATATGATCAGGGTCCAATGGGTGATGCAGATACTGTCATAGACACTCAGAAAAGGAAAAATGCCTGCAGGTTGGTGTTACTAAGTGTTTGTTGGGGGGGGGGGTGCAGCATGAGCAGGTTCAGGGTCATATGGTTGGTGTCTTGCCATGACTTCCCTGAGTATTTGAGTGGGTTTGCTTGGGCTATTTAAAAGTTTTTCTTTTTACACAGATATCCCTCTCTCTGTTGGCATCTTGGACCCCAGGGCCAGCCCAACACAATTAAATGCAGTTGAATTTCTGTGGGATCCTTCAAAAAGAGCTTCAGCATTCATTCAGGTAATAGCCATGCTGCGTTTTTCTCACTGTGTGGCTAATAACACACTCAAGTATTGGCATTGCTGCTGGTCCTCAAAATAAACCCCACTTTTTCCTCCAATATTTTCTAGAATCAGTCACTCAATCAGTAGTGATTGACTACCCAATATATGCTCAGCATTGTGCAAAGTACCATCAGGCCCTCTGGGAGTTTGTAGTTAAGTTTGTAAGTAAGATAGGCAGGGTTAAATCACATGCAGCAGTTATATAATAATTGAATGTTAACCAATGTACTGACTCAGTGCAATAGAAGTTCAGAGAAGGGAGAATTCAGTTTAGGGTGGGACCTGAACTGGACCTTATTTATTGAGGATCTAGGACCAATGAGTGGAAAATGTGGGGACAAGGGTAGAAGGGAGGGGAATTTCATTTGGGGCAAGAGTATGAGCAAAAATGCTCAGGAATGGGAATAAACAAGATGTGTATATGTTTGGAGGGAGCAGGATGAGGATGATTCTGGGAGGGAGGGACACAGCCAATGAGGAGACTGCCTGACTGACTAACTAACTGGAGCAGAAGGATATGTGTTGGGAATTAGTAAGAGATAAAATTGGAGTGGTAGGGCATGGAACCGGGTGAGGAAGAGTCTTGACTTTCAGCCACAAAAGATTGGATTTGATAGACAATAAAGAGACATTCTAGGTTTTTCTTTTGAATGACATAATGAAATTAGCTTTTATGCTATGGTTCAAATTGACCTTTCCATTCACATAACTGTATGCTTATTGCTTTTCTTCCAGGTACATTGCATCAGCACAGAATTCACACCCAGGAAGCACGGGGGAGAAAAGGGAGTTCCTTTTCGAGTACAAATTGACACCTTTAAACAGAACGAGAATGGAGAGTACACAGAACATTTGC
This sequence comes from Trichosurus vulpecula, assembly GCF_011100635.1. Taxonomy (NCBI): domain Eukaryota; kingdom Metazoa; phylum Chordata; class Mammalia; order Diprotodontia; family Phalangeridae; genus Trichosurus; species Trichosurus vulpecula. Next base: position 303,782,964 of record NC_050574.1, on the reverse strand, counting down.
ATTCAGCCAGTTGCCAGATCAAAGTGTTCAAGGTGGGGATTGCTATGTCTCTCTTTTTCTTTCCTGTCCTGTGGTTAAGTCTGCAGGACTGTTCACCCCACTCATGTTTTATTCTTGGGTATGAATGTGAATCTTACAGTGGTGATGGTTTTGGTGACTGGAGGGAGGGGAGTCCCTTGGCAGGGGCAGGATTTTTTGATAATTTTCAGAAGCAGAAACCTAGCCAGGTTGGTAGCTCATGCCAGTAATCTCAACTGCCAGGGAGGTTGGCAGATCTTGCTCTGGAATTCTGAGCTGCAAAGGGCTGTACCGATTGGGTGTCTGCACAAAGTCCAGTATCAGTGTGGTTGAACCCCTAGGAACGAGGGGCTATCATATTGCCTAAGAAGGGATGAACAGGCCATGTTGAAAACAGAGCTCCCATGCCACTTAGACGTGGAGTCAGGTCGTGAATGGCCACTGGACTTCCAACCTAGGAAAGATGGGGAAATGTGGTCTTTAAAAAAAAAAAAAAGAAGCAAAGACCAAACCTCTTGTGTTCATCCAGAAATTTGGCTTATCTTGGCAAGAACTGAGGAATCTTCCAGTTATAATTTTTCTACCCAAATACCAAAAGAGGTACTACATAGTCCAAGACTTCTTGTCTCACTAGCAGATTTAAAATAGGCCCACCTTGGTTTATTTTTAGTTTGTGGAGTATGTGAAATTGTGCTGGGTCTGTGTTCATTTTTGTTTTTGAATCAGATGATCTCTAGAAATGAAAATTGGTTGAGGAAATGGTGGTATTTATAGGCTGGAGTAAAAAACAAATTTGGGAGTGGGATCTGGGGAGGGGGGAAACAATTACGTGAAGCATCATGTAGGGTACTAACCTTGGAGTAAGGAAGGCCTGGGTGTGAATCTTACCTCAGATACTTAATGGCTGTTGACACTGCACAAATCATCATGTAACCTCTCTGTGCCTCAGTAGTAGCCTCATCTGTAAAATGAGAAGGTTGGGACTCAGTGGCTCCTAAGGTCTCTCCCAGCATAGCTACAATGCTGTGATCCTGTGAATAGCAAGGAAGAACAGAGATGTCTGCAAGTAGAGTGTCCCCTTGTATCATATCATGTGGCTGCCATTACTGGAGATGGTTAAGCAGTGGACTATCTGGATAATCACTACCTTCCTTCAAAGCTCAGCCCTTATAGGAATCCAATCCCAATCCCCCAAGTTGGTCGTGTCCTCCACCTCAGAAATTACTTTCACATAGTTTGTATTTTAAAATTCTATGAATGTACTGTTTCTTTCTAATAGAATGCAAGTTCCTTGAGGGCTGTTTCATTTTTGTCTTGAGCACCTATCACAGTGTTTATCACATGGTAGACATTAATAAATGCTTTTGAATTGAATGTTATAGATTTATGTTTTAAGCAGGAACTTGGCCCAGGTGAACTTTGGGATTCCTTCCAATCCAGGTTCTAGTTCTATGATGAAAGACTTGAAGCAAGCAAGAAGAATGTATCTGACACTCTTCTTTTCCCAGCTGGCCCTTGGAATTAACTAACAATGCCACTGGTTAGAATTGTTCTTCCAAAGATGACCATTTGCAGGGTTGCTTTCCGAGTGTCTTTCTCTAATTGGCCTGCTAGGGTCTTCCAAATCCCCACTTGAAGTGTGCAATACAAGGGAAATTTGAAGCCTGGTTGGTAGATGTCAAGGGGTCTGAATTTCAGTTAGCCACGCTTTGCTTGTCTTGGCTAAACAAAGACCTGTTGCTCTATATTTGCAGCCAAAGGGAGCAGATCGGAAACAGAAGACAGATCGAGAGAAAATGGAGAAGAGAACAGCACAGGAGAAGGAGAAATACCAGCCATCTTATGAAACTACAATCCTCACGGAGGTTAGGAAACCATCAATCCTTCCTGAATGCCTTTAGGACATAACTGTGGAGTCTTAATTGGTTTTAGATTCTTGTGAAAATGCCCTTTTGGCATTTGGGCAAATAGGAAATAAACCAACAAAAAAACCACATTAAGGTTAAATATTTAGTACCTTGTTCCCCTTGGGGTCTTAGACCCAAATAACCTAGGAGGAAGGTGATTTCCCAATGTTTAGTGGCTAGGATTCACTTTGCATCTTAAATGTATCCTCCCTGCCACTCCCTAGAATCAGAAATATTTTTTAACCTACTTGGCTCTTACTTTCATGAATCCTAGTCATCCCCTGTTCTTTTCCTTTGGATTTTCTCCATTCTATCACTAACACCCACCCTAGCCTCCAGTCCTGGTCAATTAACAGACATTTCTTAAGTAATTACCATGTGCCTATCACTGTATTAAATATTGTAGAAGTTACAAAAGAAACAAGAGAGTCCCTACCCACAGGATCCCCTCCTAACTTTTGGTTGGGAGATATGAAACTACTGGCAAACTAGAGAATATGAAATGCTGGTGGGATGGTGTAGCAAAATCAGTACAGTTTGGACAAGATAATTTCTGAGATTCCCTTCTAATTCCTAAAGATTCTAGGATTTTCCATGTAGTATTTAGAATTAGAGAATCAGATCAACATGAGGTGGAGTTTTCAGGGAAGGCTTTGTTAAGGAGATAGGGCTTTATCTTGGCCTTGCTTCTAGGATAGGTGGGATTTGAATAAGTAGATAAGGAGGAGAATATTCCAGGTACTAGAAACAGCTTGAGTAAAGGCCCCAAGAGAAATAATGGATCAGAAGGATTAGGGCTTAGCCCAGAGGTTTTTTTGGAGGGGGGTGGGGAGACATATAATGATACAGTGATGGTATGATCAACATATATTTATTGAGTAGCTATCTATGTTGTGTAGCTGTGTGTCAAAATGGATAGTGTGCTGTGCCTGGAGTCAAGGAAGACTCATCTTCATGAGTTCAAATCTGGTCTCAGACACTTACTAGCTGTGTGACCCTGGGTAAGTCACTTAACCCTGTTTGCCTCAGTTTCCTCATCTGGAAAATGATCTGGTGAAGGAAATGGCAAAGTATCACTCCAGTATCTCTGCCAAGAAAACCCCAAATGAGGTCACGAAGAGTCAGACATATCTGAAAAATGGCCGAACAGCAACAGCATCTGTGTTGTGGCTAGGACTGTGCTCACTGGTACTGGCAATGCAAGACATGGCTCCTGTCCTCAGGCACCTTACAGTCTAGTGGAGGAAGATCAAGGCATGTGTATACAAAGACAACTGACAGTAAAAGGTAGCCTATGCTAAGAGCCTGATAAGTGGCAGTCATTAAGTATTATTAGTCATTCGGGTCAGTCAATAAACATTCCAGGAAGTGACTTCTGTGTCTTCGATTAATC